>NW_023270447.1:15061142-15374437 GCF_011800145.1 Mirounga leonina
AGAAAGAAAGAAAGAAAGAAAGAAAGAAAGAAAGAAAGAAAGAAAGAGGATAAAGGCCTGAATCCTGGGGGTGGTAGTGGGTTTGGAGAAGAAATGGTAGGTTTCAGAAATATTCAGAGATGAAAACCGAGAGCAGTTGGTGACTTAATGGATATGGGCACTGAGGGGGCAGTCTTGGATAATTCCCAGGGTTCGGGTGTAGGAGACAACGTAGATTTTGATGCCATCAACTGACTTAGAGACCAAAGGGCCCAGAATAGGTGTGAGGGGAGAAGAAGACACTCTAAAGTAGTACTTCTCAAATACGCCCTCGGGTGACCTCCCCTGGCCTCAGGACAGCTCCCTGGGACCCTGGTTATTAACACCGCCCACAAATGTCACGGCCGGAGAGGGCCTCACAGAGGAAGTCCAACCACTTTCAAACTGTGTGCTGAGGGGGTCCAGGGGGTGGCAGAGCAGGCAGGGCTACAGTCTGCCTTCCTTGATTCAACCCAAGGGGTCTACTTTTCCTATTGTGTATATTAGAATTCTTCAGAAACTTCAGTTTGAAAAAGGAAAACCACAGTTTGGAAGCCACTTTCTCTCACAGAGAGGAAACTGAGGCTCACAGAAGTTAAAATATCTTGCCCACAGACACAAGTCTGTAGCAGAGGCTAAGCTAGATCTATGGCACCTAGTTTAGCCACCTGAATCTCTCTGTGCTATGGTTTCCTGCATGAAGTAATTGTTTACTTTTGCTGTGCTTTATAAAGTTGCCAGAAACCTCCTCACTTCTACCATGCTCTTAGCAATTTCCTCTGTTTTAGTCTTTCAATAAATGTTTATTGAGCATCTTCTGCATGCCAAGACCTCTTTTACTGAGACCACCTGAGCATTTGGGTTTGGATCCCCGGCTGTAGTCTGTGATTCTCTGGTAGAGCTCTGAAGTCCCGCTAGTGTTCCACTGTGACTGGATGCAGTATGACCCAAGTAGATAGGTATACTGGGGATTATTTTAGCCCCAAGTAAACAGTATTGTGAGTTTCCTAATTCACTGGAGGATATAGCTAACTTATGTTTTTTAATCTAGTTTTCGAAAATACATTTTTTAAAAAATCCATGAAGCTCCTAATGTACAATAAGGTGCTATTTATAATTTTTTAAGGAATGACTTTTCAGATGTTACATACATGTTACTGTGCTCCATACTGGAAATAATGCCCCCAAACTCAATATGCTTAACTTTATGAAACTTAGAACTGATATCTGAAGTAATTGCAGGATACATTGCTTTCAAAAAGTGAGAATTCAGAACTTAAACTTGATAACCCTTCTTCCGCATCATATAACTCAACAGCTGTTTGTCCCAATAGGGTAATTCCTAAAACAAGGAAAAGCAAATCCCTGTTCAACCTAGAGAAATAAATAAAGAGAGAGACAAATGCGAACTGAGGGGCTTTTGATCTATCTCTCAAAGACCATTCCATCTTGAGAATCTTGTCGCAAGACTTCTAGAAGGGAATAGTGGGGTGCCGCTCGGTCAGGTGTATGAGTCAGGGTGGGGAACAAGAAGCAAGTAGGGGAAGCCCTCCTGCTTGGCCACTGCCAGAGCTGGGATCCATACAGGTCTTTCCAGGAATATTATATAACATCTTAACTACAGAAAGAAATCCATTGCTCTGTCTCTCCTCTTGGGAATTCCAATCTTCATCTTATTAAATTCCCTAAAATAAGGGACCAGGGAATCAGTCTTTCTTCAACTGCCCCTTTATACATCACCACCTCACCCCAATCAATCTCTCATTTTCTTTCTGTGCTCTTTCCATTTGCAGCTAAGTCTTAAAATCAGAAAATCTGTGTACACCAACATATATACAACCCAATTAGTTCAAAAAGGGCATTAAGAGTACACTTATCTTAATGAGCACTGAGAAATATACAGAATTATCAACTCATTATATTGTACACCTGAAAATAATATAACACTATGTTAATTATACTTGAATAAAAATAAAAAATAAATAAAAACAAAGAGCACTTGAGGACTTAGGGTTTACAGGCAATTCTAATAAAGGAAAGATAGAATAAAACTGCTAGGTTAGGTACAAAACTGGTTAATGTCCTCAGGGTAATTAATTAAATCTTTGAGATTATTTTTTCCATCAGACAGAAATTTACAAGTTACTGGTGTAACCTCACAGTTTCTGGGCTCTAATCAAATAGTAAATGTCAAAGACAAGCATAAGTATATTCTCCTAGAGATTTTATAATTTGGGGGTGAGCCAATAAAATATAAATAAAACTGTGTGGAGGTGAGTTGCAAGTAAGAGAGAAGGGGAAAGAAAGAAAAAAATCCAAGATAAAAGCTCAAAAAGATGTCAAGTCTCACCTGTTCCAACCTCATTTCCTTAGAGATGAAAAATCCAAGTCAAGTAACTCGTCTAAGATTATCCCACCCCACTATTCTCACATAGCAGTATGGCTGAGGGTAGGGGGCAAATAAGCAAACAAAAAAGTTTTAAAAATCAAACAAAAGCTTATTGGCTCCACAGATCCCCACTTACACTAGCCTCCTTTATACTGTAAAGTGTGCTAGTGAATGGGCACACTGAATCTTGAGGGAACAAGCATTTATTTTATCACTTGTCCCCATTGCCTCTCACACTGTCCTCCTCATTTGCACAAGTAAATCCAGAGTTAACGTTCTTTTGAGATGATCATGGTTTGGTATTTTGGTCTAGTATCCTAAAAAATCTTCCTTCATAGCAATTTCTTTCATCCCCTCAAAAAAAGTTAATTGGAAGCTTACTATGCACCAGCCACAGAGAGTATTGAGAAAGAGAGTGAGTTCTTCTGCTCTCTCATCTGCTTACAACTTTGTCACTGTGTGTCAGGATGCAGGAACCATATGTCTTTCCCAAATCCAATAAATTTATTTATCTATCAGCTTTTTTTATACCAAAGGTTTAAAATGGTTTAAAAATCCCTTGAAGCTCATCTTCTGTGTGGTAAATAACAATATCGGTATATTACCCCTATGTTCCTCCTTTGGGTATTCCAGCATCCTCCTTTCTGTGAATTCCTCCAAAATTCTGCCCTCTAGACTGGCCTTGTCTGAATGCAATGACATTGAGTTCCAAATTAATGAAATTCCACATACCACATGAAGGCTCACTGGGAGCATTTAACAAAATGAAGTGCCTTGGTAAGCTCTTCAAATTCCTCAGAGTCCAATGACTGAAGATATCCCAGAATGGAGAACTGAATGTGGCTTAAAGACACAAGGTAAATGGGGCATAGAATTTTCTGTCAGGTCCTTAGAAGCATCTGATGAAATGCTATCAAAAGGTCCAAAACCTTTAACATGACTATGAAAATGAACATAGCCTCACATACCTAGGATCGAAAGAAATTATGTTGGGCCTAAAATACAGTTGGTCACCTTGTTGTTGAATAAAAAAATGGAAAATGTGACCCAGCTCTGGAAGGCACTGTTCCTAAAGGTTAAGAACATGGCTCATCTAAGTAGCCAATAAATATTAGCTATTATTACTATTTCTTTTCTGAGCATTTCAACTTACTGCTTATTAGTACTATGATTAAAAATATTACACAATGCCTCCAATAAGTCTGTGAAAATTTGCTTTAATTATAATGTTAGATATAATTTTCTTTTTGGAAATAATAATGTACCATATGTAAAAAAAAAATTAATCTTATGCTTGCCTCCCTTGCTTTCCAGCCCTTTTATTAAATTTAGTTATGATAGGTTCAAAAGCCAGAGCAAACATCCTGTTAGCAACATTCTACTCACACCAGGAAGGTCCAACTGGCACGAGAGATCAACTACAAGTAAAGCACACTAAAGATTGCCTGAAACACATTCTGACACAATCCTTCCCTTTCAAAACAATCGGGCTGCTTTAGAATACCTAAGTGAGAAGTACTTTTCCAAGTAACAGAAATCAGTAGATTTAATCACATATTTATTAAGGTAAATTTTGCACAAAATATTGTGCAAGTTGCTCTGAGAAAAGTTACGATACATGTCCCTGTCCTCAAGGAGCTTGCTGTCATGAAGTCCATATCCTCAGAAACTTTTAGTTCCACACTCCTCCCAGCCTATTCTGAATAAAGATGAAGAAAACCAAATTTTTTTTGAAACTATAAGAAACCTTTGTTTCTATAAGAAATCACTATGTCTCATACCATAGCTTAAAGACTATATTTTCCTTTGTGTATTTGATATTTGAGAATAATGAATTAAAAAATTATTGGGGAAAGTAGGTCTGTAATTGACCTCCTAGGGAAACGACGTGAAATCCCTTCAAAATTCCCACCAGGAGCGGAAAAGAAGTGGACTCAGATACAGCATTCTGAAACCTTCCCAAGCTTTCTCCACTGGAATTCTAATTAGTAAGACCCCTTTAAGCAATTTTAAAGCTGCTTAACTTAAATACAGGAAGTGTTTCCTTGGGCTCTATAATACTTTTGCAGAGCTGATCCTATTTCCTGAGATTAAATAGAAGAAAATTCTTTCCTCGGGAGACTAAACTGCACACAATTAGATCATTCACTAGAATGTTCATATAAATTCAAAATATACCATGGTTAGAGTAAATGTCTTCTTCATAAAAGGTAACACCCTAGAAATGCTAAGTGGAGCCATGACTAGTTTTACTCGAGTTTTGGCCTTTGTGGGGTAAAAGTTCTCTGAGAAGAATTACTGAGGTGCTAACTCATTTTGACAATGAAACCAAGTACAAAATAACTAAAACAAAAAAGAATTTAATCCTTTTTCCTAAATAAAAAACATCTGTCAATATTTTGCTTCTTCAGAGTTTTGCTTCCATTCATAAGAATAAAGCTGTACCTTTTTGTAATCTAATTCTTACTCTTTGTACCACTTAACACTTAGCAGTAGGAAAATTTCAGAAGCTTAATATCAAGTTACTCAAAGGGCTGGTTGGTAAGGGGAGTGGAAAAGGATATGCTTCTAAAACTTTTTTATTGTCCAAGAAAACAAAGGGGAACACTTTTCAATCTCTTGCCATCCTTCTGTAAATGTACATCACCTCACTAAATTTGATAGCTAAATAGTGTTCTGACAGTGTTGTTGAGACTTGTATGTCAGATTTAGAAATGTTATTGTGGAGACTTACTTTGATGGTGAGATTTTAGAAGCTTATCTTCCTCCTAAACAAATGTATTATAGAATGATGGATAACAGAGATTCAAAGGATTACAATGAGAGATCAAGGAGTTCACCTGTAATATCTATCGCATTGACAGCCGACTTTATTGAAGTTTCACAATATTAACTGCCTCTCTGTGGACTGGCTGAGCCGGCTAGGTGATTATCAATTTATCACCAGTCAAAACACAGATTGCTTCATGTACAATGTCTGTGGCATAATCATGTACCTTAAATCCGATCAAACTAGAATGATCCTACTAGGATGATTCTTATAAAAGTGAAGAAGAAACATTAGTTGGGAAATTCTCTAATGAAATTATGTCTAATTCATGGTTGATAGAACATCTTTACTGGAACCTACATCAAGAATGCACTACTCCAAAAGGAAGTAAAACAAAGCCCAGGAGATAGGATGTGGAGAACCTTAGAAACTATTACTCCTTCTTCCTGAGGCTTGCTTTCTCTAACCACTCACTCCCACTTCCGAGACAGCAAGCAGGAAATTGACCAGTCTTTAAAATCACCTCCAGACAGTACAAGACTTGCACCTTGAAACTCCACTTAGCATTATGGGAACTAACTGAATTACATGTAGGAAATTATCTGGTTAACAATGGACCAGCACTGAGATGCTTACATTATATCTTTGACTCTATAATCAATATAGCAAAAGCTTTTAAGTGTTTTACATTTCCACCCTATTTCCTGTTCCTATCCTCTAACAAAGTCTAGTCTTTCTCCACATATTGAGTTCCATTGTCAGTAGCCATTCCAATTAATATTTGTTAAATGCAGGAGTGGAAGGAGAAGATTTTGGTCTTGGATGTTTGTTTGATCAGGGCAAGACTTACTAGCTACACTAACACTTACTAACCACTTACTGTGGTACTAATCTAAGTACTTTTCATATATGAATTCATTTAATTTTCTTAACCACCCTGTGAGGAAAGTACTATTATTTTCCCTGTACTATCAATGAAAAAAGTGATGAATAGAAATATTATGTACTTGTCCAAGATTACCCAGCCTACAAGTTGAACCAAGCAGATGAATCTACAACCTTACAAATTCTGAGACCCAATTATTTTCAGTCATAGACTGATTGGATTGAGTTGCTCTGCTCTTATTCCAGCTGCCTACCATTGCATAAAGTTAACCCTCTCTAGAGAAAAATAGCACCATCCAGAGCCTTTACAATTTTTCATGCGAAGTTTCTGGCACTCAACAAAACATTAGCCGACATACCAATAAATCAGAAAAAAGAAAAAGAAAGACAATAGAAATAGGGTCACAGATAATTCAGATATCAAAGTTATCAAACATGGATAAATATATTTAAAAAATAGATGACAAGATAGCTTCACTAGAAAAAATGGAATCCATTAAAAAGTAATCAAGTGGAAATTCTAGAACTGAAAGATACAATAATTAAAATTAAGAAGTCAACAGAAGGGTTTAATAGCAGATTAAACACAGGTAAAAAGAGGATTAGTACTGTAAGATAGCTCAGTAGAAGATATTTAGCCCAAAAAAACAAAGAAAAAATAGAATGGAAATATAGAAAACAGTGCAAGAGACACATGAGTGATGGCAAAAGTGTAATGTAAGTATAACTGGATATCCAGAAGTATGTTCAAGAGGGAATGGGGGCCAAAGCAATATTTGAAGATACAATGTCTGAGAATTTTCTAAAACAGACAAAAGATATCAAATTCCAAGCAGGATAAATAAGCTACTAGTCACATCATAATAAAACTGCCAAATGGCAAAGACAAAAACTAAGCCATAAGAACAGCCAGATGAAAAAGCATATTACCTTCAAAGGAGCTACAACAATGACAACTAAGTTCTGAACAGACACCTTGGAAGCCAGAAGAAAATAGAATGTATCTTAAGTGCCGAGAGAAATTTTGACAACTTAGTAGTCTATACACAGTAAAAACATCCTTCAGATAAAAAGATATCAAAAAAAAAAAAAAGGATTTATTGTCAGCAGACCCATACTAAAAGAAATACTGAAGGGGTTTTTAGACAGGAGGAACATGATCCCAGATGGAAAGACTGAAATTCAGGAAGGAATGAAGAACAACAGAAAGGTATATATGAGTATAAATATAAATGACTATTGACTACAAAGCAGTAATAATATACTATGAAGTTTAAGATACATGATTAAAATGCATGAGAGCAGTAACTCTCATAGCCAAAGGGGATAAATGGAATTAATATGTTATTAAATCCTAGCATTATCTGAGAAGTGGTAATTTGTATTAGACTCTATTAATTAAAGATGCATGCTGTTATATCCAGTAAATATAATCCCAAATATATCCTTACATTACTTACATTAAATGTAAATGGACTAAATACTTCAACTGAAAGATAAAGTTTGTTCAACTAAATGAAAAAATAAAAATTCAACTGTACATTGCTAAATAAGCACATCTGAAATTACAGAGAAAGAGTGCAGAGATATGTAAACACTATCATTAAACATAAAAAGGGACATTTCATAATGGTATTTAAAAGTTAATCTCCCGGATGTGAAGATGAAAAAATGATAAAACTAAATCATAATTTAGGGATGCTTATAAATATGATAAGACTTTTTAATAGCAAGAGCAATTAACAAAAAATCCAAGATAGGGATGCCTGGGTAGCTCAGTCAGTTAAGTGCTAACTCTTGGTTTCAGCTCAGGTCATGATCTCATGGGTCGTGAGATGGAGCCCCAAGTCTGGCTTGGCACTCAGTGGGGAGTCTGCTTGAAGATTCTATCCCTCTCCCCCCCCCCCACTCGCTACTCACATGCTCTCTCTCACTCGCTCGCTCACTTGCTCTCGTTCTCTCTCAAATAAATGAATAAATCTTTAGGAAAAAAATCCAGGATAGTGGTGTGAGAGAGAACTAGGCAGGAACATAAACAAGAACAGGGCTATCTTTAAGCTGTGTTGTGGATTCACAGACTCTTATTTTTCTATTATTCTTTAAACTATATATATGTGATACATTACCTCTCTTTTGTGTGTATGATTTATTTGACAATAAAAGAACTTTTTAAATAGTAAAAAAAAAGTTAATCTAGAAAGATATGACCATTTTAAATTCAGTCTCTCAAAAAAGTAAAGCAAAAATTAACAGAACTAAGGAAACTTCAATAAACTTTGAAAAATTACTCACTGAACAATCAGGCTAAATAATATATTTTTTATTAATATATAATATATTATTTGTTTCAGGGGTAGAAGTCTGTGATTCATCAGTCTTTTTTTTTTTTTTTTTTTAAGATTTTATTTATTTATTTGAGACAGAGAATGAGAGAGAGAGAGCACAGGAGAGGGGATAGGGTCAGAGGGAGAAGCAGACTCCCCGCCGAGCAGGGAGCCCGATGCGGGACTCGATCCCAGGACTCCAGGATCATGACCTGAGCCGAAAGCAGTCGCTTAACCAACTGAGCCACCCAGGCGCCCTGTGATTCATCAGTCTTAACAATTCACAGCATTCACCATAGCAAATACCCTCCCCAATGTCCATCACCCAGCCACCCCATCCCTCCCACCCCCCTCCACTCCAGTAACCCTCAGTTTGTTTCCTGAGATTAAGGGTCTCTTATGGTTTATCTCCCTCTCTGGTTTTGTCTTGTTTCATTTTTCCCTCCCTTCCCCTATGATCCTCTGTTCTGTTTCTCAAATTCCACATATCAGTGAGATTATATAATTGTTTTTCTCTGATTGACTTACTTTGCTTAGCATAATGCCCTCTAGTTCCATTCACGTCTTTGCAAATGGCAAGATTTCATTTTTTGATGGCTGCATAATATTCTTTTATATATATATATATATAAAAGAATATGTATATATATTCTTCTTTATCCATTCATCTGTTGATGGACATCTAGGCTCTTTCCATAGTTTGGCTATTGTAGACATTGCTGCTATAAACATTGGGGTTCATGTGCCCCTTCGGATCACTACATTTGTATCTTTGGGGTAAATACCCAGGAGTGCAATTTTTGGGTCATAGGGTAGCTGTATTTTCAACTTTTTGAGAACCTCCATACTGTTTTCCAGAGTGGCTGCACCAGCTTGCATTCCCACCAACAGTGTAGAAGGGTTCCCCTTTCTCCACATCCTCACCAACATCTGTCATTTCCTGACTTGTTAATAGGCTAAATAATATATTATATAAACTTGATTTAATTGACAGATATAAAATTCTCCATCTAATAAGGAAACGTGAGACATTTACCAAAACTGACCACATTCTGGGCCATAAAATGAGTTCCTAAGTCCCCCAACATTTCAAAATATTGAAACCATTAATGTATTCTTGGAACCAGTGGGATTAAGCAAGAAATCAGTAACCAGATAAAAACTAGAACATCCACAAAATATTTGGAAATTGGTCAAAGAAGAAGTCAGAATAGAAGTTAGAAAATATTTTGACCTAAATGATAATGAAAACATGACATCAAAACTTGTGAACACAGGTTAAGCTGTGCTTAGTGGGAAGAATCAGTGACAATGGTTATTCGAGGAGGGATGATGGCTGAGAAGCAGCATAGCAGGGGCTGGTAATGTTCTATGTCTTGCTGGAGGAGGTGATTACATGAGTATTGTCCCTTTGAGAAAAATGCAGCATGCTCTACACTTATGATTTGGGCATGTTTCTGTATGCGTGATTATACTGCAAGGAAAAATTTACTTTAAAAAAAATCAGGAATTATTCCTGACTCTTCTTTTTTCTCACACCTCACATCCAGATCATCAACATTTCCTGTCAGCTTCAATTCAAAATTTATCCAGAATCTGGTCATTTCTCACTACCGCCATTTGCTAATCTTATATAAACCAACATCATCTCTTTTTTGATTCATTTCCCTTTCATATCTGGCCTTCCTTCTTCTACCCTTGCTCCTTATAGCTGATTGTCAACACAGTCATTAGGGTAAGCTGTTAAAGCTGAATCACATTACGTCACCACTCTCCCCAAAACTGTTCAATTGGCGTCTCATTTTACTCACAACAAAAGCCAAATAATGGTCACGACTACGTCTCTACATCATCTGGACTGCCATCCAGTCACCTACGTCATCTCCTACCCCCCACATCTTGACCACTCTACTCTAGTCTTACTGCCTCCTTGCTCTTTGCAAACATGACAGGCACATTCCTGCCCCGTGACATTTGTACTCATTCTTCCACGTGCCTGGATGTTTCTTCCACCTAGATTCACATGGCTCATTCCCTCGCTTCTTCAGATCTGCATAAATATCACCTTCGTCCTTGACCATAATCATTGCAATTTCTTCCACTACCAACAACTTCCAATCCCTTTTCAGTTCAATTCACGAGATATTTATCCAGTGCCAATGTGAGACAGGTACTTAGGTGCTTAGGACAAATAAGTAAACAAAACAAAGATTCTTGCCTTCACGGGCCCTAGATTCTAAAAGGAAGAGACAAACAATAAGCATAGACACTTTAATTATACAGTGTGTTGGAGGTGGATAAATGCTTTGGAAATAAAACTGGGACAGGTCAAAGAGCATTTGTCAGACTGTTCAGAGGGCATGCGTAAGGAGTTTAAATTAAATTATAAATAGGGTTTTGGGAGCAAGCTTTATTGAGAGGAATGACATCTGAACAAAACTTTGAAAGGAATTAGTGACTTAGATATAGGGAGAAGAATGTTCATAACAGGGAGAACAAGTGCAAAAGCCAGAGGTGGGAGTGTGCCGGGTATGTTGGAGGGACAGTAAAAAGGTACAGGGGCTAGAGTGATGGGTAGGGTGAGCAACTAACTGTCCAAGTTCACTAGGGACTCAGGGGTTTCCTGGGATGTGTGACTTTCAGGGCATCCAGGGCAAACTGAGATGGTTGGTCGGTCACCCTAGTGAGAAAGAGTTGCAGGAGTTGAGATCAAAGAGATAATGGGGCTGAATCATGAAGATCCTTGAAGACCTGGTTTTTAAAATGACGAAAGTAGGGAGCCATTGGAATGTTTTGAAGAAAGGAATGACATAATCTGAGTTACATTTAAAAAAATCTCTTTCGGGCACCTGGGTGGCTCAGTCATTAAGCGTCTGCCTTTGGCTCAGGTCATGATCCCAGGGTCCTGGGATCGAGTCCCACATCGGGCTCCCTCCTCAGCGGGAAGCCTGCTCTCCCTCTCCCACTCCCGCTGCTTGTGTTCCTGCTCTCGCTATCTCTGTCTCTGTCAAATAAATAAATAAAATCTTAAAAATAAAATAAAATAAATAAATAAATAAATCTCTTTCTATTGCTGTGTTGAAAATGGGGCATACAGAGACAAGGGCAGAAGAAGTGACACCATCCCAGATGCTATTGCAGTAATCCAGGTGAGAGTTGATGGTGGCTTGGACCAATGACTTCTTAGTAGAGATGGTAACAAGTGGTCAGCTTCTGGAAAGGAGAACAAATAAGATTTCCTAACAGATTGGATGAGGAGTATAACAGAAAGAGTAAGGATGACTTCCAGGGGTTTGATCTAAACAACTGTAAGAATGGAGTTGCCATCAGCTGAAGGAAGAATGAACATACAGCAAGTTTGACAAGAAGAAAAATCAGCCCTATGTTAGACATGTTATATCCCCTTTTCTGCTTCATTTTCCTCCATAGCTGTTACCAACACTGACATGCTGTGTATTTTATTTATTTATTATTTATATTCATCCGCTAGAATATAACCTCCAAGAAGGCAAACACTTTTGTTTGTTTTGTTCACTGCTCTATCACTAGCTTCTAGAATAAATTCATCCACTATATAAGGATTTACAGAGTGTCTCCTAGATGATTGGAACTGTGCTAGGCTCCAGGAATACAGTAAAACATGACATGTTCTTAGGATTGCCAGGTAAAATACAGGATGGCCAGTTACATTAGAATGGCATATAAATAATGAATAATTCTTAGTATATGTATGTCCCATATTCAAATACATATGCCCCATATGCAAATATTCAATTATGGGACATAATTATACTAAAAAAATATTCATTGTTTATCTGAAAATCAAATTTAACTGGGCATCTTATATTTTTACTTGCTAAACCTCAAAACCATCATGCTTTCTGCATGTAAGGAGGCTAAATGATAATGGGATATACAGAAAAATAAGCAGTCTATATATAATAACTCTAGGAATACAAGATACCACGGGAGCTTGCAGGAAGGGTATCCACACATAGACTGTGGGGGAGCATTTGAGGAGCTTCCTGAAAGAAATGACATTGTAATATGGTAACTGAGAGTAGAGTTATCTAGTTGAAAAGGAGAAGAACATTCCAGGGTGATGGAACAGCATGGGCCAAACTTGGAGGACAGAGAGACGGCGGGATAGTTGCATAGTTGACCTGGTGTCTCAGATGCACCCCAGAAAACACAATTGTGTAAGATGGGAATTAAAAGAGTATCACCAAAAAGCACACTTGCCTGAGCAATTACTCTATCAGAGACCTGGGCAAAGGCCAGTCAGTAAGCATGGGCACCTGTAGCCAGCAGCAAGAGCAGTGAGGGTGACCATCTTCCCGCCCACTAGGCAGTTGTGGCAGCAACAAGAGGGCTCTGAGAGTCACTGCCCACCAGCTGCATTTCACTGGGCTTGACTGTCATGACCAAAGACAGAACGGAGAACAATTCTCTTCCAGTCCATCCTTGAGATAGTGACTGTGTTCCCAGTTCCCCCACAGGTAGAAACAGGCAGATAGAACAAAACCTACTTTTATATACAAAACAGGTAAACACTCCTGAAAAGTTGGGGGAGGGAAGAAATCCTGTAGGAAAGACTGGAATTTCTGTTAGCAAAATGGCTAGAAGTTGGTGCCCTTCGCAACCTCTTTTGAATCCACAGTCTGGCGACATTTGAATTCCACAAGAGTATGCATTCTCAGCAGGGGTGATCCAACTCCCAGAGAGGGGAAATTGGTTCTTGGATATTATATTGGTTTGTTTCCCTGCAGAAGGCTAGAGTACATCAACTGATCTATAGTGTATCTGTGGTTCTAAAATTACACCAGGTTTTGGTGGAGGAGAGAATGAGGAGATTTTTTTTTAAATGTCTAAAAAGGTTACTTAAGGATGGCAAGAATGATAAAAAAAAAAAAAAAATTGATAAACACGGAACTAGAGCAAAGCTCTACTTAAAGGATGGAGACCAGGTGGGTGTGAAAGCTGTGTTCTTCTGGAAGAAGGGTAGGGGGCAGAGACAGAAAGGAGCAGGCAAGGAAAGCATTCTGGGTGGTGCAAACAGCAAATGCACAGACTTTCAGAAAAAGTAGAAGGTAAACAACATAAAATGCAGGAGCATGGTCGAGTAAGATAAGGTCCAGGAAGGCTTTATTGGATTTAGCAATTAGGAGGTCACTGATCATTTAACCTCTTTGTGCTTCAGTTTCAATACTTGTTAAATTAAATTGAAAAATAATCTCCAAGGCAACTACAGCTCTAAAGACTCTCTCATGCGGGCTGGGTCTCTTTACACACAGAGACACACACAAAAACACATCCACACACTTATAGCCACTCCCAGCACACATGCTAATCTCTTTCCTTAATCTAATTTTCTTATCTCTCTGCAGCTATATTTGCCTTTGGAGAATTCCAGTTCTCTTTGTTTAATGATAACAATGCCTTTTAAAAATCAGTTATGAGAGTCTACAGTTCCCTAATAAGCTGAGCTGCTGGACAATAAACTTGTTAATATTAGTTCCTAAAAAACATTCGTACCTTGTAAATACCTTTTATAATGCAATAAACTCTTCAGAATGTGACCAGATTTTTCTTTCACTTTAAAAAATGATCTTAAAGCCCAGATTCACTCAAATGGGGCAAAAAAAAAAAAAATTATTTCCTCCTAAACTATCACTCATTCATTAAATATTTTCTAAGTGTCTACTATGTTCCAAACAGTATAATATGTGGTTGGGAAATTAACAGCAAATAAAATAAACAGTCTGTAGCTTCCAGTGGCCCAGAAGGAGGAAAGTAGGGGAATAAATGAGAAGTTGATAATGTTAACACCACATAGTCACTGCTATCATCTGGCCACACGGGTATCACACCCGAGCCTTGGACCTGCTCCTGAAAATAGAGCTCTGAGGAAGAAGTGAAGTATCAATTTACCAAAGAGAAAGATGATGGCTTGGACAACAGCCACTCTAGAAAGGGGAGTTCTTAACCATTTGGGGGCCAAAGACCCCTTCTCAGAATCATGTATTTAAATGCCTAAAACAAGAATACAAATGCAACCAATCATATTGAAATACGGTTATCATCTTAAAAATTTGTGATATGTAGTATTTCTTTACTAACACATTAAATAACCAGACCCAGCAGCTGTCCTAATAACAACCATAATTTTGAAGCAGTGATAAGCAAGCACAAATGGCATGTTGAGCTACTTGTAACCCCATAATATGTTATCAAAATATGTGTGATTTTTATTGACGACAAAGTCACAGATACTATTAATAATTCTGTGGCCTGTTGCCTACATTTATAACTGATCAGGATGTGAATTTTCAGTTAAAGCCTGATGAAAGTAAAGAATTATTTTACTATCTAAATCCACAGGCCCCCCTGAATTCCATCCAGAGAACCCTTGGTCTCTGCAGCCGCCTGTTCTAGGACATTAAACTCAATCAGGATTTTCTCCTTCAATAACATAGCTCCATAGTCACTTCTAGAGCTATAGTTGCCTCATTGGGATTTCCCAAAGATGTAGCTTGTCCATTATTTGGGACACACTGCCATCCCATGGCTCCTCCTGAGGAGTTTAGTGTTAATAACATCCACAACAAAGCAGCCTGTTAGGGCATTAGACCAAACCTGCAAATTAATGCACTGGCTCATCACAATTCATTAATCAAACTCAGGCTGGATTTAACAACAGACTATTAAAGACTCAAAATTATACCCACAGAAGAAAAAAAAAAAAAAAAAACCAGGCAGCTCCCAGAGGGTCAAATGTAATGTGAATGGTTTTGCATAAAACCATAAACCTGCTATTAAATTAAAAACAGGAAAAATTATGCCCACTGCTTATCTCCAGTCATTTTTTTTTTAAAAGGAATGTTACGCTAATTTATTTCTTTGCTGTTCCTGGTTACACAGTAAAAGACTAAAAGGTTACAAAGCAGTGGTTCTTTTGATGTTTGGGTGAGCAACTTACACTAACATGTACTGACTGAGGTAAAGAAATTAATGAAATTACTCCCATAATTCATTACTAATGGAACACTGTCAATGCTTTCAACTGACAGTTCACACAAATCCTCCGCAGACAGCGAGACACCTCATGGAGACGGTAGGGCTCACTCCTTCTGCTCAACAAAGCAGAACTCGGCTGCCTTGTGCTACAATTTTACTGATCTCTCACCTCCGTGTGTTTGCTCTTGATGAGCAGGTCTGTTCTCTCTGGGAACAAAAGCAGGAAGGGGAAACAATGATTGGAATTTTTCTTTCTCTTCAGGGAATTTAGGGAGACCCACTGGGGATTCCCAATGATGTATAAACATTCAGAATGCTGTAATTGGGCAGATCACAGAGCTACAACCGGCTGTGCAATGAATTTTGCTAAAGGTTAATATTTTAGAGCAGCAATCATAGATAAAGAGCATAATCCTAATAAGAAGTATGAAAAAAAACTAAAGAACTGTATGATTTTGTGACACCTTTGCTCTTTCCCCATTAGGACTGAATCATTAGTTCTTTCTGTTTTTGCAGAAACAGAAGCAAAAATTACTAGCACACATGCTGATTGTAGGTAAGTGACATTTCTGGAAATACAAAATGTTTTATTCAATGTAGGTACCTGTTTGATACTATAGAGTGTTTTGGTCTTAGTACTGTCTAGTTTAAACTCTAAACTCCTAAAGGGAAGGGTCTATGTCTTTGTTATATATATAAAAATAATTAATAACTTCTCTTTGAAGATAAACTCCTATCTAGATGCTGATCATATCAAGTTGGTATAAAATGATGCTGTGAGTGAGGCAAAATAGGCCAGTGATCATATAATATATGGATAATACAAATTATATTTAGATATAATAGAAAAAAGTCCAAAATAGTCAACATATTCAAAACACTTTATAAAAAACTTTTTTTTTATTAAAAAATGACTTGGGTTTGGATTTTGCTCATATTATTGTAGTTACATCATGCAGAGTAAATACATAGTCCGATTCTGTCATCCCCTTCTCTCAAACCCTGGCACACTTTCCTGCCCGCTTGGGATCCCAATCCACCTCAACACAGCATAGCAAACAGCTTCCATCAATTGCTCAGTGACTTCTTAAAATGAAATGTATTCACTCTACCCAGGCACCGTATCTGGCACATGGTAGGTACTCCGTATTTACTGAAATGAAAAAATCAAACTCCCTCTCCTCTTTCCAAATGAAAATGTCCTATGTTAGGATTGTCATTCCAAAATCAATCTAACCACTGCTAATTCCCACAAAGTGTTATCATAGAGATTAACTGCAAATAAGTGGCTCATAAACATATCTTGGATTTTTGCAGTGAGCCTCCAATCTCCTGCAGATGCTTATTACCTTCTCATACGGAAAAACAGAAGCAACCAGAAGAGAAAGTTATATTTATTTGAAAACACAATTGTAAAACCCATATCACAGAAACAAGGGCCATTATAAGCCACCAAGATTAACAACAATGAGGCAGACTTTAACTTTTGAACAGGAACACTATGGGCACAAGAGTACGACTGCAATCCCTTATCTCTCTAAGTAATAAGTGAGTAAATCCTAACAATAGTTACTGAGGATAAAGCCCTTGCTTTGAACCAGGCATCGGCCACTTGGGTGATGAGGAACAACAATACTACCATGTGGACATTAACATCACTACCTTACTGAGCAGGAAATTCAGAGAGCTTCCACAGCTCACCTGAGCTCATGCTAGGAGCTGCAGAACCAACGTGAAAAGTCACATCTCCTAAGGCATCTGGGTGGCGCAGTCCGCTAAGCATCAGACTCTTGGTTTGGGCTCAGGTCATGATCTCAGGGTCCTGGGATTGAGCCCTGTGGTGGCTCCATGCTCAGTACGGAGTCTGCTTGGGATTCTCTCTCCCTCTCCCTCTGCCCCTTCTGCTCATGCTCTCACTCTTTCTCTTCCTCACTCTAAAATAAATAAATAAATATTTTTAAAAATAAAGTAAAAGCCACATCTCCTGCCTCCAAAGCCCTGTGACATGACTACTCTCTATTCTGCTGCTCTTCTCTCAGACCCCTTCCCATGTGTGCCCTCCATTAGAGCTACTTCCAACCTAAAAACAGTCACAGAAGGAAAGATCTGGGCTCCATACATACCTTTGTGCTAATTCTCCGTAGACAGCCCACAGAATATTAAGTGGCAGAATAGCAAAGTGCTAAACAGTTAGGCTATGGCATCAGGTTGCCTAGATTAGCTTCCCAGTCCTCTGACTTCCTTACACGGACAATCTTTGCGCCTCACTTTTCTCATAAGTAAAATGGGAGTGGTAACGGGACTAACCTCATGAAATTTTAGTGATAATTAAATAGGTTAGTAAATGTGAAATGCTTGGTGCCTGACATAGAAAGTGCTGAATCAGATGGAGATTTGGTCATCTACAGTTCAGAATCTTCATTGACCAGCTTCCAATCACCAGATTTTGCTGGGCATCTAATACAGTGCAGCCTCAACAACAAAATAGCCTGAAAGCAGTTTTAATCTAAGACCTTACGTTGTAGATTCTTTGCCATCACAGACAATTTGGCACTTCCTCCCTAAGTCCCAGTGGTAAAACTCAGCACTCCACCCCCCACAGGAACACTTAATCCATCCTGAGGACTGAGAGGCCCGGAGAAGTTGATCTGTGTCCACTATTCATTTTTATTTTTAAATTATTTCGTGTTTTCCCTCAATCAATCATTTTATCTTTCTGGGCTTTAATTTTTCAACTCTTGAATACCGAGGGGTAGAGATGGGCAGTTGGTGGTACAAACAGTGGGCAAGAAGGAATCTTCACCAGAGATGTTATCTCTGAAACTACTAGAGCTTTCAAGTTAATATAGTCTTTTAAAGTGGAAGGAAGAGGAAGCTAAAACTGAACGGAATGTGAACATTCCAGCATACAAATGTAGAAATTCAGGCCCAAGACCACCCAGCCAATAATTACAATTTTGAGATTTGAACTCACAACTTACCGTCGTCAGGTGCCTACTATTTTCACTTCAGCCTGCCCTTCTAATGAAAGGAAGAATTGGAATATCCTCTTTCATTACTATTATTTCTTAGCTATAGCTAATTAAAACACATTATAGCTATTAGACTCTTATAGCTAATTATATAATAATGATGATGATGATGATATATTGACAGCATAGAAATCTCTAAATTATGAGAACAGTGAAATATCACCTTCCACGCTGGCTCCAACATACCACAAAACTAAGAATCTAAATATTTTATAATTATTGTTAAAACTGATGCAGTGCTGAGTTAAAAATCATGAGTCACATAATGTCCACACCTATATAACCTGAATTAGTCCTTTGACAGAAGACATTCACTGAATGAATGTTCAATAAACACTTGTGTTCCCTGCCAAGGGGAAACTTTTTTTAAAAATTACTACAAGGTCAAGCCAATGACCTCTGTAGATCCTGGTGGCAGAGAGTCTAGATCCTTTCCTCTTGGTTGGAGAAAGCACAGGGAGTCAGGTAGTTTACAGGAGAGGATAATAAGAAGGAAGAATACACAGTAATCGAAGGTAAACTGAGTACGGTGTAAATCCTTCTCTGAGGAACACATCCCTTCATCCCTTCATCCCCTAAAGTTATCCCCAGGTAAAAATGTCCAAGTGACAGAGACTCTCACCACAAGTCAAAAATCCATCTGACCATGAGTGAACCAGGCTGCTGAGCCTTATCCTAAACTATATTTTATAAAATCATTCTCTCTGGATCAATAAAATGCAAATGCTAAAATTATCTTGTTAGCCATTAAAATAAAAGTAACCTTGAGAATAAGGTTGTCATTCTTAATTAAAATGGGCTTTTTAATTCCTTTAACTGACTAACGTAGATACGAATATTGTAAACACTTAGCCAACTAAAGAAAGATTCTACCCATACCCCCAATTACAGAACACTTAATTTATATATGATGCAGCTTACAACTATTTAGCAGTATGGTTGGGCTAAGTCTCTTTGGCCTACTTTTTAAATGATTAAATACTCTCCATCCAAGTAAATAGACGTCTTCAGAGCTGCATTTCGCACGATAAAACATTCTTTAAACACATAAGCCTTCGCTCAAGATTTAAGAGGGAAAAAAATCTTAGTGACAGTACATTCATTATGTCTTTATTAAGACTGGATTTTTCCATACAGTTATGCGCAGCTGAAAATAAGGCTCAGTTTAATAACAAAGCAAGCTTTCCTAGTACTAAAAAAATTATAAAATTTTAATGTTTAATGCATTCCTTAATTATAGAAAACTCTGCAAAGAATAACATCCTTGAAATTTACTATGCAAATGCTCTTAATTTATGACAAATTGCTCTTTAAAACACAAGTATTAAATCTCTATTAGATTGTTGAGGTAACGTACTAATAATGCATCACCAAGATCTTAAATTTCTAAGTGGCAATGCTGTTTGTTAGATGCAAACAAGGATTACCTTAATTAAAATATACTATCCCCAGCCTTTCAGCAGATTTAGCTCAGTCTTTATATAGGACAGGTTCATTATCTACCTCAAGTTAATAAAAGTATGACCCACTGTGGTTATTTCCTTTAAAATTTAATTTTAATTACTATTTTGTTAATGGAAATATAGCACTACAGAATTGTGAAGATGATCCAAAGGCAATTTTGAAAACTTAATTAAAATACCTCTTGAAAGCTTCAAAAGGAATCTAACACTTACGTGGTTTAATAACTGATGGCCTTACAAATACAGCATTAGATACCAACTCTATAAAAAAAATCACTGAATGAAACATGCTTTAGAACTCTAGCACTGCCTTAGTCTATATCTTGAACTAATGGTGCAACTAAATAGGTATAAACATAAAACTTTTCCTTCAAAATTTTAACATTAGACAAAGGTTCTTTTTTTTTTTTTTTTTTAAGATTTTATTTATTTATTTGACAGAGACACAGCGAGAGAGGGAACACAAGCAGGGGGAGTGGGAGAGGGAGAAGCAGGCTTCCCGCCGAGCAGGGAGCCCGATGCGGGGCTCGATCCCAGCACCCTGGGATCATGACCTGAGACGAAGGCAGACACTTAACAACTGAGCCACCCAGGCGCCCCTAGACAAAGGTTCTTAACAAAGAAATGAAATGGGTAATCATTACATACCGCCTTCACAATACATAAACCTTAAATGCATTCAGAGTTTTTGCATAAAACCACTGGGGCTAAATCCAGATAATTGCAGATGTGTTCAGTTTGTCTTCTGATCCTTCAGGACCTGAATATAGAATTAAAAAGCTGGTAAGATGTTGTATAAAATTCAGTACCAGGGTTTTATTAGGCAGCTTCCTCTCCAGTCTAAATTTCAAAGGTTTACACATATATTATTGATCTTATCTGTGAAAATATTGGTTCAGTAAATAACCTTTAAACATAACACAATCCATAGATTTTATTGAGATTCACTACTCATGAAAAAGATAAGAATATGAGAAGCAGGGTATAACAAAGAGCGTGCTCCAGGGAAGAAACACAGTCTTTGTGATATTCAAAATATATTTAGCAGCTCTTATATTACAAACCTCCCAATGTTATGGTTCATAATGCAATGTGCATTTTTGTACCAGACCACTTGACTACTTCCAGTAAGTAAAATCCCTGCATTCATTAGCAATAATGAATTTTTCTTCTTATAGATCTGTTTAATGAAAAAGGCATTTTTCCAGACACCACCCCATGCCCCTCCCTCCAAAAAACCGGTATGCCATTTCATTTAACATAAAGTCAGGGATCTATTCTTTTAAACATGGGAATTCCAACTTCAGAAATCAAAGAAATTTTACTAAAAGTGAAAAATAAACATATGACTAAAATAATGACATAACAATTAAGTTGAGGTAACACTGATTTCTGTAAATCTATATTAACCTTGAAATGTAATTTTTTTTAAAAGATTTTATTTATTTATTTGAGAGAGAGAGAATGAGAGACAGAGAGCATGAGAGGGAAGAGGGCAGAGGGAGAAGCAGACCCCCTGCCGAGCAGGGAGCCCGATGCGGGACTTGATCCTGGGACTCCAGGATCATGACCTAAACCGAAGGCAGTCGCTTAACCAACTGAGCCACCCAGGCGCCCAACCTTGAAATGTGATTTAAATTCACACTCACAAAAACGGCCTAATTGAACTAACTAAAGAAATTTTATAAAAATAGTCCATCTTTTGGTATTTTTTTTTATTTATTTACCACACAGGAAATTGCCAATTTATTAGTGAGTTATTTTCTAAGAGTTTACTTACATGTCAGTTTTTTAAAACTTAAGATGAATATTACCCTAGAAGCAATAAATAAGGATCAGGTTCATCCTAAAAAAAAAAAATCTATAAAAGCCTTAATTTAGCTTTATAGTGTAGCTGAAAGACTTGCAATGAAATACAGCAGAAAGCAAAACTGTTTCAATACTAGTAATTAAAGCACATGGAAAGTTAAATTGAATAAAAGATAGTTTATTATTCTTAAATGCTCTGGGAATAATAGACTTAATTGGAAGAGAAAGCAAATGTAGATGAGACATTTGTGAGAATTCTGAAGGGGACTTCTGAGCCTTTTCAAGGTTTCTGGAGGTTGTTGTCACCAATTCTGTATCAGGTCTTAATTTCATGTGAAAACATAACATTTATTAATTATGCAGTGGAGGTGAGTTTAAAAAATGAGTGCTTTTTTCTCTTCTCCTTGCAAGTATTCTCTAATATTCACTTGATTTTTATCAACAACAATAACAGTAATTTTTAACTGATAATTGCAATGGGAAAAGAGGGATGGTAGAGATTTTCCTGGAGACAACACACACTCATGCACGCACATCCATGCACGCTTGCCGGAAGAAAGGAAAGGAGGCAGGAAGGAACAATGGAAAGGTATTGGAAAGAAGGGAGACAGGGTTAATAAGGAAGCCTGTACATGAAAGAAAATGGTAACTTGAGGTCTGTTGGTAGGAATGTTTTATTCATTTGGTTGGTTGGTTGTGTGAGTGTGTGTGCATAAAACAGAGAAGAAAGAGATGGGGAGAAACCAGCTCAATTTCCTGACACCCATCCTTTCATTTAAGTTAGTGTTTTAATCTTGGCTGTTTCTTTTGAGAGTAAAATGTACCAAAGTGGTGGATGATTCATATGATCCCTTACATTCAAAATACAGTGGCTTATGTTTCTATACTAATGAGCATTGAGAAGCGACATAATCAAGAAGCCTTGGAATAATTCAGTTTTTGCATAAAACCACAGTGGTTTAGCTATATTATTACAAAATATTTTGTTTGTATTTTGGTCCTCCAGGACCTATGGAAATTACCAAGCTGATAATGTACTATATAAAATTCAGTACCGGAGCTATATTATGCAAAGACCGAAAAAAAACAAAAAAAAACAACCCCCCCCAAAAACAAACAAACAAACAACTTAGAGCTTTTAATATGCTCATGTGCACTGGGACTCTCTAAGAATATGTAGTGCTTCCCACACCAGTCTAAACTTTTCTCAAGGGGTATCTGTCAGTGTTTGAGTTCTGTGAAGCACACTCTGGGAAAAGTAGAGTTAGAGTCAGTGATAAGACAAAGATTCCCACTGACACCCCTGTTGTCCAAGAGTGTTCTGGAGGATCTAGCCAGTGTGGTGAAATGGGATAAAGAAATGTGGCATACATCAGAAAGGGAGAGATAGCATTATTATTCTTTGTAAATGATATTAGAAAATCTGAGAGAATGAATTAACATCTATTAAAACTAACAGAGAGTTTAGAGGAATAACAAAATATGAAAGAAATAATTTTCACTTATACTAACAATCAGTTGGAAAATATAATAGGAACAAATACTCCACTCATAATAGGAATTTAAAACAGAGAAAGAGAGATCACCCAAAAGAAAAATGGGCAAAGAATATTAACAAGCAATTAAGAGAAATATGCAAATAGCCAATTAACATATGAACAGATGTTCAAATGCAATAGTAATCAAAAAAATATAAATTAAAACAAGATATCATTTTCCCCTTATGAGAACTGAAATGATTAAAAACGTGGGCAATATCCTATGTTGACATGAAATGTGGAAGGAAAAGACACCCTTCTGCAAGTGGTATTACTCAGAGTCCAGACAGGAAATTAAGAACACACCCAAATTGGGTAATTTGAAGAGCATTTAATAAAAGGGTTATCCATAACGGTGTCAAGCAGGGTGGAGGGCACCCACAAGGAAGAGGGCAGTCTCCAGGGCTAGATGTAGAAAAACAAAGTGGAGCAGAGAGAACTGTAACCTTAGGTCTGGGAAGGAAGCCAGCCCTCCGTAATACCACAGGAAGAGCCAAGGAGAAGCAGAACCTCTTAATTCTCCTTCCTTTTCATCTCCTGCCGGTGCCCCCCATCCTGGACAACGCAGCCCAACCAGAAGCCTGAAGGTAAGGGACCTATACTCCCAGCTGAGCCTCTCAGAGCACAAAACAGGGTAGAAAAGGTAGAGGGCACCCCCCTCCCCAGGGTGCAACATAAGATATCTAGCATGTAAGTGTTAGGGAAAGTATAAATTAGTAAAGCCAAATTGAATGATAATTTGGCAACATATATCATAAATTTAAATATTTACATATACCATAATATTTGTTTAGTCATTAAAAAAAGAAGAAGAAACAGTGAGAAAAATATCAAACCATTAGCAGAGGTTGTCTCCAAGGAAGGTTGGGAAGGAAGCTCAAGGTTGTAGGGTCAGCCAGATCTGGGTTTGCATCCTGACTCTAGCTGCTCATTCAGTATTTTTTTGACTGCAAAAAAAAGAAGACAGGAAATCAAATTGAGTTGAGGAAGACAGTTTTGATCAAGGCTCATATCACCAAACCATGGAGAAGCTGGGGGATAGGTCTGCCTTCAGAAATACCTGGATCCAGGGACTCAAACCTCATCAGGTTCTTCTCTCTCTTCCCTCCATCCACTCTTGCTCTCCTCCCAGAGGCTACCAGCTCTGCTCCCTCTGGTTGGCTTCATTCTCTCAGGCCAGCTGTTATCGTAAGTTCAATCCATGGCCAAACACAATGATAAAGGTACTTTCTTCAAGCCACAAGGCCAGAGAGAAAAGAGTTTCCCTGGTGCTTCAGTTGGAAATTCTTCCAGAAAATGCCACTGCTTGGACAAGCCTGGATCACATGGCCAACCATGACAGAAACATAGGGTAAGCCACAGGACCAAGGGCATGATGATCGGCCCTTTCTGGTACAAATGCCTGACTCTGTGGCCAAAGGACATGAGAATTTTGATTAGCCTCCACTCTACCACAACCACATGTTTGGGATAGAAGAAACACAATCTCCCCGAAATAGAAATTTTCTTCTGGACAACAAAAAGGCAAATAAATACTATATAAATGATAACTTTGGACGAATTACTTAATACCTCCGACTCCCAGTTTCCTCATATATGAAATAAAAGAGGTGATGGTGCCTATATCAAAGGATTACTGTGGAATTAACCCTATGTGTTGATCTTATTCTCTTACTGTTTTTTTATCTCTGTATTTTCCATATTAGTCTTTTTTTTTTTTTTTTTAAATAGGCTCCATGCCTCGCATGGAGCTCTACCTGGGGCTTGAACTCACAACCCTGAGATCAAGACCTGAGCTGAGGAGCACCTGGGTGGCTCAGTCTGTTAAGCGTCCAGTTCTTGGTTTCAGCTCAGGTCATGATCTCATGATCTCAGGGACATGGGATCAAAACCAGGTTGGGCTCTGCATTCAGTGGGGAATCTGCTGGAGATTCTTTCTGCCCCTCCCCCCCACCACATATGCACTCTCTCTCTCACACTCTAATAAATAAATAAATCTTAAAAAAAAAAAAAAAGACGAGCTGAGATCAAGAGCTGGATGCTTAACCGACTGAGCTACCCAGGCACCACATATTACTTTATTTTTTTAAAGAACATGTGTTACTTTTGGGCGCCTGGGTGGCTCAGTTGGTTAAGCGACTGCCTTCGGCTCAGGTCATGATCCTGGAGTCCCTGGATCGAGTCCCGCATCCAGTCCCGCATCGGGCTCCCTGCTCGGCGGGGAGTCTGCTTCTCCCTCTGACCCTCCCCCCTCTCGTGTGCTCTCTGTCTCTCTCATTCTCTCTGTCTCAAATAAATAAAATCTTAAAAAAAAAAAAAAATTTAAAGAACATGTGTTACTTTTAATCATGATAAGAAATCTGTTTCCATTTTGAGAAAAAAAGGAGAGGCCAGCTACATTAATTTAGGAAAAGATGTCAGGTTAAGTTAATTACTAATTACTTAACAATTTGTATTACTTTTATAGTGACTATTTACAAAAAAACTACAACTAACAATTACTTCTCTGTATGTTTTGCATACTTTATCAAATTTAATGCTCACAAAGACTTCATGAAGTTGGTGCAATCCCCATTTTACTGACAAAACTGAAACGCAGAGAAGTAAACTAATTTACCCAAGGAGACAAAGCCAGTAGCTAAGAGAGCTGCTGTGTAAACTCAGGTCTTTCTAAAGAAGAGGTCAGCACACTATAACCTGTAGGCCAAATACCACCTGCCCCCCGTTTTTCTATGGCCCACGAGCTGAGAATGGTTTTTCCACTTTTTAACTGTGGAAACAAAGGAAAGGAATACTGTATGACACATAAAAATTATGTGCAATTCAAATCTCAGTGTCCATCAGTAATGTTTTATTGGAACACAGTCCTGCCCATTTATTTACATCTTCTCTGTAGGCTTTTGCGCTACATTGGCAGAGTAGAGTTGAGAGAGATCATGTGGCCAGAGAAGCCTAAACTATTTACTATCTGGTTCTTTACAGAAAAAGTTTTGCCAACTCTGGTCTAAATCCCAAACACATTATCTGTCAAGGATCTTTCGCTACCTATACGAATACTGCCTAAAAATTATTGCATGCTGCCACTAGGAGATGTCTGGTGGCCCAAGCAAGAGTATTTCCATGCAAGAAAATAGAAGAGCACAGACAAGTTCATCTTGGGGCAATGAAGAGCAATGAAGGAGCTAAAAAATGTCTGTAGCCATACCACCCTGACTGACCTGATCTTAGAAGCTGAGTAGGGTTGGGCCTGGGTAGTACTGGAATGGGAGGAGAGGTAAAGAATGCACCAATTAATGACATCTGCTCAGGACAGGGTAGGGGAAGGGAACGGTTATTGGTTCTCAGTGGCACGTGGAGTGACCATTCACTTACATAAAATGTTGAGTTCCTGAACGCAAGATCACACATCATTCACAACACCTAGTGGGGGCAGAAACCTTTTTTTGTTATAAAAAGTTTAGAAGTAAATCCTGCATGACATTCTAAGTTTATAAAAGTAATCTAAAGAGAGGCGCCTGGGTGGCTCAGTCGGTTAAGCGTCTGCCTTCGGCTCAGGTCACAATCCCAGGGTCCTGGGATCGAGCCCTGCATCCGGCTGCCTGCTCGGCGGGGAGCCTGCTTCTCCCTCATCCTCTGCCTGCCCCTCCCCCTGCTGTGCTCTCTTTCTCTCTCTGTCAAATAAATAAATAAAATCTTAAAAAAAAAAGTAATTTGAGAAAGAAAAAAAGGAGGTGGGGGAGGAGTAAAGAATGATCTATTAAAATTCTTATAACAGAAACTAAAAAACTTTGAATCTTTGTAAATATCAGAAGATAATCTGCTTTTCACTATACATAACAAATATGGACTGCCAGATTCACAGCAACCCTAGGGAGTTTCCTCGTGTATTCCCTGCTTCATTTTACCAGAACTATATTTATGCCATCCTTGGAAAATAGTTATCTACTATTTTCTCAAAAATCTCTTAAGACTGTACAATCACGTGTGTTCAGAAAAGAACTTCTCATAACCTTTATACTTAAGTGATGTTTCTAATATAATCAAAATATCAACATTAAAAATAATTTCAATCAGAGAGATGGAACAGTAAATCCATACTTGTTTTATTTCATCATCGACTTACTGTGTAGCTTAGATATATATGAATGTTACCTAGGCTCTAAGTTTTTTATTCATAAATCTAAGCAAATATGGAATATTTTAAGAATTGGACTTAGACATAGTGTGAATTCCCTTATGGTTTCTGACAATAGATGTCAAGTAAGTACAGGGGATTCTCATCAAGGTATCCCTACACCCTATTTCTCAAAGTTAAAAACATGAGTTCTCCTAAGAGAACTAAGGAGCCACTGGGCCACAGAAGAACGAGTAGTAGACAAGACAGATTTTGAGTGCTAACCACAACTTAATCTCTTAGCTTCTGCTTTCTCTCTCTTTTTTTTTTTTTTTTTAGATTTTATTTATTTATTTGACAGAGAGAGAGAGCCCAAGCAGGGGGAGCAGCAGAGGGAAAGGGAAAAGCAGGCTTCCCGCTGAGCAGGAAGCCCAACACAGGGCTGATCCCAGGACCCTGAGAACATGACCTGAGCCGAAGGCAGATGCTTAACCAACTGAGCCACCCAGGTGCCCCTGCTTTATCTACTTCTGAGCAGTTGTGTGTATTTGATATATTGAAGCCCTTTATGCACTGCTAAGTGCTGTAAGATGTGAGTTTGTGTTATTGTCCTCAATAATTGCCCTTAGGATCTGAAAGGCAACTGATTTAGAAACACAATGCATTGCGAAGACAGAGCCAGACCATCTTTAAGCAAGTTTCTGATGTCTGCTTAGGGTTAAGTGATCATGGCGTATATTTCACATGCAGCATTACAAGTAGGAATTAAATAGGAAAAGGTTGATGGGTTGCAGGAAATAGAGAACATCTCGTTCTAACTAACTCACAGTTTCTTTGTCTCACTGGGTTGATAAAACTATGGTGAAGTCTTGATTGGAGATTGCATATTACCTGGCAGGCAGGTTAACCTTTCTACACTACAGGATTTGGGTTCAAAAGCTGATGACAAAACCACCATGTGTCTAAAAACTGATCTTTACAATCCTACCGTGTAAGTAGGTTGAAACTGCTGGGCCTGTTAAATAACCCCTGAATCCCATCAAGATAATTGAAGCATAAACTGAAGATAAGATTTATATGGCAGACAAAGTAAAGAATTCCAGAGCACGAGGCTCTCCACCCTGCACCCTCTTCCTAGCTCAGTCTGACAAAAAGCAGATTCCACCGCCTTTGCCCAGATCTACTGAAAGGCGCAAAGTGTGCACTTGGAAACCAAATAAAAATGTAATGCCTCAGACCATACTGTTAAACATATATTTTATAGATATCTGGTCTTACAGAATTTTCTTGTCCTCCTTGTATGTATTTTTTGTGTAGAGAAAGGATAAGCAGATTCCATTGTGGTCTCTTCTCGTTTGGTTAAATGTTGTAGTATTAGGCCAATGATAAGATATCAACTACTTTTATTTAGAAATTATTTTAGTTATAGACAGTGATCTGTTTGGCTTTGTTCAAAATCAGCTCCAGGATGATCCTTCTTACATTTCCATTAACTATGAAATTAAAGAGAGGAGGCAATTTTTAAAAAGAGAAATACTGCTTTTAGCCTGAAACCCTAAGTGTTGAGTTTCTGCCTGCAGTGGGTTTTTTCAATTAAATTATAAACCATGGGTAATAGAGATTTATAATGGGAGTGCTGATACAATCTTAACTATAGGGAAACCATCCCACACGCTCTATGCTGTATATGGATGGATTATTTGCATTAAATTATCTTTAGGGAATGCAAACAAAACAAAGAAAAATGTAAAGCTTGTCGCATTATTAGCATAAAATCAAAGTCCTTGAGTGCATAATTGTTCCATACCCAAAGCGTTAACGGATTTTATTCTGAGTTCAAAGACCTCCTAATTAATATGCAAAATGGCCTCATTTTGTAAGCAAGTTTGTTGTTGTTTTTTTTTTCCTTCTCAGCAAAGAGACAGTTCTTTGCTGGAGGAAAATACTATGAAGTGTAGAAAACACTAATATTGAGACAAAAGCCCACACATCCATATAGCCAAAAACAGTAACAACTAGATGCTATTAGAATATTTATTTTTCCTCAGTCTATGTATAACTATAAATTGTATGTTTAATCAAATAATACCTAGCTTTGGGAGATTAAGTGTACAAAATATAAAAAGAATGCAGTCTTTCTCTAGAAAGGATCACCTACTTGTACATTTTTTTTTAACTATTAAAAAGAAAGAAAATCCAACAGAAAGAGAAATTTTGGACCTAATAATATAAATTTAAATTATGTGACTCCAAATCCAATTTTACAAAGCAGTCCTCTCCAATTTACATGCCCTCAGTCACCAGGATTGTAAAAAGAAAAAAGAATTATTAAATTACACAATTTTTTTAAAAAATGTACCAACAAATGGATGATTTTCCAGAATTCTGCCTTTTCAGAATGCTATCAGAATACTATAATCCTTGGAAGTGATTTACTGGGTTATTTTCTTTAATAAATTTCTTTACAGTATGGACAGTACAGAACAACCGATTTTTATTCTGAGTACTTATGTATTTTTAAATAATTTATGCTCTTTAGAGTATTTGACATATGTTGTAAATCAAACTATAACCACCACAACACTGTCATGTTTTAGAAAATGTAGTAATTTCTCTTAATGAAGAAATAATGTTCAATGAAAGAGATATGAGGTCTTAAAATACAGTGCAGTCTCTAATGTGTCTTACTCATTTGAGCAATGGCACATCAATCTACAGGACTCAACCTCCAGCTGTCACACCAGGCTCACTGCCTGATTAGAAATAATCCTCCCCTAATAGGCAGTATTCATGAGGCCAATGTTGATTAAGAATCTGCTATGTGCCAGGGAGTGTGCTGGGCTCCCCATCATTACCTTTATCCCATTTGGGTTTCATATTTTTATTTTGCATTTATATTTACACACATTTATATTTACCAACTGTAACCTGCTACTGCCAGTTTTGAGATTATCCCATTTAGCTGGGCGCCTGGGTGGCTCAGTTGGTTAAGCGACTGCCTTCGGCTCAGGTCGTGATCCTGGAGTCCCGGGATGGAGTCCCACATCGGGCTCCCTGCTCAGCAGGGGGTCTGCTTCTCCCTCTGACCCTCCCTCTGACCCTCTTCCCTCTTGTGCTCTCTGTCTCTCATTCTCTCTCTCTCAAATAAATAAATAAATAAAATCTTTAAAAAAAAAAAGATTATCCCATTTAGCAGTGTATTAAACCCTTAGAATGTTCAAGATGTAAATTCATGCCGTGCATTTTAGATAAAAAGTTATTCTTTCCAAAAGTCTCCTAGGGTTAGTGAAGAAAGAAGGATAAACAATTTATTAATGTCTTTTTCAAGTTCTTAACACATAATCAATACTCAGCAAATGAGAATGAATGGTTAGATGACAATATTAAACCATAAACCACTTTACTCAAAATTTAAAAAAGAAATGTGTAGAATGGAAGTTTAAAATTTATATTTTAAAATGGAAGAAACACAGATTATATATTTAAAACTTTACTTTGAATGTGAAAATGCTTCCACTTATTAAAATGCCTTGTCAATAGGAGATTCTGCTTTTGTCTCATTAAATAAGTATGCACAGGTTAAAAATGACATTTATCATACACTTAAAAAAAAAAATCATGTTCCAAAGAGACTTGATTATTTAAAACTTGTTCAACCAGTACCACAACATAATGGCTGAGTTTAAAATTGTCTTCACATTTTTACCCAGGAAAAAATAGCAGCCTCTTTGCTAACTCTGTAAACCCAAAGGTTGAAATCAACGTTGTTAATGACAGGGGAAAAAAACTCTTTGATTATTTTTTGTATTTTTAAATGGAATGTAACAAAGCTTTTCATTTATAAAGCACTTTACAGTTTACTGAGTGTTTTCATACAAGCCACCTTCTTTTAAGGGACTTAGGATGCTTCCGTGAAAAATTACTACCCACAGATCACTACCCATGACAGTTCTATTGGATTTCTAGCTAGTTAAACCACACCTATAATATAGAATTCAATTCCACGTGCCACGTTTTAAGAGGGACTTTGACCAATGAGGATGTAATGAAAGGCAAATGTCCAGGTGAATAAGAGAAGCTATAATTTTTGATAAATTATTCAAGCAACTTGGGAAGCAAAGAATAAGAAAAGGTATAATATCTGCTTTCAAATATTTGAAGGGCTGTCATGGAGAAAATCGTATACTAATTCTGTGTTGCTCCAGAGGCCAGAACTAGGATAAAAAGCTGGAAGTTAAAGAAGGCAGATTCTGACTCAGTGCAAGAAGGAACTTCTTATGCACTTGTGCTGTCCAGTAACAGTAACAGCTGCCTCATAAGGGTGATACCAGGCTCCGGAGGTTTTCAAGCAGACGTTGGCTATCTGTCAGAATTACAGCTTTTAAAAATTCCTGCACTGGGTAGGGAGTTGAGCAAAAACTCCACGTTTCTCTCTAAGTCTCAGATTCTACTTTTCTAGAGAAGGTGAAATATGCAAATGCAATGTAAAAGATTTTTATTGTATGCTCATTTCTCTAATAGCAAGATGCTTTTAAGTTTTTTTTTTTTAAATAAATATAAGACTGTGATACTCAGTGCTTACTCCCGACTAAAAAGAGTCATTTAGCTGTTAAAAACACCCAATATGTATGAAGCAAGTTTCAGGCATTGGGTCATGTACATTCTATTCAGACATAAATAATTGCAATCATAAGAAAACAGCTTTCATTTGTGAAGAAACCCTATGATCTTACAATGTATACATGAGTATATATTTAGGGATAATTTTACAACTCAAGAATAAAGAGTCTCTCTCCTCTCTAAAGCACCAGAACAGAATGGAGCAGATATTTCCCTGGAGACTGTAGCTATTGGACAATAATTGTTTGCTTGGCTCCTTGAGGTCTCCTTGTATTATATATAGGACTAAGGAGCTAATATAATTCTCTTCCAAATGAAGATGTATAGGCCTATGTCTTAGTCCTGGTTTTGCTACCAGATGTATGAATGCTCTTAGGTAAGTTACTTACTTCAGTACCCTGCTTTAAAAAAAAAAAAAAGGAATTGGATTAAACTATCTTTTTAACTCTTCCTAGAACTTCCTAGTTCTAAGGTCTATGACTTCTATATACATGATACCCCAGTCAAGCAGTCAAACACTGTCAACCTTCAGGAACAAACTATGAGCCTAAAAAGAATTTGCGAAGCCTGCAACTGTGAGTGAGTGGAAATAACAAAAAGAAAAAAGAGTTGAAGTTTAAGAAGACACATTGTGATTGGCTGTCACTCTCATTGGATGATGATGGCTCTAAAACCTAAGCCGTGATACCCTAAAGTCATAAAATTTGGAGGAAGTGGTAAGAAAGGGAGAAAAGAGACAGCAAAGGGGAAAAGGGGGAAAAAAAAAGAAGAGAGGAAAGAAATCAATAAGCAGCCAATCTCTGTGATGGTAGAGATTAAGGGAAGCATCAGAAATGGTGAGTAGGAAAAAGAGACAGAGGGGAAATGGAGTAGAAGGAGCAGAAAGAAAAAGGAGGAACCAACACTTGCAGGAACATGAGGGCAATGGGGTCCATGCAGTAGAAGTGGAAGCTGAGGCTCTTTCACCTCGATAGACCAGGACCCAGCTTTCTTATATTGCAAGAGGCTGGAGTCCGGGCTGTTAGTGACGACCCCCATGCAACGAGCTTAGATCATGTTCAATCCATTCTGTTCATCAGATGAGTGCAAAGCATCGTTAAAATGTTTTCATCTCTAAAATGTTTCCAAAAGAGCCTTGGAACTGACCTTTGGATCATGGGGAACCTTATTCATCCAAGTTAACTGAGATGCTCCCTGGTGCATGGAGTGGGTTCATACAGATTTACATGGATGATTTATAAATAGATATAAAGACCTTCATACTTGAGGGCCTAGAACAAAGCTCAAGCCATAAAGAAATCAAATACATTCTGCCCTTCTCTCTATTCTCTTTCTACTTGGATTTCTTGGGAATTCACATTTATGTGGGCTGACGATGTAAATCCAGCCGTGGGCTTAAAGAAAACCAAGAAGTGAGCAAAAATTAAATCTGCAGATTTCTTTCCATTTTTTTTTCCCTGCGTGTTATTTTCATAGGAATCTGTGTCTTCTGGAAAACTCCAAACAAAAAGCTTAAGTCATTTAGGTCGACTGGAGATATTAGCACCATGTAAATTTCCAATAATTATTAGTAATAATTCTGGGAAACAGAAAGATGATAACAACAAAAATGAAAGCCCACACATTGGGGCGCCTGAGTGGCTCAGTTGGTTAAGCATCTGCCTTTGGCTCGGGTCATGATCCCACGGTGCTGGGATTGAGTCCCGCATTGGGCTCCCTGCTCAGCCAGGAGTCTGCTTCTCCCTCTGCCTGCAGCTCCCCTTGCTTGTGTGTGCACGCTCGCTCTCTCTCTAACAAATACATAAAATCTTAAAAAAAAACAAAAGCACACCAAATCGATGTGTACTTTATTAAAACGTGGGAACATAAACTACAAACATGCCAAGGTGATATTTCCCTGAAAACAGTAAAAGCATATTTATCTATAGGATATGATGTGGGATGGTATTTCGCACACACATTCCCCCTCACACGTTCTTGTATCCCTTACCCAGCCCAAACAGCTTGGGCCTCCCACCTCCTCTAACGACAGGAAATGGCTGTTGAAGCTGAACACAGGTAAACAAAAGAATGAAATTCTTAGGCTACATGTTTTGAAATCTTACTTCGAATTAGGAAAATCTAGGTTTCTAAGAACTCCAGGCAACAAACTGAAGCCATAACTAAGGGATCTGGACTAATTCACAATCAGTCACGTTTTAGCTTCTATTATTTTACTAGGTTCAATCTTCAGATCCTTCAGGGCTGGATTGGATGGCATATGATAGAAAACTGAAGATGGGCCCGAAAGCCAAAAAGGTATATTCTTTGACATTAAAAAAGCATTTAGAAGGTAGCTCCTATTTTCAGCTCCATTTTCACCCTCAAGCTCTCCTCGTCATCCAAGATTGCCACTGGCCTTTCAGCCACTGTGTCCACTGTCCAGGCGGCAAAGGGAGGAAGCGCCCAGGCGCGGCTCAGAGTGAGTCAGCACCCTGAAGAGCCTTCCTGGAAGTCACACAGCACTTTCCTTTACTCTGAATTTAGTCTTATGGCCATAACTAGCTTCAAGGGGAGCTGCAAAATATAGTTTTTATTCTAGATAGTAATGTACCCAGGTAAAAATTCCTAAGAAATTACTTAGAAAATTACTAAGAAAAATTTATTAAGAAAGGAGGTTAAATGGAAATTAGGTAAACACCTAGTGACCTCTACCACCACTAGCTTTTCTCTTTCCCGGGGACATAATATTCTCTGGGCAGGGGAGGGGGCGGCGAAAGGGATTTTAGAGGAGATCATTTGGGGAGAGAGACAGCAGAGCCTGGAGATAAGCACAACCAACCTGAAAGGACCAAGTGCACAAAAGCAAAGGTGGTATTCAGAGACCTTCCCCTCCCTGAGGGGGCCCCGGGACCCTCCAGTGGGCCCCAAGAAATAGCATAGGAACAGAATCTATGCTCTCCCACGATCCAGGCTCCATATGAGTGAGCACTGTATCTCACCAGTGCGGAAGAACTGTGTTAGTCAGTCTGCCCACTGGTTTCTGACTAGGTCTCCCAATGGCTGCTGTTAGTGTACCAGAAAGAGCGTGCTCCTCTAGGCCCTGAGGCTTGCCATGATCTGTGTGGGCAGTGTCCCTTACAGGGGCTCTGGACATTCAGAATTCCCCTGAAACAGAAATTATGACACTAAACATCAAGATGGGTCCTGTGATCATAGGTTTGGTTTGGTTTTGAGTTTTTAAATATATATTCATAGACACACAAATAAGTCTTTTCCAGAATCCAAAGGAGGAGTTGAAATTTCTCTAGCAACACCATCTGTATTCATTTCACATAACTCAATATTTACTGAGCTTCTAATAAGCAAGTTTCTACCCTCAGAAAACTTCCAATCTAGTAGTGGGGACAATAAAAGCACATTTAAAACTGTAACATGAAGTACAGAATATACTAGGAAAAATCAAGGAAGGGGTGCCTGGGTGGCTCAGTCGTTAAGCATCTGGCTTCGGCTCAGGTCGTGATCCCAGGGTCCTGGGATCGAGCCCCACATCGGGCTCCGTACTCAGTCGGGAGTCTGCTTCTCTCTGTCTCTCTGTCTCTCTCTCTCTGTCTCTCTCTCTCTCTGTCAAATAAATAAATAAAATCCTAAAAAAAAGAAAAGCAAGGAAGAAAAAGCAGAAGAAGGAAAAGGAAGAACTAACCTCAACTGAGTCCTACTGTGGGTCTAACACCGTGCTAGGTGCATTTGTAACATTATTTAATCCACTGATAAGTCTAAGGGGTAAGGAAGTGGGATCATTCTCATTTCCATATGGGAAAATTAAAGCTTGCTACAAGAATTTAGACCAAACAACAATTACTGATCAAACAGTTTATAGAGGGAAACATTCTGAAAACAGAAAAAAGATCAATAGATAGTTGGCAGAAGAATGGACAAGAGGAAAGGACATTTCAGGAAGAGGGATGAGCCTGAATATACACAGAAGAAAAAATAAGAAGTATTAACCAGTTTAGGTAGGTCAAAAGGATATGTAGAAGATAAGTGGAAGATAAAACCAGAAAACAATGCTTTGTGGACAAATTGAGAAGATATTTGAAAATAGCAGAATGAAGAGTTTACAACTCACCCAGTAGGAAATGGGAGTGATAGGGTTACCTGAGGAAGATTTACCTAGTCCAGATCTACGAAGTCTTTTCCACAATTCCAAAAGCAAAAGTTCTAAAAATCAAAAATGCAGGACGTTGTTTTGGTTCTTTTTTGATACTCTGCCTGGAGGCAAAAGCCAATCTTATCTGAACTCATTTGACATTAAAGTTTAACATGAACAATACAAGACCATTTATACTTTTTATTTATCCTGCTTAAAGTGAATATTCATACACTTCACTGCAGAAAAACAAGATTTGACTACAGGACATTACCCCAGTTCCCATTAGGGAGACTTTGTAACATAAAGTATCTTCTCCGCATTACCTTTCTAAAACTCCAACAATGGAATAGAAAAATCTGCATTCTGAAACACATCTGACCCCAAGTTTTATATGAGGGATTATTAATGTATCGGATGGGTCAGGGGGAGAACAGAGATGAGCATACTAGATTGGAGACTTCCAATAGTCCTGGCCAGAAAAAAAAAGAACCTGACATACAGTGTATCCGTGAGAACGGAAAAGATGGGAGAATATAAGAATCAGTAGGATCTAGATTTGGCAGCTAATTGGATGCAAAGAAGTGAGGAAGAAGTCCATGGAAAATCCAAGATTAATCATGGGAGCCCAGTGACAGTTTTGGTAACAATATCAACAACAAAAATGGGATCATTTGTTTTAATCATAGTGGATTTAAGGTGTTGGCAGGACATCTAGGTTGTAACATCAGGCAGTTAGAAATGGGTGTGTAGAGATCAGGGGAGAAGTCAGGACCTGAGGGGTAAACTTGAGCCACAGCCATAGAGAGGGGATATGCAAATGGATAAAATTCCCAAGTAACAAAGAAGTGAAAAACTCCATGCATGGAAATTTGGAAATCACTAGCACTTTGCAACACAGCTTTCCTACTTGCAATAAAGGTCTATTGCTAAAGATTAGCAGAGGCTAATCTTCCCCCGGTGATGGAGAAACAGGATTGTCAAACACATCAGGAAAAAACTAGGTTGGAGTTCACAAAAAAAGGAATACAATTCCAGAATTCCCTCCTAATAATACTTCATAACAATGAACTGAGCAAACACAAGTTTAGAGCTCTAGAAAGATGTCCCAAAGCAGGTGAGTTCACTTAAAATATATATATATATCAATATACATCTTTGAGTCTACATTTTTTATACTCCCAGGCTAGTAGAAACGTAGCTTTTTGTGGAATTTATTACTGTGGCCAGTTCTGACTCAAGCGGAGCCATTCAGGCCAAAGAAAACTACAGTTTGTCAAGTTAACTTGTTTTGTAAACGGTATCTTTCTTACCAATGCTACTACAGATTCATATCGGTCTTTAATGTTTTGTAGCCTTGGTACATGGTAAGAAGAGACCACAGTGAGTTAAGCAGCTATGAACTGAAAGCCACATTCCTCTCCTCCAAAAGCAAAGCTACGGATGGCTTCTTGAGAGGTGTGTTGGCTAATTGTATGTGTCAACTTGGCTGCACCACATTGCCTGCATATTTGGCCAGACATCATTCTGGATAGTCCTGTGAGGGTGTTTCAGGGTGAGATTTGCATTTAAATCTGGGGACTTTAAGAAAGCAGATTGCCCTCCATACTGTGGGTGGACCTCATCCAATCACTGAAAATGGGACTAGAACAAAAGGCTGACCTCCCCCAAGCAAGAGGGAATCCTGCCAGGAGACTGCCTACAGACTTCAGCTGCATCACTGGCTCTTCCCTGGGGCTCCACGCTGACGGCCTTCAACACAAACTACAACATCCGCCCTTACTAAGTCTCAGCCTGCCAGCTCATTCCGCAAATTTGGGGTTTGCCAGCCTCCATGAGCCAATTCCTTAAAATAAGTCAATATATATACCCCATTGGCTCTGTTTCTCTGGAGAACCCTGACTAATCCAAGAGGGATGGAAGGAGTAAAGCAACATCACTTCAGGTGATCTGAAGAAATTGAAATCTATGATCCAGGTTGTTTGGAAAAAAGCAATCCAGTCCCAAACCAAATGGTGGAAAGCAAACTGACTTAGGCATTAGATTGGCTGAAATGACAAAGTGATCAAAAATGAAGATTCCGCTTCCTTTCCAACCAGAGCCCGGCGGAATGGCTCCCGCGAAGAAGGGTGGCGAGAAGAAGAAGGGCCGTTCTGCCATCAACGAGGTAGTGACCAGAGAATACACCATCAACATTCACAAGCGCATCCATGGAGTGGGTTTCAAGAAGCGAGCCCCTCGGGCACTCAAAGAGATCCGAAAATTTGCCATGAAGGAGGTGGGAACTCCAGATGTGCACATTGACACCAGGCTCAACAAAGCTGTCTGGGCCAAAGGAATAAGGAATGTTCCATACCGTATCCGTGTGCGGTTGTCCAGAAAACGTAACGAGGATGAAGATTCACCAAACAAGCTCTACGCACTGGTTACCTATGTACCTGTCACCACTTTCAAAAATCTGCAGACAGTTAATGTGGATGAGAACTAATCGCTGATTGTCAAATAAAGGTATAAAACTGCAAAAAAAAAAAAAAAATGAAGATTCCATTCCCCAACTTTTCTCATTTCTTGATCATTTTTGTACATCACAGGCAGTTTTACCATCTGTAGACATTTTTGTCTGTCATAATATGGGGGAATTGCTCCTATTTTTAATCTGTTTATTTCAAATTCATTGTTATGTCCTACGCATTCTATAGCAGTGACACTGGAAATGCAGTTTTTCGTTTATCAAATTCAGACATCCGTGCATCAACTGACAAATTAAGCTATCGTACCACAATTCCAAAATTGTTAACATCTTCATCCTATATAGCTCTATGTGTACAAGTATTTGAATGTTGCATTTTCCCTTTTGTATAAAAAGAAGTGGCAAATAGCAAATTAAGGGGTCAAAAATAATTCTCACAAGCAGAAGGCTCATAAAGTTAGCGTACCTGAAGTAAGACGGAGATCATTTGGCATGCGAAGGCAGGTGTACAGCTTCCATTGCAGCAGCAATCTTCACTCAGCTGAACCCATTTCAAACAGGCCATGTGCCTTCAGGCCTCGGGTCTTCTGCACTTTAGAGTTCCTACTACCTGGAACTCTCTGCTGCCTACTTTTCCCCGGCTTGGTCCCTTTCATTCAGGTATTGGTTCAAATCTTAGAGAAGATTGCCCTAACAACTCTACTTAAAATAGCCTATCCTTCTGCACCTGCCTTCCAAATTTTCTATGTGGCTGAGCCAAGCTTTAAGATTGGAGAAATTGCGGGCGCCTGGGTGGCTCAGTTGGTTGGGCGACTGCCTTCGGCTCAGGTCATGATCCCAGGGTCCTGGGATCGAGTCCCGCATCGGGCTCCCTGCTCTGCGGGGAGCCTGCTTCTCCCTCTCCCACTCCCCCTGCTTGTGTTCCCTCTCTCGCTGTGTCTCTCTGTCAAATAAATAAATAAAATCTTTAAAAAAAAAAAAAAAAGATTGGAGAAATTGCTATTACTTACAAAGATTTAAGAATTACCTTCAATATTTTTCTTATTTACTAAAAATATTGTAAAAACTCTGGCATTTTTAAAAGCCAAGCCCACCTTTATAGAGAAAAAATATAGAAATATACAATAAAGTAAGAGTTGAGCTTAATGAATGACTCCAAGGAAATGTCTGAGAAATGAGCACCTGGTCAGGAAGTAGAACATAGCCATCTCCCCCTGCAAAAAAAACTCCAAAAAAAAGTCTTTATATGCAACCTCAACCACAATTCCATTCTTCCCCCCTACAGGTAACTGCCACGCTGACTTGATGCAAGATCAAACTCAAGCAAGTCCTGAAGGCTCAGGCAAGCTACATGATCAAGTGGCTCAGATGCCTATAGCAACTCTTTGCTTGTCTTTTAGTTTTAGTGGGTGAGTATGCATCTGTAATTGAGTGTCATTTGCCTGCTTATGAACTTTTAGAATTATATGGTACATGTTCTTTTGTGTTTACTTCATTTGTGCAATCTTGCTTTTATAAAAGGAATCCACGTTGTTCTATGTGGTTATACTTCACTCACTGAGTTTGCTCTATCGTATTCCATTGCCATGAGTATACCACAATTTACTTATCCATTCTGTGTTGATGGATGTTTGGGTTGCTTCATTTGGGCTAGTAAAAATAATATTGTTATGGACATTCTTGTAGGGGTAACCTCACACATTTATGCACATGTTTCTGTGAGGTATATACCTAGAAGCAGAAATGCTGGGTTATAGGATATGGAATTGTCAGTTTTTCTAGATTGTATCAAACTGTTTGTTCAAAGTAGTTGGGTCAATATATACTCCTGCCAAGGGTATGTCAGTGTTGGTCTTGCTTCACCTCTTTGTCCACTCTTGTTATTATCCAACTTTTAAATTTTAGCTCGCCTAGTGGGTAGCTAGTGGTATCATTGTGGTTTTAATTTGCATTCCCCCTGATTATTAATGACATTGAGCAATTTTGCATACTGTTTTGGCCATTTGCATGTTTTCAGTTGTGAGGTATCTAGTCAAGATTCTTTTGTCCATTTTTCTATCGGGTGTGTATTTGTTAATATTCTGGAAATGAGATCTGTATCAACTAAATGTTAAATGCCTTTTCCCATACTGTGGCTTACCCTTCCATGATCTTTAATGATATCTTTTGATGAACAGAAGTGTTTTATTTTAATGGAGTCCAATTTACCAATCTTTCCCATCAAGATGTTACTTTTGTGTCCTGTTTAACACTAGGATCTGAAGGTCAAGAAAATATGCTTCTGTATTTTCTTCTAAAATATTTTTGCCTTTCACATTTTGGTCTCTAATCCATCTGGAATTAATCTTGGTTATGATGTTAGGGAGGAGCAAAATTTTTTTTCTCCATCGTTCCAGGACCATGTTCTGTCCTTTCCAAGTGCGATTCCTATAACATCCCCAGTTAACTCACCAGTTGGGCTTGGCAGAAGCAGATGGGTCTCAGAGAATGGCTGTAGAATATCAAATTTAGGTAGGTAATTGACTCCAATCGTAATTGCTATTCCAGATGTGGTCTTATCCTGCCGCAAATCAACATAGCCCTGAGTACTTGGTATCCAGCTCTGAATCTGGCAAATGCTTTTTCTCGATATCAAATTGTAAAGCCCACTAGTAGTGGTCTGTTTTTACCTAGCAAGCACAGCCTGACACTTTGACTTCATGACTATATTTTACTTTGAGACTATGTCAGCTCTCTGGCTCTGGGTCATAATTCAGTATTCAAGGACTTCATTCATTTTAACATCCCTCTGAACATCAGGCCGATTAGACCTGGTGAACAGAAGGTAGCAAGTACTCTAAATACCTTATCCAAAAGAGAGAGATAAAAACCCATAAAAATTCAGAAGCCCATCAGCATGATGAAGTTTTTAGGGCTCCAGTGTTTCTAGGTATATCCCAGGATATCCCATGTTGCTTCCCTTTATACAGCTGCCACTAAAGTACAATGCTTTCTAGGCATCTTTGGATCCTGGAGGCAATATATTTTGTATTTGAATGTGATTTTCTGCCCCATTTGACAATTAACCCATGGAGTTGCCTGTTCTGAGTGGGGCCCAGAGCAAGAAAAGGCTACAGATCCCAACTGCTGTACGAGCTGCCTTGCTGTGTGGACCTTGCAACCCAGAAGACCCAGTGAAGGTCAACGTAGTTATGGCCTGTGGTGATGCTATGTAGAGCCCCTCACAAGCACAATTGAACTTTTTTAAGTTTTAAATCAAAGCCATGCTCTCTTTTACGTATAATTATCAGTCTCTTGAAAAAGAGCTCCTAGCTTGTTCCTAGATCTTGGATGAGATTGAACACTTGACTGTGGAATACCAACTGACCATGTGACCCAAGCTACCTATATCATGAAATGGGTATTATTTCATCCATGAAATCTTGAGTATGTACAATGAAGTGATGTGTACAAGATCAAGCTCAAGCAGGTCCTGAAGGCTCAGGCAAGCTACATGATCAAGTGGCTCAGATGCCTATAGCAACTATTGCACAGCTTCTTCTTGGTGTCATGGGGAGTACCCATAACTTGTTAACTGAGGAAGAAAGAACTCAGGCATGGGATATGGATGGTTCTTCACAATATGCTTCAGCAATTACCATTCCAGTCTACAGTGTCTCTGAAAGGTGAAAGTGAAATCTTCTCAGTGGGCAGAACTTGGAGCAGTACTTCTGTCTACTTTGTCTAGGTAAAGAAATGTCCATGGTGTAGATCTACAGTATTTCATGGGCAGTGACTAATGGATTGGCCAGGGAATCAGTCACTTTGAAAGAATGAGATCAGAAGACTAATGACAAGGAGATCTGGGGCAGAGATATGTGAATGGACCCCTCGGGATGAGCACAAAGTATGAGGATATTTGTGTCCCATGTGATGTTTATCAAAGGGCAACCACTGTGGAGAAAGCCTTCATTGATCAAATGGACAGGTTGACTCATTCTGTAGACATCAGTCACTCTCTTTCCCTAGCATCCCAGTGCTTGCTCAGTGGGCTTTTCTACAAAGCAAATATGGCAGCAGGGATGGAAGTTATACATGGGCTCATCAACATAAAATTTCTCTCACCAATATTGACCTTGCTGTTATCACTGCCAAGAGCCTAACCTGCTATGAACAGAGATCAATGCTGAGCCACCAGTAGGGCCTCACTTCCTGGGCGATACCAGCTGCCTAGTGGCTAATCACATTGGATCTCTTCTCTAGTGGAAGGGCCAGCAATTTGTCTTCATAAAATACTTATTTTGGATATGAATTCCTATAATACTACCAACCACAATATTATAGACATTGTGAGAGCACAATATAACTTTTTTTTTTTGAAGATTTTATTTATTTGACACAGAGAGAGAGACAGCTAGAGAGGGAACACAAGCAGGGGGAGTGGGAGAGGGAGAAGCAGCCTCCCGGCTGAGCAGGGAGCCCGATGTGGGGCTTGATCCCAGGACCCTGGGATCATGACCTGAGCCAAAGGTAGATGCTTAACGACTGAGCCACCCAGGCGCCCCCACAATATAACTTCTAAATGAAATATTTATTTCACAATAAAAGAAATGTAGCAATGAGCTCATGACTATGAAATTCATAGGTCTTTCCATGTACCAAATCACCCAGAAGTTGACTAGCTTTATAAAGTAATATAATGACCTACAAAAGACTGTTATTTGGCCAGCTGGGAGACAAAACTCTGAAAGGTTGAGGTGCTATCATACAAGATAAAAAAAATACTTTTAATCAGTGATCAGTATAAGATGTATTTGTCCCACTGCCAGAATACAAGGGTCCAGAAATCAAGGAATAACAATAGGATGGATTTCTGTCCATATTATATTTAATAATCCACTCACAGAATTTTTTATTCCCATCTCTGTAAACTTGGGCTATGCTGGTTTGGCAGTTAGTTCCCATGGAAAGAATGTTTCTACCAGGGCACACAAAATGGTTCAAATGAATTAGAAGTTGAGATTGACACTTGAATATATTAGGCTCCTTATGATACTAAACCAACAAGCAAAGAAAGAGGTTCCCATAATGGCTGGGGTGATTGATCCTGATTATCACAGCAAAATTGGGTTACTGATACACAATGAGGTCAACAAGAACTATGTCAGGAGCCCAGGGAATTCTCTGTTGGGTTGCCTCTTAATATTTCTTGTTCAATAGTCACAGTTAATAAGCAACTCAACTACTGAGGAGTTAGATCCTTCCAAAATGAAATTTTGGCCACCATACTAGGTAGAGAGCCTTGACCAGTGAAAGTACTGACCAAAAGCAAAGAATGGAGTAGAGGAAGAAGTTATAAATATCAGCTGTAGTTTCCTGACCAGTTGTAGAAATAAGTACCAAAGTACTCATGAAAATTTGTTTCATTGCTTGTTCTGTATATCTTTGTATATATTAACTATTTTTCCTTCCCTCTTCCCTCAAGTTCTTCCCTTTCCTTCCCTCAAGTTATGTAAGAGATGGTGGTGGTGGTGAACTTTACAGTTTCATCTTTGGGTTTACAGAATATCCAGGGGGAATTGTGGAATTGTAATTGAACTAGAATTAACACCAGTGAGTATAATAGTAACTGATGGGACTTTAGTTCTCCCCCTTTGGGGGAAAAGGTGAAAATCTCTTCATTTATACAAAAAATAGTTAAATCTGCATGGATGGAAGCATAATAATTGTCCAGAAATTTAAATATGGGTAGGGAGTATGTGGGAATGCTTAATAGCTAAAAGGGAAGATTGTGCTGGTTACTTGCTATAGGTACTCGGGTCTCTCACCTCTCGCTTCACACACACACACACACACACACACACACACACACACTCCCTCTCTCTCTCTCTCTCTCATCCTCCTATATTCTGTGGTTCTTCTGGGTTGGGATATTCAAACTACATCTCCCAGACTTCTTTGCCAGGTGGATTCCTGTTGGGTTTGGTCAATAGGAGGAACTGCTGGAAGATCTGAAAGCAGCACAGGTACCAGCACCGTGATAGTTGTTGGCATTTGCTGTAGTGGTACCAAGTGGCAATTCCAACAGACAAAAGATAGTACCTATCAGCAGCTTTAGCTCTGGTCCAGGCAGCACCATGTGAGCAGATCTGGGACCAATTACAACAGCAGGTACACACTCTTGGCAATTTCTGAACTCTGACGGCATCACCCTCCCCTTTTTCTTTTCTGTCATCCAGTCCCGTTCCTTTTCCTTTTTGCTCTTCCAGCTTTCTAACCAATTCCTGTTTTAAATTCAGTTTGAAATACCTAAGCTGGTTTCTAATTTTCTAATTGGGCTTTAACTCATTAACCAGTCCTTTAATTTTTATATTTTTCAGTTCTAGAATTTGTTTGTTTTGTTTTTTTGTTTTGTTGTTTTTCAAATACAAATATACCATATCACCTTTTACAGTTTCTAATACCAGTTCCAAGTTTGGCTTTTGTCTACTAGAACATACTAAGCATAACTGTTCCATGATCTATGTCTAATAATTTCAGCATGTAGAGTCCCTGTGGGTCTATTTCTATTGTCTGTTATTTCTGTTGTTTCTCCCTGATAGTATCTTGTCTCTTCATGAGTCCAATTATCTCTGATTATTTGTGGGATATTGAATTTTAAAATTACTCATAGATAAAATTTGACACCTAGGATAATGTTATCTTCCTCCAAAGATTTGGAGGATATGGGGGCATTAGAATCATGGACTACTTTAATCCAAATTCAAAGTTTAAGACTTTCTGGACCTAACAGAATCCTCAAAGTTTAGCTATAGTACTAGGACAATTAGTTTATTTATACTTCAGTCTTACTCTTACAGTGTAGTCCTTCAGGGGTCCCAGCCCTTGGCCTCACCTCTTCTTTCTTCCAGAAGTCCTAATTATCTTTTCATAAGTACCTCAGGCTGAAAAGAAAGCATCAGAGTTTGAGGCAAAAATATCAATGGAAACAATTCTCTTCTTCTAAAGTTAATAAAATACCAAAAAGACTCTTAAAGACTTTTTGCATATAATTTTAAATTTTCTTTTATTCAGAGATGGTCAAGTTAAATTTATATAAGTCTCTAACACTGTCAAGGTTAGTTTTGCATTCTGATGTGTATATTTGTGAAAGACTCAGATGTAAACATCCAAGAAAGTAATCATAACCAATACTTTTTAAACACAATTTTAGCAAATAGAAATTTAATTAATTTGGAGAAAGTCACTACCAACATTCAGTTTTGCCTGATTCAAGTTCTTCTCTAGGGGTAGAGGGTCAAATCTGAAGACAAAAGTTTGGAGGAGAACCACAAAGCATGGTATGGAAAACACCTGAGCAGAGAAGATTCAAGGTAAAATAAAGGACTAGCAGTTCTGTTGTGATAAAATTCAGACCAGCCCCCTACTACTTCTACTGTGACAGCCTCGATGGCAATAACTTTTAATCTCCTTGCTTAGTAAATCAAATGAAGCAGTAATTATGACCAGCCCCAAATTTTCAAGCCTATTTTCAGTTTAGCATACCAGTAGCCTAGCTTCTCCTTGCCATATGCTGTTCCCATAGAACAACCTAACTACATTTACCAGTTTTCCAAGAAAAAATCATAAACACCCGGGAATGAGGTAAAAGGAACCAAAAATCCTCTCATTAGAACCCCATAAGATGATCAATAGGTAGGTATAATTTAATTATAAGGGTGCCTGAAAGTGAGACAATCAGATTGAACCACCATGGTCCCAGAGAAGCACTGTCAAGAAACACTACCCACATGCTGCAACGTTTCCTCACTTATGTCTCCCATCAGCTATGATTTTATAATGATACCACTGTACTTCACAGATTGCAAGGAGAGGGATTTGCGTGGCCTTTCCTCCATCACTTGGCCCCTTACTTTGGAAGCACAGTTGGCTTTATGAACACAAATATCCTTTCTCAAACATAAATGCCTCCTTACACTTTTGTTACAGATTGTAATACAAGCTTTCATTTTATGGCTTCTACTCTCCTTGGGTCATAATAAATATATTTTAAGATTATCACATTTTAACAGATTTCCTAAGAAATAAAAAATAGTATCTCTATATCATTTCCTCCATCCAAACAAGTCAAGTTCATTTTATGTGAAACATTTCTCCCCTTGTAAAACCAGAAGCTAAGTTTTCCCAAAAATTATTTTAAGGCACACCTGGGTGGCTCAGTTGGTTAAGCATCTGACTCTTGATTTTGGCTCAGGTCATGATCTTAGGGTCGTGACATCAAGCCCCACGTTGGGCTCTTACGCTGAGCATGGAGCCTGCTTAAGATTCTCTCTCTCCCTCTCCATCTGCCCCCGCAAAAAATAATAAGAATTTTAATTTAAATTGACTCTCTAATCCTACAACTAACAAGTACCATGCTATCTAGGACCCCAAAGAAAGTGATCAAAAATCACATTCTATAGAACTTCTTTGGTTTGTATTTAAACTAACAGTTTATGCACTTTCACAAAGAAATCAGTGTTATATTTTTCTTAACATTCAACTTAAAACATCAGACATAATAAGCTGAATGGGGGAAAATCGTGATCAAATGCTAAAAATGTAAACATGAAAAAAAGTAAACATGAAAACAAATCTTTAAAAAAAAAATTCATTTAATTACAAGAAAATTGGCCAGAAAATTGCACAGTTCCAAACAAATCCTCTATATAATCACAAGGGCTCATTTACCATCATCATTTTATATTTATCTTTCAATAACATTCCATCTATTGAACCTAGCCTTTACTGGCAAAAATTAGAATACATGGGTGTTTTTACTGTTTAATAGTCCATAAACAAAATGGGCTTTTTTTTCCTGAAGTTAGAATGGTGTCTATCATTTTGCTTCAGAGAAACTTTAAAATTGTTTTCTTATGAGGATTTCAATAAGCCATTCCCCAAACCCACTGTACAACACAAAACAAAACAAAACACCACTGCTGTCTTACTAAGAGATTCCTGTCTTTCATTTCATTTTACCAGCCCGAGCACAAATTCAGAGAAAAGCTTCTTAAGTCCTGCAGTTTCGAATTCCTTTTGTAACTCATCCAACGATGAATACTCTTTGACTTCAAATGCCAGAAACCTGCATTATACAAGAGAAACTCATGAATATGCCTAGATTTGTCAGAGTATAATTATCGATTCAGTTACTTTTCCATCTGCAATAGTAGTAAATTATACCTTTTGTGTTCTGTCTGTACTTTTGTTTCAAACAGTACACTAATCATTTTCTCTTTGCATTTCTTTCCACTTGAGTCCACATCTACTTTGGAGGTTTTCTGAAGAATCAGGTACTCCTAAATGATAAATCAGTACATTAAATACATATCTTACTCTGAATCTCCAAGTCCTAGTTTTAAAGGAGCCAAGAGCCTGCAGGCTTATTTTCCTACAGGCTTATTTTCCTGCCTAGAGTACTCTCTTTCTGAATCCAGCAGTAAGAGGGCTACAGTGTCTTCCTATACCAGGCAGCAGAATGTGTTGGTAGAAGGTTTAAATCTGGACTTCGAGGCCAACTAGATCTGATTCCAGGCTAAGCCCTCTGTGCCTCAGGAACCTACTCCACAAAATGGTACTCAGAACGGCACCTACCTTACGGGAAGCTGTGATGATTAAATGAGTTAATACATGCAAAGTGCTCAGAGGTCAGCCCGGCAACACATTGCTATGGCACAATTAATAGTACCAGCTAGTGGCAGTATTATGACTACTTTTGTGTCTGAAAGAACTTAACAGGCACACAGCACTGACCATTCCAAATTGGATGGCATCTATAAATATGTACCTGAAATTCTCAATCCTGATATATAATCTTAAAAAATTTAACAGAGATATTTACATTAAATGGCACTTTAGGGAAAGCTCATAAAAAGGAAAAAAGTATTAATTTTGCACATTAGCAAAGTTCTAGTCATACGAGTAAGTACTTGTTAATTAATTGATGGATCCAACCTGAGTAACAACATTTGCAAAACAACTGCACTTAGCCTAACATTCCTGAGCTGGCTTAAAGAAAAATCTGAGCCTTTTAGGGAAATATGAACAAGGAAATTAATTGGTATTCATTTTGTCAGCCAGGAGTTTACCCAAAATGTCAAATTTTATAGATATACTATAGATCACCTTGCAATATCTGGTTCTTTGGTCAGACCTCAAACCAAGATTTAAATTAAACTTTAATTATTTGTGGTATCTATATGCTACAACGCCAGCACTAATCTGGTGAACCAAATGCTAAATAAGTATTGTGAGAAGCGCTCATCCTGAAAAAGCTAGGTAGTTATTCTACAAATCTTTCAGATTATAGGTTGTGCAAGCTAAGTCTGTTTTGAATAAATTCAATTGTAAGTATTCTTGACCCAACCCATTTGAAAGCATAAACCTATTAAGTGATTTGTAGCGCTTTCAAGATTTAAAATATTAATAAGCAGCTTTCCTCGTCTGGTCCCACATAAAACAGGTTAGATGAGTTGAGCATGCGAACTTGGAGAATCTGAAGAAGATGATGATTTCGAAAGCAGCTGCTGAGACAAGTCAGGTGGAAAGCAAAAGTTAGGTAGGAGGTGACAAGCTGACAGCCTAAGGAAGCTACCTCTTCCACTAACACTAAATCCTGGTTACGAGGGACCAGCTCCGCTTTCCAGGTGTTAGAGAAGCCAAATTAAAGTGTCAGGATGTGTTTTTAACTGCCAAAAAGTTAAAACTTTTACACACTACCCACAAACAGACACCTTGCTGTGCCTGAGGGATGAGATACAAATATGCACAAACTTTTAGTGCACATTTACAAAGTTGAGGCGCAAAGCTAATTAGAGAAACAAACATTCACACACCACAGAGATTTTTTTTTAATGACCTATCCCTTTCATTATGTGGAATAATTTTTAAGATATAATTTACTTATTCTTCAAGCTTTGCAAGTTTGTAGTTGTAATTAGGAAATAGAGACATTCTTTAAAAAATGGAGATCCATTAACATCTTAATGATTAATCTGTCCCATTGTCACAAAACACACTTACAGACACACCATTTTAGCAGAAAATAGCCAAATTCATATTCAACATTAAACTTTTTGGCACCTTGATATTGCTTCTGGCTCCTTGTAGTAAAATCAGTATTATTTTACCCAGGAACATCAGTCTTCCTGTCAGCTTTAAATCGGAAGCCCACTTCTCAACAGTTTTGACATATTTGGTCTTTGCTCTCATGTGATCTAAATGCACAAGAGTTAGCCACAGTCCATCATCCACAATCGTGCCTGTTGCAAAAGTACACTTTGCACTGCCACTTCCAGTGTCTGGTTGGTTGAGGACGTGCCTGAGATTCTGCTGAATCCAGAGAACCAGCTCGTGAACCATAGGTTCCGACAAAAGGTTCTCTGCTTGCTTAAGTAACTTCTCTTTCACAGTCACGGACTGGGCCCGGGTCAGGTGTTCGGAGTGAACCGAGATACCAGGTAGACACGAAGGGTAATTGAGTGGCAAATGGAACACCAATTCTAAAGGTACATCCGCACCCATAAGTCCTTCAGCTTTTGTGAGAATTCTGAACACGGTCCCATCTGTCTCTGGAAAGCATCCAAAAATAATGATTAGCTATACATAATTCGATTTGAATGGCACACTAAGAAGTTAAAATTTTCGTTTCCGATGTCAATTTATGTTTCATGAGAAAACTGGAGTTACTTTACAAGGGAGACACATAATCCCAAGAGAGCCCTGATTTACAGATTATCTCCTTCAACCATACACATATACTCATGGAATCCTGTATCCCAGCACCCAGGGCTTCTGTGGCATTTACATTCGCCATTGCCCCATTTTTATTCAGGTTTACCAGAATGGCTTCTCATCACACAATTTTTTTCTACCCTCACTTAGTTCTAATTCTGGAAACTCAAAATAAACTCACATGAACATTCAGAGAAAGAGTGTTGCATATCTATAAAATCAGTGATTAATTTAAAAGTTACACAGCGCGTCCAAGGAAGGTCATCGTGTTGCAAAACCAAGTCAAAGCAAACACTGGAATGCTGTGTGGCTGCAGGGCCCGAGAAACTGATGACTGTGCATGAGACAGTAACTGCCTGGCCCGCTCTTTTCTGACTTCAAATGTATTAGTATCAGTGTAACATGAAGGTAGCAGGATGAACTAAAATGGGACGGACATCAATTCAGCCCTCTCTAGCTCCACGAGGAGGAGGAGGGAAGCACACACAGGCTAGGAGATGAAACACTGCTCCCTTTCAGATTTGCTCGACTTCACCCCTCTGATGTGTTCCACACCGCTTCACCCCACTTTTCAAAAAGTTGATAAAACGTCAGGCTGATTCATTCTGCAGGGGGCAGAAGCACACAGATCAGAAGAGCAGAGTAGAACAGAACTGGGTGCAGACGAATCTCTTTGAAGCTAACTTGCCTCTCTCTACCCCTACTTCTTTCACCACATGCCCTTGTTCCATCCTCCTTCACGAGAGAGGCAGGCAAACCTTCCTCATTTTCATACCTGGATTGCTGCTCAATAGCCTCAACAACTGGAACCTGACTGTGTCCCCCTTGAAAGAACCAAACAGAACATTAATATGGCTGTCTAGCCATCTGATTCCATTTATATAAAAGCTCTTGTTACAGATGTTGATTCACACGGGACCAAACACATATGCTACAAAAAGGTTTTTGTTGTTGTTGCTTTAATAGACTCTTTGGTATCAGATGCAAAGTACTACTATTTTAAGACACCACCCTGAAACACAGATAGCAACCATTATGAAGACCACATTAAAATGATACAACTAAAATGTGTTTACATGAGTAAAATGGGTACTGTATAAAGAAAAATTTTCCAGACCTAATTTAGTACATTCCTCTACAATCCATCATGTTTCTCAAAACCCTTCTTTCTTCCACCCAGTTCCTTATTTTTTTAATATTTTATTATTAAATAGGGTCCCTATATGTCAGTTAGATCAGTACACTTCACTATGTGAAATGGGCACCATAAATACCTACAGACAACATATGACCAATAGGCTGAATAAACTCTCCAGAAATCCTTTAGGGAGCCCACTTTCTCCTTCATAGGGGAGGCATAACTTCTGAAGAACTTCATATATTCATATTATTCATCATTCAACGAACATCACATCTCTTAAAATCTGTCTTATGGTTCCCATGGTACTTTGAACTTATTTCGTGGTACTTTCATACCAGAACTATTATGGTTGAACCTAATGAACTATTTTCTTCACCACTGGAATATCTCAAAAGTTTCTTTTTAGACAACAACCAAGAAATAATTTTACAAGTTATAAGAAACTTTTAAATTTTACAGTTAAACAGTCTGAGCACTAGCTTGTAACCATGGGGCTCACAGGTACAGAAGTCCTTGCTACCTGTGATAGGCTAAAAAATGGCCCCAAAATGTGTATGTGCTAATCCCCAGAACATGGCAAAAGTGCCTTTGCAGATGTGATTAGGTTAAGGATCCTGAGATGGGCCCTAAACGTAATCACAAGTGTCCTTATAAGAGCAAGGCAGAGGGAAACTGTACCACAAAAGGCAATGTAATCAGTGAAGTCAGATGCCATGCTATTGGCTTTGAAGATAGAGGACCATGAGCAAAGGGGTGCAAGAATTCAGCTCTAGAAGCTGGAAAAGGCAAACAAGTGGATTCTGCCCCTAGAGCCTCCAGAGGGACCACATGCTTTCAGCCTGGTGAAGCTGATTTCAGACTTCTGACCTCCAGCACTACAAGAGAAAGAATGTCTGTTATTTTAAGCCACCACATTTTTGGAAATTTGTTATAGTAGCCACAGGAAACTAATATAGTACTTGTGTCCACAAGGCAAGCTTTTCCCTTCAAGCAAGAATCCCTTTCTGATCAAAACTCTGAAACCCACAGTGTTCTCCAATCTCTGCCATATAAGTACCCACCTATTCCTCCCCAGTGCAGGTAACCAACTGACAGAAACAGGCAGTCCAGGGAGAAAGTATGAAAATGCTATTGAGCTGGCCTTTCAAATCCTGATGAATTTATATTTTTCTCTCTTAGTGATTTTCTGGTCCTAGTCAGCAAATAGAAAACAAGGGAGAGGGACACCTGGGTGGCTCAGTTGGTTGGGCGTTCAGCTCTTGATTTCAACTCAGGTCATGATCTAAGGGGGGGTGGGATCAAGCCCTGTGTTGGGCTCCATGCTGGGTGTGGAGCCTGCTTGGGACTCTCTCTCTCCCTCTCTCCACCTCACGTTCTCTCTCTCTCAAAAAAAAAAAAAAAAAGCAATGGGAGAAATCTTTACTTTTGCCTTAGAAAATTGTAAAATTATTAGTTATATGTTTAGAAGAAAAGTTGCTTTGATTTTTTCAAGAATTGGGAAGGATTAACATTCTTCCTAATTGGTCTTCTCAGAGACAGCGACTCCCTGCCCATTCCCCCCCACACACAGACACACACATACTGGGGCTGCAAACTAAAATTACACAAAATGATGTTATCGCTATAGGAAAATGAAAAGCCCAACAACAACCCCACTCTGCTGATATTTAATGTGGTAATAAAATTATACATTCTTTTAAAAACTCATTTTCTCCCTAAAACTCCAGAAGTATGTATATTACCCTGCTTTCACATCTGCTTTAGTTTGTACATGCAATTAAACTGGCTCTCTCTCACGTCAGAATTTTTTATATAACCACATGTACCATCAATCTGATTTTTTCATTAAAAAAAAGATACACAAAAAAACAAAGTTGCCTCTATCTGCTTTAAGACTATTAACAGCTTAGAAAGAGTGATTAACAGAAAAATAATCTGCTCTAAATCTCATGCTAATCTTTGCCCCTCCCTGACCTCAAAAAACTCATTATTAAGTTTAACTCACAAATTCATCATTGTCAATAAACATCTATGCCCCAGAAAACTTATGCTTGCCCTAGAAAACTAAAATTTTCCTAAGTTCCAAGACTATTTTAATCCAAAGATCCTACCAAAAGATGTAGGCCTTGCCCCGGTTGAAATTCACATAAAAATTCCCTAGTTGTTTTTTTTTTTTTTTAAGTCACCCTGCCTTATAATAAGTGTATCAATTTCATAAATAAAACACTAACTAAAATAGGTTTCAGATCTTGTTCTTCCCTATAAGTACATGAAAGAAATTATACACCTAACAACACACCAAACAACAAAGTTTCAAACTAGAGAAACTGAACTGAACCCCAAATTCCACAGCAGTGTTATTTTTAAGGATTTCCCCTATTTCATAGTCACACAATAGGAACTTAATGAATGCTGTCCAATAACAGAAGACATTGGAAAATGTAAACAATTTAATAGAATGAGTTCTTCAAGATTTATTTAGAGCCCATTAAGAAGCCATATACAACTGACTTTCCTTTTACTTGCTTTTTTTTTTTTTTTCAATTTTTAGATATCTTCAAAGTAAGCCTTTGTTCAGAAAACCAAGAAGCAGCACCCAATCCCCTCTTGTACTTCATTGCATGGGGCTTTCTTTCCTCTTCCTCCCGGGCAGCTCGCCACAAGTATGCATCCACTCGTGCTTGTTTTTATGCTACGGCTGGATTTTTATATGTGTTTAAAATGTGGTTAGAGAAAAAAAGCAAAAGGAAAACTAAAAATAAGTGAAGCTAAAAGTGGCAATCCCATCCTTTAGAAGTCAAGTTCAAGGCTGAATTGGTTTTACAGAGGTGAGCACAGTACTGACAATCAGCAGGAAACAGCTGAGCAGATTTAGAGGGGTCAGTGGGTGACAGTGATGATTCATTTTGCAAGAGGGCCCAATCCAATCTGAACATGAGGGTTAGCAGAAGACAAAAATTCACGCTGAAGCTACTGTGCAAACATATTATATATTGAGTCTTATATACCTCCCATTTTACAACTTTTTGATCCACAAGATAATTTCCAGAAATACGACTCCACATAGAATGAGCACTGACGACAGCAATATAATCTGTGACCCTTAACTATCTCATCAGGAAAATAAGGATTTATAACAATATCAATTTCATCTATCTGATAGGTGTGCACACATATGAGTGCCCACACACTCCCCTTCAAAATTACTCAGAACGTAAGTTGGGTGAGACACATCTCCTTTCTCTGGGTGCTCATTATTGCTCTTTCACAAGTATTATCCTTGCTAAGAATTCTTTTCCTCATGCAGCAACCCCATCTCTATCTAAGTGTCCATACACTCTGGTGTCTGGTAGTTACTTAACCAGCCTGAGCATACGTTAACTTCTCTATAAAACAAAGCTAAGAGTACCCCTCACCAAGTAAGATGCATTTGAAGTATGAGGTACATGGAAGGTGACCCCATTAAACCTGGCACCTGGCCTGACTGCACTGTACAGGGAGGGGTAGAATATTTCTGATTTGGTCTACCCACAGCACTCCATAGTAGACAGCAGTGTGGGGGTTTACATCATTTGCACCCTTAAGAGATAGTTATACCTGATGCTTCTTACTATGAGCTTACTATAACCACTGTAACGAGGCCATGTGCTTAAGTCCCCTGAAATTACCAGCACAAATTAGCCCAACCTAACTGATTCCAATTAGTCAGGCTCTTCACTCTTATGGTTGACCCTTGGGTTGGCAGCCTAACCCTTCCTGGGCAACCTCATAACAGAAGTGCAATTCCACCCACAATGTCCCACAATGTTCTCCTGATTCCAGGGGCAACAAGAAGCAGCATTATTTGCAGGGAGGCCAGAATGGAACTGATGGTGTTAAGAATGTTCTGGTATCAATCTTGTATCCTCCAACCCAGGCTGACAGTGACCGTGAGAACGGCAGGCAGCAGCCCGCTGTATGTTTACTGTGGTCTATTAAAGAAGGCCTTACCTTACCCTTAATTCCCAGTTGTGAACATCAAACATCGCTATTTCAATCACTGAATTGTTCTATTCTCCAATGAACCTTTCAGCAACAAAATGTCCTAAGTTGTTACACTGAATTCTTTTATAATTCAATTACTTATTGATGCCAGAATGCTGAATTAAATTAATTAGGAGGCATGGCTTGAAAGTCATGCTCAATTTAACAGCAGATAAAGGGTTCACAGTGTTCTCGCTATTAAGAAACTGCTCTCTTTCTTTCTATGCTTACTTTTTTACGTTTTCTCTGACCCATCAGCAGTATCTTATGCACAGCTATGTACTCATGACCCGGCTCGCTACCACTCCATCCTTTTTAAGGCGTGATGGGAAATCATATGTTCATTTTTCCAGGATATTTCAACTGAGCCATTATGAAAGAATTTAGAAAAACTGATGATCTCCTAAACAGCCTGCCTCAGGCAGAAGTAATTATCAGTAGAGACATGGAGACAGTGAGTAAGATGATGAAGAATTATGAATGCTATCCAACCAGAAGGGGGGGTGACAAGAAAACACTAAAAATAAATTATTTCATATGGATTGTCAACGACAGCTTCTATATAAGATGCAAGACAGGCTAGGCACTGAAAAGGAAGCAGCTCCATTACCCGAATTGGTTCACAGTGCCAGGTTCAGAACAGTGGTCACATGACCACAGGTGATGCCAGGAAGAATACATGAAAAGGCCCAGCTCTGGCTTCCTGTGTGAATAAGCAACCAAATGATACCATGAAACTCATCTTAGTCCTAGATGGTTTTCTCACAACACCCAGAATATTTTTAGACTACTTTCTTAAAGGTCAACCAATTTATGGTCAGAAAGGCAATTTTAATAGTTGCTGAAACATAACAGAAGGCTAAATCCCATGCCAAAAAATTTACATAATGTATTTAAAAGCTAAGTGAAAATTGGAAGTGCAGTTCTGGTTTTTACTTAATAGAAGTCACAGGGCGCCTGGGTGGCTCAGTTGCTTAAGCGACTGCCTTCGGCTCAGGTCATGATCCTGGAGTCCCTGGATCGAGCCCCGCATCGGGCTCCCTGCTCAGCGGGGAGTCTGCTTCTCCCTCTGACCCTCCTCCCTCTCATGCTCTCTGTCTCTCATTCTCTCTCTCTCAAATAAATAAAATCTTAAAAAAAAAAAAAAAAAAAGAAGTCACAGACAGGGACAGAATAAGTTTTGATAACTATTATCAAAAAAGAGCCAAAAGGACCTTTCTAGACTAAGTTCCCAGAGGACACGGGCGGTGTCTTTGAAACCCTGCCAGTGTTTACAGGGAATCAGTACACGTGAGTTGGATCAACGCGCCCCCAAGAGCCTCTAGCTGACAGCCCCCTTTCAGCGGACTAGAAAAACGCAAAAGAACTATCAACTAGGAAACCTCACTGAGAAAGGGTTCGGATAGAGCACTGGGCCAGTTCACAGATTCATTCAACAAACATTTACTAACTACCCTATGCCCGGCACTGTCCAGGTGCACGGAGTTTTGTGGTTACGTAACAGACAGGGTCCCCGCCCACCTGCAACTCGGCACACTCCATGCCCAGAGAGTTAAACCTGTGGTCGAGTGCGCTGAAGGAATAATGCACAGAGCTTACAACGGGCAAAACGCAATTTGGGGCAGCTGGCTTTAAACGGGGGGTGTCAGGACAGGCCTCCTTGCAAGGTGAGACCGGAAGCCAACACTGGCGGCCCGGGAAGCCGGGTGGAGTGCGTTCCGGGACCGGGGCTGCGGGCGCGCAGGGCCCGGCGCTCGGCCCGTGGCAGCGGGGCGGGCGCGGCCGGAGGGGCGCGGAAGGCGGGGGCCGTCCGGCGAGCCGCACCGGCCTGGGCGCTGCGGTCTCCGTCCCCGGCGGAGCGCCGCCGCACTGTTCACGTTGGAGGGGGTCGCCTCACTCTCCCGCCTGCCCCCACGCATCTCCAGTCCCGGCGCGTGTCGTTGCATCCTCAACGAGCCGGGTCCGCGAGGGTGGGCCCCGGGGCAGGGAGCGCAGTGCCGCGGGTGCGGAGGAAGGACGCCCGGCCCCTCCCTCGCGGGGGTAGTCACCTGAGCGACTCAGCACTTCGCACTCGCCGGGCCCGCAGAAAATCGCTGCCAGGGCCGAGAGCTCCTCCCGGGCGGGCTCCGCCATGGCCGCCCCGCTGCCGCCGCCGCCCCTCCCCTTCCGCCGCCGCCGCCGCCGCCGCCGCCGCCGCCCCCACCGGCCCGGAGCGGCGCGGCCGGGCGGCCACTGGGGGGCGCCCCGCGTCTCCCTCGCGCGCCGCCCCGGGCGGGGACGGGGCCTAGGAGGCCGCCCAGAAGCTCCTGCTCGCAGACTCGGGACGCCCGAAATCCCCTAACTTTAGCCCAGGCTTTGAACACCCACCATTCCCGCCCAGACTTGGCCCTGGACTGCCGGGGTGGACAGACTGGGCGAAAGGAACTTGACGGTTAGGAAGACAAAAACAAGCAGGAAAGTGACCAGTGAGGAGGTGAGCCCTGGTCCGGCTCAGAACTGAACTAGGTGTTGGGGACCTTGCAGTTAGCAGGAGATGATACTCTGTCCCGATGAAGCCTTTAGTGACTCTGGCAGTGTGAGACACCCGGAAAAGGCCCAGGGCAGTAACAAGCCCAGATGCTGAGCTGTGACTGGCGCTGGGACTCTGGACCAGGGCCGGATTCCTGAGACCTTTCTCTTAACCCCGCAAAAGCCTAGGACCTGCAGGTCCTGCCATTCTAAGGATGTTACTGGGGTGGCTCTGGACCTTGTGGGGAGCTATGCGCCAGGCTGCTGGAAGCAACGTCTTAACCTTCCCCATTTGTCTCCTGTCTTCACAGGGGGCAGCCCAGACTCCTTGGCCTTGGGGGGTACATCAAGTGTATAAACGTAGCAAACTCTAGCTTTTCAATATTACTCATTTTGTGATATTCGATGCAATACAAAACAGTGCGGCTCTTAAAGCCTAATAATGGAATGATCGTCCTTGAATCCAGCACTTCAATTGAAGAATTTGAGCAATACCAATTGGGTAACAGAATTATCAATCCATTCTGTTCCAGCTTTGATTTAGTGAACAAGATTACAATGATCCTCTGTGATAGTTCTATCAGTCAGCGCGTTTAGCTTGTCCTTTTGTTTTTCTAAGTAACAATTTAAAATTTTGCAGCCCCAAGAAGTGGCTGGTCTAGCTCACTGAGGTTCCACAATTTTTTCTTTGTATCAGAAATAAGTTTGTAAGATAAATCAGAGAACTTAGATGGCTACACAGTGACTCCTGTCATTGACCTACAGAAGTCACAACAAACGGGGCTGATTTTAAGATTCTGAATCCATGTTACCATGCTCAACATCATTCCCACTGTTGCTAAAAAGAGATTTTAAAAAGAAAAAGATGCTGGCTTCCAAAAAAAGAAAGGAAATCTAACCAGATAGACTGCAGGAGAAATGCTTTTCGCAGGATGCCATGGGATTTCAGTGACCCCAAGTAATTAAGAGCACTGCTGTGCACATAATTGGGAAAGACAAAGGTTTATTTAAACTCATAATTATCTCTAATGTGGCCAATTTCTTTAATAATAATTTTTAAAATTTCTTTGAGTTATTTCCAAAATAGCAGTTCAGTAGGTTCATAATTAGCTTCTAAGGAGTTTGGTGAACAAAAGAATAAATTTTTAATTTAAAATATCACTTAAGTTATTTGATTTTAGTTTGAAGTCCAATGTCAGTATTAAAATACAAATATTGGTTATTTGACTTATTTAAGATAGTCTACAAAAAATCAAATAGTTCATATCTTATTTTTAATTTCCCAAATTCAACATAATTGATATGAGTGAAATAATATGAACAGCAAGACTCCAGTTGTCACAAATATTAGGAGACAATCACAAAGCTTGCTGTCAGGTAGGGTTTCATGAAATTGATGTAAGAGTCCATCGATCTATTTAAAATTTTCTTGTCAATAGGTTTCTTCTTTGCTCTTCCTTTCTCCGTTGATTTCTTAACCTGCTTTTCATCCTCCATTTAGCATGTTTAAATAAAAAAGGAGTCGATGTGAATGTCTTTTAAATTGACACTATCCTAAGGCCCTGAAATCCCTCGAATGAGTTTCTACTCTCTGACATTTGGAAGAAATCATCACAGAGAAAGCATAATGTCAGCTTGATATTTCTCGCACTATGAAAATATCAGCTACGTGTCAAATATCTAAACCCTACCTTAATGTAAGAAATTTTCTTGTATTCACAGGCTACTGAAAAGTCTAAATATTTCAATGTGGAATGAACGTCTAGACATGTAGATGAATGTCTAGTTAGAGCACAGTCTCTCTGCCTCTCCCTCTCCAATTCTTCCTCAAACAGTGTGTGATTTGCTAGAATATTATTTATACCTGCAACTTTTCTAAACAGTTGTTTTACCAAGACCATAAGGAGGAGAAGTTTTAAATCTCTGACCTCCAGTTAAAACCACTAGCTCAGGAAACAGTTCTTTTAGCTTTTCTGAGAAAATACTTCTACTCACTTTATCACTGGGTAGTATGTAGACCTAAATACTCACACTGTATCTGAAAATGTAAGTCAAACCCCACTTGGGCATAGAAGTAAGAATACACAATTTTAAGAGTATTAGCAGAGGTTGGTTAAATGTTAGTATCATGTCAAAAAAGCTAAGAATACTGAAGTAGTGGGACATGATAAGGAAAATGATCATGTTAAGACTATAAGAAAAGTAAAAATACTTTTTAAGAACTACTAAGAGTATTGTATACCTGAAACTAATATAACACTGTATGTTAACTAACTGGAATTAAAAAAGAGAGAGAAAACCACTAAGTAAAGAACAAAAGAGGCACTGAATGCCAACTTGTGAAATGAACCTGAACTTCAATAAGCTGTGCTACTGATTCTCCTAAAGAGTTTCTTATTTACTCATTTCATAAAATGTTCTTGGACACACATTGATTGTTGATTGGCCTGACCCTACAAGCTGAGTGTTTTGAGATACAGAAATGAAAGCAACAAGCCCTTGCTCTCAAAGACTTTAGATTTAGGTTAGACAAGTAAACACAACGAGCAACAATTACAAGTTCTTTCACCACATTTTCTTATTGGTGTGAAGGTCAATGTAATAGCTGAAAGCAATGGGTGGAGTAACACGCACTTCCCACAACTTCCCAGAGAAGAAATATGTTTGTAATGTATAGGAACATAGTCTGTTTCCAAAGGTACGTAAAGACCGGTGAGTTGGTCATAGTTCTTTTTGTTCTATTAAAGTGTGAAAAGTCACAAACTGATTTTTCACCAAGATAACAAAATAAAAACAAATAAAATATGAGAATTTGACAGTGACTCTGCAATCATACCATTTGGCGGCAAGATCTGCCTCCACCATGTCCAAATAGTTTGTACTCACTCCAAAAGATTGGTGACATTCTGCCTATGAGAAACATGCTTGATTCTTATGCATGAGTGATATCAAAACAGTTCCAGCTTGTTTTGTGGGAAAACATCTACATGGCCCAGGTCCAATGACATAAAAGTTCAATGCCTTATCAATATTATAAAAACAAGTCTTCGGTATCAGTAGGGTTTTAGAGTTTGTATAATTAAAATAACATCCAACACTTAATTTGGGTTATTACTGTAACTGGATTGCTTTCATTAATTATATTTTGTCACAGTATACTACTAATATAGCCAATTTTTATTATGGGGACAGGGGGAGGGTAGTTTGGGAACTATGTGACTTTTTAAAAATACTTCCTTTCAAACTCATAAAGGAGGTATAAATGAGGAAACCCTGCCATTTTGGCAAAATAGATTATCAGTGGTTGAAAATAGAAAGAGGTAGGTATATCAAAGAACCACATCTATGACTGGGAAAATTAGACCTGGATTTCCTTTTTTAAAAAATGGGGGGGGGTCTATAGGCAAAAGATGTATTAGATACAGAAAGAGGGAGGAAGAAGGGAATGAGGGAGAAAAAAAAGGAATGGGGGAGGGCACAGAGCAGGGAAATAGGAAGGTGAACACTTAAGAAGATAATATGAAAAGGATGAGTTTTATGAAGTGAAGAAAAACATAAGTTAATAATTTGGCTTTATTTCTAGAAGAAAAATGTAGCTTCATCTGCTTTTGAAGCAATAGAAAGACCTGAAACTTCATTGAGTAATAACATGAGATCTGAGATTTGCTTCAAAATAATGTAGAAAGGGTTGAGAGGCTGGAGTATGGATGTGGCTGAGTTGACCACAGATTAAAAACTGGTGCGGCAGAGTTGTGAGTGCAGAAGGATTTGGTATTTTATTCTGCCTATTTTTGTGTATTTTACATTCTCTATAATAAGTTACTTTTAAAACATATTCAATAGAGAATAGGTCAAGATATTTGACTTTTGTATAATGCTCAATAAGGAGAAAAGAACAGAAATAAAGGGGGGAAATAGGAGGGAAAGGAAAAGAAGAAAAGAAGCGGGATTAAGTAGAGAAAACAGAGTTGGTGAGAGGTATGAAGAGACAGAAGATAACAGGTTCGAAAGTGGTATGTCCAATAAATGTATGGTTTAGGATCCATTACAGGTGAGAAAAGCACAAAACCTAAAACTTCAGCACCTTTAATGAGATACTGGGAGATAATGAGTTTTGTCTTAGAGGTTCAAGTGGAGGGAGGCAGGCAGAGCTGGGGTGTTCTGCAACGTAGGGACCTATGGTCCTTCCCTTCCGTGGCTTTGCTCTGTACAGCATCGGGTCCCCACTGTCATGCCATACTCCAGGGTGGTCCCTGGAGCTCCAACCACCAAGTCTACATCTGGTCAGGAGAATGGGACTCAGTCTAATCCCACTGACTGGAATTTAGTCTCATGACCACTCCCAGTTAAGGAGTTGGAAAATGGCATTTTTATTCTAGGAGGCCATGTACCCAGCTAAAAGTGGAAGAAAAAATGAAATATTATTATTATTCCTTTCTTATTATGGAGAAAGGGAAAATATTGGGAGGCAGCTGGTAGTCTCCACCATATCAAGTGGAGTTTTAGTCAAGAGATTAAGTTGTCACATACATAATTCTGTAGAGCTCACCTTTTCCCCATCCCTGGACTGCCACCACGCCTCACTGTTTGTCTCGCCCTGTTTTATTTTTCCCATAACATTTACCATTATCTGAAATCACCTTGTTTGTTTACCTGTGTCTTGTGGTTGCTCCACAGAAAACAGGATCAGTCCCCCATCAGCACCACCAAAGTGATGAGGACACACATGTACCAGAAGGGTCCAAAAGGGTTTACTGCTCACATGCTGAGGCTTTCTGGGAAGAATAGGGCAATTCAAAATGGCCTGACTGAAGTCAGGGGTGAATGGCTCTGGTGTTCATTGTGGTTAGGGGGTGGGGCCAGGGTTAGAATTCTAAACCCCAGCATCGCTGGGGTTTCTGTGGTCTGAACAAGGGAGGGAGTGCCCAGACTTTCTCACCCACTTGTCCAGAGGCGGGACAGAAGGGAAGAGGGAGGGCTGGGCCTCGAAAGCTGGCAGCAGTCAAACATCAAAAACAGAATCAGACATGTCTATTGTCTGTCTCCCCCAGAATTTGACCTCCGTGAAGCCAGGGGCCTTATCAGTCTTGTTCACCTCTGTGTCCTCCACATCTAAAACAGTGCCTAGTGAATTAGGAATGCAATGCATATTTGTTGATACAAATAAACTCACTGCAAAGTTTATAAACTCTTTATACAACTCCTTATTCAGCAGAGTTATGGAGCACCTACTATATCCTAGTGATTTTATGAGATCTCAGGCATTCCATGACGATGACTGAATATGACACAGTCACCATCCTGCAGAAGCTCCCAATCCAGTTTGGGAGAGACATCAGCCTTTCCTGGGGCCAGCTGGTAAGTGTCTTCCCAGGTGAATGGAGGGCTGTCAGAGAAGGCCAAGGAATTCTGGTTTGGCCATCATGCTTGAGTTTCCCCATCATAGGGTACAAGGAGGAATGCTGGAGAAAAAGAGGGCTGGAAAAATAAATCTCTACTTTCATTCAACAAGCATTTATTGAACACCTTACTATGTGCCAAGTATTACACCAGGCCCCGAGGAAACTATGGCTTTTGACACAGACCTCTTGGAAGTTGTAGTGTAGTGGGAGAGACAGGTCTTAAGAGAGAACTCATTTGGTAATCAGCAGCCTGTTGAAATCATGGCAATAGATGAAATTGCCTGCCTGCATCTCAAGAATTTCGTAATGACGGTGATGTTTCCCAGCAATTGGAACAGAGAAGCACTGGTTTGCCAATTTTTCTAACACAATCTGGATCAAGACAATAGTCCCTTTGTGGTAGGGTTTCTGTATTTCCCTGTTGTTTTCACTTTTTTGTTTCATTCTGTTTTCAGTGGAGAGAAAAATCAAGCCAAGAAAAAAAAAATTCCTTTGTGGCACTTTTATCACTTGGAAGGGTCTCTGTCTCTCCCTAGGAATATAAAACTATCTTAGAATAGAAAGGTAGATCTAGAATACTTGGTCTATTGTTTCAGATAAAATCCTGCTATATTTATGTGATTCTCATTGCTCTTTGAAACCTTGATTGGCCAGTAATTTCTTCACTGATAGCTTCATTTATTTTAAAAGGAACATTATACTTCAAGAAGAAGCAATGGCCAGGGTTCCTACTATTGGGATCATATTACCAAATACTCTGTCCCATCTCCTTCTCCTTTCTTATAAGCTACTTTCCCAGCTCTTTACCTGGTGAATTCTTACCCGTTCTTTAGATCTCAATCACACCCCTCCATCTGAGTCTGAGTTGAGGACCCTTCCTACATTTCCCCACCACTTATCATATTTACACACTTGTCAAACTGTACTGTAATTGCTTATGTGTCTACAACCCCAGTAGGGTATGACTTTCATGCGGTGAGTAATAGACATTGTGCTTGTCCTCGTTCTCTGGACAGTGATTGACTCCTTGTTGGGTGGACAACTTTTGAGCCCCCACTCTGTCTGGTTATTCTATCTTTGGTTGTACCTCCAACTTTAGCACAGTGACTGCCATATAAAAGGCACTCAGTATTTGTAGAATAAATCAAGAATGAGTGAACCCACAGTTACAGTGTCAAAGTAAATAGACTGTGGTTCATTTTTTCTTATTACCTCTACTCTGATTCTGACCAGATTTTATTAGCCCTTGAACATGTTAATACACATCAACATTAAGCAAGCAGATTATTACCCATGTCTTTACTGGAATTACATTTGGAGTAATGAAGAAAGTACAAATGGGCAAAAAGTAGTGAATTACTCCTACTAAAGTCCCATGGATTCACACAGGGGAGTGAAAGGGAGAAGTATATTGTCATCTTACAGTAACTTTGTACATTTCAGTAATAGTCTCCCACAGTTGCCACTTCACTTTGTTGTATACAAAGAAAAAATAAATTTTAAGTAATTATTTACAAAATATAAAGTTTTGAGACTGCTGGGCTAAGTCTGGAAGTCATGTGGTAGGTAAGTCTATATAGTGTTTATATCCGAAATTGAAATGGGACACCACATGCTACCTGATCCAGCCTGGCTAAAAATATATCCTATTTCCACCTGTGTGTGTGTGTGTGTGTGTGACTAGGGTATACATTTTATTTACTATTCAGGTTAATATTAATCATTTTAAAAATAACGAAATCACTTGAAGACAGGGTAGTTATATATAACAACATAGCCATAGTAATTAAGATTAAGTTATAAAACAGATTTTTCACCCTATAACTCATGATCACTTAAGAAGTTTCGTTTCTCCTTTTTTCTTTTCTTTCTTTTTTGTTGATACTTTAATATGTTGTTGACCCATGATTTAAGTTAAAAGACCACATTATGTTGAAAGGGGCCCAGGGAACTTTTTTGTTATGCTAGAACTATTCTATTTCTTGATTGGGGTGGTGGTTACATGAGTTTATGCCATTTAACTGTACTGTTTTAGACCTATGCATTTTATTTTACATAGCGTATATCTCAATTAAAAAAAAAAAAGAGTACTGGGAGGAAAATACATGTTAGTAAGTTCATCATACTTTTATAAGATTCCTTTTTTTCTGATTTTGAGCTGAATGTGCCCTCAACTTAAAATTGAAGGAAGTTGTTCTTTTAAAACTCTTAAGCCTTGCTGCTGCTTGATTTTTACGTTATAACAACAAATCTTGGCAAGAAAAGGCTGCAGGTCTCAAGTATCTTCAAATGGCACCAACTAGTCTCTGTGAGTAGGATGCTAATAGAACTGAAGAAAACCATTCCTTCAATTAGGGCAAGTTGTTTTTAGCCTAAAACTCAGCCTACCATTTCCTGTTGGTGTAAAAGAAAGACAATGTGATTGATACAAGTACACTTCATTTTATACAGATTAAAGAGGGGTTATTCAAATACTTTCTAATGTGCTAAACAAGCTCACTATTTCAAATAATTTTATGGTGACTTGTTTTTTCTAAGTGAGGGACCTGTAATAATGTGGGCTGTCTACCATTTGTACATCAACCCTTAGATGCACCTATTTCCACGTTTTAACAACTCTGAAACTGGGAGTCTTTATACCATTGACAGCACCTTGCACGGGCCATTGGCCAGGCAGCAGACACTGAGGTGGCGTGCACATGCATTAACTTGGATGTTCTCCTTGATCACATGATTTCTGGTGAGATCATGAAAGCAGCAGTCTCAAAATTTGCAGAATGGCAGAATGGGTATTAGCAACTTGGAAAATATCCTAGAATCTTCGCATTAGTGGAGTGACTTCTTTAAAAGAAATGCTGTTTCGGGGCGCCTGGGTGGCTCAGTTGGTTAAGCGACTGCCTTCGGCTCAGGTCATGATCCTGGAGTCCCGGGATCGAGTCCCGCATTGGGCTCCCTGCTCGGCAGGGAGTCTGCTTTCTCCCTCTGACCCTCCCCCCTCTCATGCTCTCTTTCTCTATCTCATTCTCTCTCAAACAAAAAAAAAAAAAGAAAGAAATGCTGTTTCACTGATGCTCTTGATGGAATAAAGGATGATATATATGGAAAAACACAGACACTGATGCCTCTGAGTTGAGACATTGATTCACAGCCATCAGACACAGAATGTGAGGGAGCTTCAGGAATACTTTAACCAATTTATTGTTCTATTTTCCTTTTTATGTATGTACAACAGTGGTATTTGATAATGTACCATCTAAATAAGTCTAAAAAAGCTTTTTCAAGAAGTGTAAAAAATTCCAAGTGATAAGAGACTGAACCATAGTATAACTGGCAGTATTTTGGGGCAGCATATTTCATTTTTGATGGTACCTAAAATAATGGCTTATCTTACAACTGATGGCATCTTACATGCTCTCGAAGCTGATCATCACAATTTTTGTCTGTTGGCTTTTCAGCCGGGGGGGGGGGGGGGGGGGATGAAAGAGCAGGCAGGAAAGAATCTTAAGTGTATGATGACAATAAGTACTATTTATTGAGTAGCTACTATAGGCCAGTGTTAGGCTAAGTGACTTATGTATATCATTACATGTAATTCTCCTCCAAAAGTCTGAGAAAGTTACTACTGAACTGACTTTTATCAGTTCAGAACCGTTAAATAACATGTCCTAGGTAAGTCTGCAAAGCTGAATTTGAACTTTGTTTTGGCTGACCTCCAAAGTTCTTGACCTTTTTATAATAACTTCTTCCCCAACTCTCCCCCTGAAGAGCACTCCAACTAGTCTCTCTCTCTCTCTCTTTTTTTTTAGTTTTACTTTTTTTTTTTTTAGAGAGGGAGGAAAGGTAGAGGGAGAGAGAGAATCTTTTTTTTTTTTTAAAGATTTTATTTATTTATTTGAGAGAAAGAGAATGAGAGAGAACACATGAGAGGGGATAGGGTCAGAAGGCAAAGCAGACTCCCTGCCGAGCAGGGAGCCCGATGCGGGACTCGATCCCGGGACTCCAGGATCATGACCTGAGCCGAAGGCAGTCGCCCAACCAACTGAGCCACCCAGGCGCCCCTTAGTTTTACTTTTTAAGTAATCTCCACACCCAATGTGGGGCTGAAACCCACAACCCCGAAATCAAGAGTCACATGCTCTACTGGCTGAGCCAGCCAGATGCCCCAGCACTCAAACTACTCTGAAGGGTTAACTTGCTTCAAGCTTATGCACTCCTTGCTTGCTGACCTAAATCCCTTGGTCGGTAGCAGAATTAACTTACTTTCCTCGAGGTTTGTAGACCCACTGGCCTTAAGGAGTGAAGGACCAGACTTTGCCAGAAGATAAGGCCTGACTGCATTTGAAAACAGCTGCCAAAGATGCCACCAACTCTGTTCGGGCTCATGTCAACAGACACCTAACCGTCTGGGCACCTGCTTCTCCTGCCAGCAGCCCCCTCCCTTTTCCCCTTTCAAGCCCTCTGGCTTCCCCTAGACAGAGAATGTGGTCTTTGAGATGTTAGTCCACTGTCTTCTCAGGTTGCCAGCTTCCCGAGTAGAGCAACCTTTTCTTTCTCACCATCACTTGTCTCTCGAGTATCGATTTTGCAGCCACAAACAGCCAAACCTGAGTTCATAACTGGTTCTCTGTTGGGTGACACCCCAACCCCGCCATCCCCAGAAGTTCAAATGAAAGCTTCAAGAAGATAAAGATAATGAGCGAGAGAGAGAGTCCTAGCAGCATTCAGTTCTGTGCAGGTTTTTCTGGAAGACAGCTCTATCTTGATTTGGGAGTGCAGGTCTTCCTACAATTGTGTGAGCTATCCCAGAATCCTAACACCAAACCACCCTCTTTCTTGGCCTTAGCCAGTTCCCTTTGGGACTGCATCACTTGCCACAGAGAGCATACTACTATAACACTTCACGGTTCTAATACACGTACACATTTTACTAGTGATAGGAAGATATGACTTCATGCACACCTTGATTTTTATTTTTTAATTTTATTATGTTATGTTAGTCACCATACAATACATCATTGGTTTTTGATGTGGTGATCCATGATCCATTGTTTTCGTATAACACCCAGTGCTCCATGCAGTACGTGCCCCCCTTAAAACCCATCACCGGGCTAACCAATCCCCCCTCCCCCCTCCCCTCTAAAACCCTGTTTGTTTCTCAGGTCCATAGTCTCTCATGGTTCATCTTTCCCTCCAATTCCCCCCATTTTTCCCTTCCTTCTCCTAATGTCCTCCATGCAATTCCTTATGTTCCACAAATAAGTGAAACCATATGATAATTGACTTTCTCTGTTGACTTATTTCACTTAGCATAATCTCCTCCAGTCCCATCCATGTTGATGTAAAAGTTGGGTCTTCATCTTTTCTGATGGCTGAGTAATATTCCATTGTATATGTGGACCACATCTTCTTTATCCATTCATCTGTTGAAGGGCATCTTGGCTCTTTCCAGTTTGGCTATTGCGGACATTGCTGCTATGAACATTGGGGGTGCATATGGCCCTTCTTTTCACTACATCTGTGCCTTTGGGGTAAATACCCAGTACTGCAATTGCTGGGTCATAGGGTAGCTCTATTTTTAAATTTTTGAGGCACCTCCACACTGTTTTCCAAAGTGGCTGTACCAGCTTGTATTCCCACCAACAGTGTAAGAGGGTTCCCCTTTCTCCACAACCTCTCCAACATTTGTTGTTTCTCTCCCTGTCCATTTTTGCCATTCTAACTGATGTAAGGTGGTATCTCAATGTGGTTTTGATTTGAATTTCCCTGATGGCTAATGATGATGAACATTTTTTCATGTGTCTGTTAGCCATTTGTATGTCTTCTTCAGAGAAGTGTCTTTTCATATCTTCTGCCCACTTTTTGACTTGATTATTTGTTTTTTGGGTGTTGAGTTTGAGAAGTTCTTTATAGATCTTGGATACCAGCCCTTTACCTGTAGTATCATTTGCAAATATCTTCTCCCATTCTGTGGATTGCCTCTTTGTTTTGTTGACTGTTTCCTTTGCTGTGCAGAAGCTTTTTATCTTGATGAAGTCCCAAAAGTTCATTTTTGCTTTTGTTTCACTAGCTTTTGGAGATGTATCTTGAAAGAAGTTACTGTGGGCGATGTCAAAGAGGTTACTGCCTATGTTCTCTTCTAGGATTTTGATGGATTCCTGTCTCACATTGAGGTCTTTCATCCACTTTGAGTTTATCTTTGTGAATGGTGTTAGAGAATGGTTGAGTTTCATTCTTCTGCATGTGGCTGTCCAATTTTCCCAGCACCATTTATTGAAGAGACTGTCTTTTTTCCATTGCATGTTTTTTCCTGCTTTGTCAAAGACTATCTGACCATAGAGTTGAGGGTCCATATCTGGGTTCTCTATTCTGTTCCATTGGTCTATATGTCTGTTTTTGTGCCAGTACCATGCTGTCTTGGTGATCACTGATTTGTAATATAGCTTGAAATCGGGCAACGTGATGCCCCCAGCTTTGTTCTTCTTTTTCAACATCTCCTTGGCGATTCGGGGTCTTTTCTGATTCCATACAAATTTTAGGATCGTTTGTTCCAGCACTTTGAAAAATGTCATTGGAATTTTGATCGGGATGGCATTGAAGGTATAGATTGCTCTGGGCAGCATAGACATTTTAACAATGTTTATTCTTCTGATCCATGAGCATGGAATGTTTTTCCATCTTTTTGTGTCTTCTTCATTTCTTTCATGAGTGTTCTGTAGTTCCTAGAGTATAGATCCTTTACCTCTTTGGTTAGGTTTATCCCGAGGTATCTTATGGTTTTTGGTGCTATTGTAAATGGAATCGTTTCTCTAATTTCTCTTTCTACAGTTGCGCACGCCTTTAACACACAGTCTGAGCCCAGCTGGCTTACTTCACTGAGCCGCACAAGGGCTGAAGCTGGCTGTTTCAGGGACAGCCTGCAGCCCTGGAGGCGCCTGATTCGGCTTGGGTTTAAGCTAGAGTAGTGCTCCCCGGGCGGCGCGGGTTTGCTCTCTGCAGTTTCACTTCCCCGGGTCAACCTCGGTGGGGAAGCACACGATCCTCCCGAAGAATCAGCAGAAGGCCAAGAGTCGCCTAACACTACGTCCCGCGCCTGCCTCACTCACCTCGCTTCATCTCCTGGCGGAGGCATCTGGTAGTCTCCCACCGTCACAAGAACACGAAGATAGGGGCGCCTGGGTGGCTCAGTCGGTTAAGCGACTGCCTTCGGCTCAGGTCATGGTCCCGGAGTCCCGGGATCGAGTCCCGCATCGGGCTCCCTGCTCGGCGGGGGGTCTGCTCCTCCCTCTGACCCTCCCCCCTCTCATGTGCTCTCTGTCTTTCTCATTCTGTCTCAAATAAATAAATAAAATCTTCAAAAAAAAAAAAGAACACGAAGATATTTTGAGGGAGAGAGACCACATTCACGTAACTTTTATCCCAGGTATCTCATTATAATCGTTCTATTTTATTAGCAGTTATGTTCAATCACTTCTTCCCTAATTGAGAAATTAAATTTTATCATAGGGATGCCCGTGTAGGGAAAACCATGGTACATAGAGGGTTCGTGCTACCCACGGTTCCCGGCGTCCGCGCGGCGGGCTGTCTCGGAAGGCCCGGCCCGGACCAGGGGGCCCTGCTGTATGGCTTCAGCAGCAGGGGCGGGGGAGCAGCGTGCAGCTCAAAGAACACAGGCCCGGGGCGCCAGGGTGGCTCAGTCAGTTAAGCATCTGCCACTTGGTTGCGCCTCGGGTTGTGATCTCGTGGTTGTGGGATCAACGCCGGCACTGGGCTCTGCGCGCAGCGCGGAGTCCGCTTCTGCCCCTCTCTCCCTCTCCCTCCCCGCTCACAATCTCTCTCTCTCAAGTAAGTAAGTGAAATCTTTACCAAAAAAAAGAACCCAGGACCACAAACCTACTCGGTTTCCCTGTGAGCAGCTGTTTGCCTACAAGCTGCCTAACTCTGAGAACTCAATTTCCCCAGCTGTAAGAAGATGCAAATTACGAGATGATTTCGAAGAACTTCTCCGGTGTTAAAATTCGTGGCTCCTGCACAAATGAAAGCCATCCAGATATCGCGTGAGTCACACTATGTGTAAATAGATCCGGTGGCTTTCATGGCCAGTTCCACCCCCAGTTTCTTTGATAATATGTATTTTTTTTTTTTTTAGTAGAATTCAAATTCAATATCTCAAGTGATATGCTTAACAAAATTAAGAGTTTTGCTCAGTGGTAAGAATGTTTTTTAAACTATAAAATATTTATGGATGAAATAGAAGAAATAAATTGATGTTAAAAACCTTATCTCCAGGAACTATCTGAAGATTTTTTTTTTTTTTTTTTTTTACCACAAGACTTGTGACTCAGGGAGGGAAACCCGCCAAGTTCTGGAATGATGCACTGAGTTCTCATTCTTACCCCAGCATACATCCTTGAAATGGAAGTCAGATCTTTAACATTAGGCAGTAAGAAGGAGGCTGAAGGGTCCCTGTTTTTCCTTATGGACTACTGATTTCAAATTTTAATAACAAAATAGAATATATGATTACTTTTCTCCCCAAAATGATGACCTTTAAAAATACATATTAATAAATGATTTGAAATTATTAAAAAATTGTATATTCAATCTTAGGTAATTGAAACAATTTTACAAAGAAAAAACAACTCTTTAGCAAAAAATGTTGACTTGGAAAAACAAAACATGGAATGTGATTGGAAATGTATGATATTATTTCTTCCAAAAGCACTAAATATCTTTTTTTCAACAGAAGTGGAATTGAGTCCATAATCTGCCTTCAATTAATAATGTATTTGAGGAGAGACTCCTGAATATTTTGTTTGTTTGTTTACTGGTGTCATGTAATCACCTGGAGCAGCTCTTTCCTAACTCAGTATTAAATATGGCTTGGAATTTTTTATAACTTTCTATGATTTCTAACTTGCTTATACTCAGGAAATTTTTCAGGGAGTAGTCTTCCTCCTGTGTTGACTGCTTTGGGTAACATTTTAACAAAAGGAAATCAAGGGAAGGAACGAAACTGTCTTTACCGAATTCTAATTATGTCCGCTGCCTAAAATGTTCACACCAACAGACAGGGGGCCACGGAACCACAAGCGTGAATATGTGGGCATGTCTGTCTACCTGTCTGTGCTTACACTGGGAAGGGCTTCCCAGCAGGACTTGCTGATTCAGGCATAGCAAGTACACCTTCTGCAAGAGCAAGGTTTGCCTTTCAAAATCCGTCAAGGTGAACCCTCGGCTCCCCACCTCCAGATCTCCAGTCATCAAGGCATCTTAATTAGTCACATGTAGCAAGGCCCAGATACAGCACTAGTTCCAACAGTACATAAATTAACTGGCTGTGAGGGCCAGGAGGAAGCTCTGACAAGTAGCTAACAGCAGTGATGTTCAAAATACTTAGCACTGATGCAGCTTGGGCCCCAACCAATCTGATGAACATTAGGCATAAACATATTGGCTGCAGCAGTGCACCCGGGTTGAGTGTCACCCTGAGGGCCTGGTGCAACTTTATAGGTTACAAATGCATTTTAAAATATATTATCTTCAGGGGCGCCTGGGTGGCTTAGTCATTAAGCGTCTGCCTTCAGCTCGGGTAGTGATCCCAGGGTCCTGGGATCGAGCCCCAAATCGGGTTCCCTGCTCCTCGGGAAGCCTGCTTCTCCCTCTCCCACTCCCCCTGCTTGTGTTCCTTCTCTTGCTGTGTCTCTCTCTGTCAAATAAATAAATAAAATCTTTAAAAAAAATGCAATAAAATAAAATATATTATCTTCATTCATATGTGGAATTTAAGAAACAAAACAAATCAGTAAAAGGTAAAAAAAAAAAAAAAAGAGTGAGAGGCAAACCAAGAAACAGACTCAACTATAGAGAACAAACTGATGGTCACCAGAGAGGAGGTGGGGGGCGGATGGGTTAAACAGGTGATGGGGATTAAGGAGGGCACTTGTGATGAGCACTGGGTGATGTATGCAAGTGTTGAATCGCTATATTGTACACCTGAGACTAATATTACACTGTATGATAACTGGTTAAAAATATATATAAATATATATTTTCCCACTTAATCCTCAAAAATTTGTTATGTAGGCATTATTCTTTTTCTAATTTATAGGGGAGGAAATGGAGGTTTGCTTACAGAAGCTAAGTTGTAGTAGGTCCCACAACTAGTAAGTGATAGAGCCTAGATAAATTATGGCTGCTTAACACAACCAGTTTTATTCTGTAGTTTCTCTTTCATTATCAGTGCTAATTATCAGGATGTGAAACTCAATAACTCTAATGTTTTAAACAGTCTTATGTATTCAGAAACTAGAAAATTAAAACTGACAAAAGTGTTGATTCAGTATTTCAACTTGGAATTGAATGGAGTGTTATTCAAATCACTCCATTACAGGTCATTCTTCTTTCTTGGCCTATGGAAATGTTAACGACTAGCAAAAGAAATACGTGAAATATGTGAACACTTTCAGTATTTCTGGGAGGCTCTTCCATGCTCTTAATTTCTGCTACTGTCAGCATGTTAATAATCCGTATTGAAAAGTATGAATCAAATAGCTGACTTCCTGGATAAAATTTATCCTACAAGTTTAATCTCAGTAAGCAAGCCATGAAGTCATTAGGTCTTTCAAAGGGGTCTAAAAATTGACTTATCCAGGAAAGAAGGGACAAAGCTCCTGTTTAGAAAATTCCAAATAATTCATATAAATACTCCACCTCGAGGAGGTGGAAGCTAGCTCCTGACTCCTTAAGTGTGGGCTTTGCATAGTAACTTCCATTGAAAGAGGACAGTATAGAAGGGGAGGGAGGGAAGTAACTTTACAGTGGAGAAATTTGACAAATACTGCCTTAGCCAGGTGATCAAGCTTCACATCAGTAGTGATTAGTCATGTGATTAAAATGACTCTCTGAGTCTTCCTCCCAGAAGCCTATAACCCCAGTCTAATCATGAGGAAAGCATCAGACAAATCCCAGTCGAGGGACATTACACAAAAAATACCTGACCAGTACTCCTCAAAACTGCCAAGGTCATGGGGCACCTGGCTGGCTCAGTCAGTAGAACATGCAACTCTTGATCTCAGGGTTGGGAGTTCAACCCCCACATGGGGCATGGAGCCTACTTAAAAACAAACAAAATTGTCAAAGTCATCTAAAACTAGGAAAGTCTGAGAAATTGTCATAGCTGAGAGGAGTCTAAGGGGCCATGATGACTAAATGTTATGTAGCCTGGATGGGATTCTGTAACAAGAAACACCAGGTCTCAGTGAACTCAAAATTCCTCAAGAAGCAGATAATACAAGTGAGACTGGAATTCCTCGAAGCTGCCCTTGTTCTGAGAAAGCCTACCTCCACATCACCCCCCCACACACACACACACACAGTTATCCCCTCTCATTTTGCTTTCACAGCCAAGGTTCTTAGAAGGAAAGTGCAGACTTAACAGTCTCTACTTCATCTCTAATTCATTCTTCAAACCAGTGCAATCATGTGTCTATCCAACAATGACTCAAAGTCCAAATCCAGTGGGTCCTTCTCAGTATCCACTTATGTGACCTGATAAAAACTGAAATTGTTGATCACTCATTTTTATAAAATGCCCGGTTTCTGGGGCTTCTGGGTGGCTTAGTCGGTTAAGTGATTGCCTTCCGTTCAGGTCATGATCCCAGGGTTTCAACCCGTATCAGCTCTCTGCTCAGCAGGGAGTCTGCTTCTCCCTCTGCCACTCCCACTGCTTGTGCTCTCCTGCTCTCTCTGTGTCAAATAAATAAATAAAATCTTAAAAAAAAAAAAAATGCCGGGTTTCCTTACCACGGCCTCCCCTATTCTTATAACTTTTCTTTTCCTTGCTAATATCTCAGGATATCTACCCTCCACTATTTTTATTTCTGCCTTTTTAAACTTGATAGAACTTGAGCTTCTTGGACTAGAGAAGGGTCACTTAAGTAACCCTTTAGTTATGCAAATATAGCATAAGTAGACACCCAACATTCTGGAATAAGGGACTTTTTTTTTTTTTTTTTTGGTCTTAACAAAATCTGTCTCTCCCATTGGTGTGCAGAGCTGGTCATTGGGGGAGGAGATGACTAAGTCCCTATAAGAAACCTAGGGCCTTCTTGCAGAAAAGACATCAGAGGCCCATACTCCAATCTCCATGATTTGAATGTAGGAAAACCTGTAAAGGGTCAATCAAGGAGTCCTGACCAAAGTCTGCTAGAAAGAGAATTGACCAAGTATTCCAAGAGCTGAATGCACCAGGAAAATAAGACATGTTAACACAAAGACTCTGCTGCCCGTGCGGTGCTTGGGGGTGGTAGCCTCCCAAGAACTGTCTGATTTCCATAGTCCTGTGGGACCCAGGAATGCAAGCTCCCATGGGCACCAAAGTTGGCAATCAGGTGGTGTCCCCTGGGTAGCAGTCATTAGAACTGCTAGGGTGCCAGATGCATGCAAAGCTTTCCTCCAGGAGACACTGGCACTCTGGAGCACAGCACAGGGAGAGCGTGAAGATAGAATCCCTGGAAACAATTATAGTCAGCCCCTAGATGGGTGTTTAATTAGAAGCCTCCGTCCCTTCAGACTGCAGCCATGATAATTAGGTAGTTAATAGGCCTCCTTCACAGAAAGACCAAGCTCCTGCGTCTGTTGCCTCTTGCTGTGCCCTGGGAGTAGTACTGTTTAAAAAGCCTTTCTCCCTCTGTTACAGTCCTGTGGGACCCACAAGCATAAGCCCCACTGGCCACCAGAGCCAGGTGATATAGAAGTGACCCATGGTAGCAGCTGCAAAAATTGGGATACCAGAAAGGGGTATGAGCTCTTTTCTGGGTGGCACTAATTACTGCAATCCCATGGGAGCAAGAACACAAGCTGCCCTGGGTTCCAGAGCCGGGTGGCCAAGGCAGCACCTGGGCTGCAGCCACAAAAAAGCTCCCTGCCAGGAGATACAAATGCTCTAGAGCATGGCAGAGGGATAGAGCAAAAGTGGCACCTGTGAGAGTCCATCCCAGAGAATGTTCCAGCAGGCTCCTACATGTCTGTGTTAAATTAGATGCCTGCCCTTCAGGCAGATACTTTAACATGAGCCTTCTTCACTTTAAGCCTGGGTGCAATTGGCTGCTTCGGACCTGAGCCTGGGGCTGGGTGAGTTTGAGTGCACAGGCCCTTTAAGAGCTGTTTCTCATATCACTTCAGTCTTGTAGGTATTGAGACATGAGCCCCCATTGGTTTTCAAAGTTAGATGTTTGGAGGCCCATCTCTCAGGGCAGGTCTTAAAAGTTAAGTTGCCCGATACAAGGTGCAAACCCTTTGGTCTTTGGGGTGAAGAGGCTTTGAATTTTCCAGGCTTTGAGTTTTCTCCTGGTTGTGGATCAACATGCCGAGGGTGGAGGGATTTATGGAGAGATTCTGTGCCAGGCTTTCCTATCTGCTTCAATGTGGTCTTCTCGTTTGCCCAAAATGTAATCATCACTCAGCTACGCTTTAGGTTTTTTTAAAGAGAAATTGTTCCATATGTAGTGTGTATGTGGGAGGAGGTGAGTTCAGGATCTTCCTACGTTGCTATCATGAACTAGAACCAGAAGCCAATTCCATAGAAGAGGAGGGAACTCTTCCAAACTTATTTTATGAAGCCAGCATTACCCTGACACCAAAACCAGACAAGGACCGCAAGAACATGTACATAGATGCAAAAATTCTTAACAATATATTAGCTAACCAAATTCAACAATACATTAAAAGGATCACAAACCCTACCCTGATCAGTGTAATTTATTCCAGGGATGTAACAGTGGTTTATCATCTGGTAAATCCATCAGTGTGATACATCACAATAACAAAATGAAAGACAAAAATCAAATGATCATCTCAATGGATGTAGAAAAAACACTTGACAAAATTCAATATCTTTTTACGATAAAAACTCTCAACAAAGTGGGTACAGAGGGAATGTGCCACAACATAATAAAGACCATATATGATAAACCCACAGCTAACATCATACTCAAAGCTTTTCCTCTAAGATCAAAAATAAGACAAGGATGCCTGCTCTCCTCATTTTTACTTAATGTAGTATGAGAAGTCCTAGTCAGAGCAGTTAAGAGAAAGAAATAAAAGGCATCCAAATTGGAAAAGCAGAAGTAAAACCATCACTACTTGAAGATGACATATTATGTATAGAAAACCCTAAAGATTTCATCAAAAAACTGATAGAACTAATAAGTAAACTCTGTAAAGTTGTAGGATACAAAATCAAAACACAAAAATCTGTTGCATTTCTATACACAAATAACAAGCTATTAAAAAGAGAAATTAAGAAAACAATCCCATTTGCAATTGCATCACAAATAATAAAATACCAGGAATAAATTTAACCAAGGAGGTGAAAGACCTGTATACTGGAAACCACAAGACATTAATGAAAGAAACTGAAGAAGGCACAAAGAATGGAAAGATAGTCTGTGCTCATGGATTGGAAGAATCAGTACTGTTAAAATGTCCATACTATTCAAAGCAACCTCATATTCAATGCAGTCCATATCAAAATTCCAATGACGTTTTTCACAGAAATAGAATATTCTTGAAATTTGTATGTAACCACTAAAGACCCTGATTAGGGGCACCTGGGTGGCTCAGTCAGTTAATTGCCTGACTGGATTTCAGCTCGGATCATGAAGTCAGGGTTGTGAGTTCAAGCCCTGAGTCAGTCTCTGCACTGGGCGTGGACCCTGCTTAAGATTCTCTCTCTCAGGGAGCCGGGTGGGGGGGCGGTGGGGGCAGGAAGGGTGGCGCCTGGGTGGCTCAATAAATTAAGTGTCTGCCTTCAGCTCAGATCATGATCTCCAGGTCCTGGGATGGAGCCCCAAGTCGGGCTTCCTACTCAGTGGGGAGTCTGCTTCTCTCTCTCTCTCCCTCTGCCCCTCCCCACTGCTCATTCTCTCTCTCTCTCTCTCAAATAAATAAAATCTTAAAAAAAAAACCTGTCCCTCTCTCTCTGTCCCTTCCTACTCCCTCTCTCTGCCTCTATAAAAAGAAAAAAAGAAATGACCCTGAATAGCCAAAACAATATTGGGAAAGAACAAAGCTGGAGGCATCATGCTCCCTGATTTCAAAGTATATTACAAAGCTATAGCAATTAAAACAGTATGGTATTGGCATAAAAAACAGACACATAGATCAATAGAACAGAATAAGGAGCTTAGAAATAAACCCACACATATACGGTCAATTAATTTATGACAAGCCAAGAATATACAATGGGGAGAGGACAGTCTCTTCAATAAATGGTGTTGGGAGAAGTGGACAGGCTACATGCAACAGAATGAAACTGGACCACTATCTTACACCACACAGAAAAAATCAACTCAAAATGGATTAAAGACTTGAACTTAAGACCTGAAACCATAATACTCCTAGAAGAAAACATAGGCAGTAAACTCCTTGACATAGATCTTGGCAATGATTTTTTTTTTTTTTTTTGAAACTGACACCAAAAGCAAAAGCAACAAAAGCAAAAATAAATAAGTGGGACTACATCAAATTAAAAAGCTCTGTACAGCAAAGGAAACCATTAACAAAATGAAAAGACAACCTGCTGGAGAAGAATTTTATAAATTATATATCTGATAAGGGGCTAATATCCAAAATACATGAAGAACTCACAAATAATAGCAAAAAATTTCAATCCAATTTAAAAATTGGCAGGATATCTGAACACATTTTCCAGAGAAGACATGGATGACCAGCAAGTACATGAAAAGATGCTCAACATTACTAATCATCAAGGAAATGCAAGTCAAAACCATAGTGAGATACCACTTCACACTATTAGAATAGCTATTACCAGAAAGACAAGAAATAACAGGTGTTGGCAAAGATGTGGACAAAAGGGAACCCTTGTGTGCTGTTGGTGGGACTGTAAATCAGTGCAGCCACTATGAAAAACAGTATGGTGGTGCCTCAAGAAGTTAAAAATGGAACTATCTATCATACAATCCAGTAATTCCACTTCTGAGTATTTACCTGAAGGAAAGCACCAACTTGAAAAGATATATATCTGTATATATATCTGTAATCAGCATTATTTACAATAGCCAAGATATGGAAACAACCTAAGGGTCCACTGATGAACAAATGGATGGAGAAATTGTGGTATATATTCACACACACTGAAATATTATTCAGCCATAAAAAAGAATGAAATCTTGCCATTTGTGACAATATGGATGGACCTCAAGTGTATCATGCTAAGTGAAGTAAGTCAGGCAGAGAAAGAAAAATACCATATGATTCTTCTTATCTGTGGATTCTAAAAAAATAAATAATAACTAAAACAAGCACAGAGATATAGAGAACAGATTGGTGGTTGCCAGAGGTGGGGGGCAGGAGGTAAGAGAAAGGGGTGAAGGCAGTCAAGAGGTAGAAAAAAAATTTTTAATAATAACAAAATACGGGACGCCTGGATGGCTCAGTCGGTTAAGCGTCTGCCTTTGGCTCAGGTCATGATCCCAGGGTCCTGGGATCGAGTCCCGCATCAGGCTCCCTGCTCCGCGGGGAGCCAGCTCCTCCCTCTGCCTCTGTCTCTCTCTCTGTCTCTCATGAATAAGTAAATAAAATCTTTATTAAAAATAATAATAATAATAACAAAATACTATTCCAAGCTAATGGCACAACACAATCCCAGACAGAAGTGGAGTAGGGCCAGATGCAGAGCCAGAGTGAACAAGCTGTGTGTAGTCTGGTGATTGGCTTTGAAATGGAGGTAGAGCTTGAATAACCATTTTAAATCACTGCAGAGCCTGGTCAAAGAGTTGGGAGTAAGGGAACAGCACTGGTTGCAGTGTCAGGAATGATAAAGAGAAAGTTTTTGCTGGAGACCGGCAGGAGTAAAATGATTTAAGTTTAGCTGGGGTCCTGTGTTAGCCAGATGGTTCCAACCGCTGGTGAGAAATTCATCTAACGTTTTGTCATTTGGCAGCAATGGTGGAGCTGATCTCAGTCATTAGGGGGAAAACTCATAACTCTCCTGATCTAGGGGGAGGTGAGGGAAATGCCAGGAAAGCTAGAAGGCCAACACCCCTGGCAGAGAAGCGATGTCCAATAGCATTTCTGCCTCTTTTTTTTTTTTTTTTCTTTCAAACTACAATCAGATAGAGAACCCACAGTGGAATATCTAAGACGTACCAGGGCAATCTGTTTTATTGCTGGAAGATCAAGAATGCAGAAGGAGGAGGCCTGAACCAGAAAATTGGTGAAAAAATAAACAAAACAGTTTATTCTCAGCCTACCTCCTTGGCTCTTTCCTTTCTCCTTGAGAATAATGTTCTACAAAGGAAATGACTGATAAGTGCTAATTGAGCAGTACTTTGAGTATCTATTTACTATAAATAGTTCAAAAGGAGCAGAGATCACAATAGGTTGGAGCCACTGAGGGAGTAGTGACTGGAGCTTGGTCTTCAAGGATGGGTAGGATTCCCACTAAGTGGAAAGGGGAGAAATAGGCAAGGCTTGCCATGTGGAGGAAGATGCCATGGACAAAGGAAGCAGAAAGCACAAGGCCATTATTACTCCTAGTTTTAGCAGATGAGAAAAGGCTCAAACAGACTAAGTAAGTTGTCTAAGGATACACAGCTTGTATGTTACTATACTAGAAATTAAAGTAAAGCTACTTGATGCAAAGCCCACATTTCTTCCCTCAGAAAAAGAGAAAAAGGAAAGAAAAAAGGACTGGTGTCTCCTGACAGTACCCTGGGCACTGAATTCTCTTCTTGGTCTTCGGTCTCAGCTATTACTCCGCAGCCAGGCATCTCTCTGGCTTGCTGGCAACTCTGGCTGCCTAACCCACCTCTGGGAACTGCAGCCCTGCAGAGAGACACAGATAAGCTAAAAAATAAAAACAGAAAAAGTAGCTATAACCCTAATGCCCAATCTATGGTACTACTGTCTGCTATCAGACCAGCGAGGGCATCCCAACATCATCCATCAAACTGCAGGACCAGTCTTCAGTGGTGATACCCTGTGGACTCAAAGGCAATAGACTCATTTGATTCAAGTGCTCTCTCCACTTGATGCCTGAAAGAGGACAGACCCATAAATCTCCCCACTCTTGGGTTGAATCTGTACCTGCCATTACTGGAAATTACTGAGGAAGAAAAGTATGGAAACTGCTTATTAGCATGGACTCAATTTATTAAGCAAAACGTGTGGTCACATTTGTAAATTTGTGAAGGTCACACCAGTCACACAAGTTTTGCTCTTTCTGCCTAACACGTAAATATTGCCATTTTTGAAGATTTTGTGCTTCACCTAGATAATTCCATCCAATCTGTCACTTTATTATCTCCAAGTTATATTACTCCAAGAAAAAAAAAAGGCAATAATATTTTTCTTCTAAAATGTATTGAGAAAAAGAAAAGCACCTCTTGACCTCCAGGAATTGGCCTGGTACTATCAGCTAGGCCTTGGGGCTCTCCCGTTGAACATCAACAATTTTATAGAACCAGCATCAGACAAGGCTGCTTTGTGACCATGATGGGGCAGGACAATAAAAAAAAAAAAAGGCAACTCCTCATCATCATCTTTGCACACAGACATAACATAAACATTGTGCAAGCCACAGAAATGAAACATCCTCTAACCTGCCTGGTATGAGTGACTGGTGTTTCTTTGCCAATTATAGCCTATCCTCCACTTAGTCTTCTCTCTTTTTAGGTTATATTTATTAAGATACCCAATCATAGAATTACCTGTCTCCTGACAACATCCAATCCTAAGCACAGCCCCACTTCCTCAAAGTCTCCCCAAATCACTTAACACAAGCCCAAATCCTATACTGTGGAGACATCCCACAGTTCCCCATGGTATGCATTCTTCCTTTCTGCCATGAGTACTAAGCCCAATTTGTTCACTCACAAGTATGTTTCTGGTGGTCTTTGGCTGGATGGCATTGGCAGTATTTTCTACTATATCTAAGTAAAATACTAAATACATATATATTATTACTTATGTGATTATGGGACTTTAAGAATGATAGGAAGTCACATGAACATCCGATGTACATTGATATGCAGCCAGCATTTACCAACTAATTAAGCACTGCTTTTTATCATTTCACTGTGTTTTTTTAATATTATTTATTACATATTAAAGATTTATACTCACCACTGGATTCTCCTGGATCTATCCGGACAGAAGGAAGTTTTGGCTTGCTTGTTTTAAAGGAGAGTTCTACATAGGTGTGTGATCATATGTAGCTCAAATACCAGCTCCCTGCCCTACTTAGGAAGCACCAGCTCCTGGGGGACATTTATAGCATGTAGTACAGGATGGACACAGCACCTCATACAGTGAGAAGACTCAGATGCTGGACTCATCCTGCAGAAGCAGGAGCCCACAGTTTCTCTCAGAGTATTTGTGCTTGTGTTACGTCAACTCCTCTGTTTTCTCCCATCTAGGTAAAGTCTACAGACAACATCTTTGTTTAGGTGGATTGTTTGTGGAAATTGGAGAAGGGCCAAGTTTTGCCTCTGAGTTCATTCCATAAATTGTGGAAAAGTCCTTGGGTTTTCAGAGGCTACAGAATTAGTGATGTGTTTTGGCCTAATTTTATCTAGATCTTGAGAGGAAAAAGAAGCTTTCTGTTGACATCTGGGTTGTACACATAATCTGAAAAATAAATTGAGACTTTTTGAGCTACAGCAGAGAATGGAACTTTTTTTTAAATTTAAATTCAATTAATTAACATATAATGTATTATTTGTTTCTGGGGTTACATTATGGACTATTTGAGGATCCTTGCTACTCAACGTGGGGTTCAAGATACAACAGCATGGGCATGCATCCCTGAGAAGCTTATTAGAAACACGAATTCCAGTCAACCCCAGGATCAACCCTACAAAAACCCCAGACCTACTGAATGAGAATCTGCATTTGAATAAAGCTCTTGATTCTTTGTAAGCACAATGAGAAGAACTGAGTCTGGTACTATATCTCACTCATACTTAAAGGAGAGAGAGGACAGAAAGAAGGCAGGCAGGCAATCTTATTTTAAAAGCTCTTATGCTAGGTTATCAATAAATGAGTATTTGAGATCTTTAAACACGAGGAGATAATAAGGAAAATATTTTTAATTCAAATTCATGTGTTATATAGTCCATGAAATGCTCTTTTGTTTGTTTCATTTGTTCTCTAATAGCTCATATTATTGTCACAAAATTTCTCCCAACTAATAAATAATATTAAAAAAACACAGTGAAATGATAAAAAGCAGTGCACACTCAACACTACAAATGAAATCATCTTTTTCTATTACTTACTTAATTTGACATTAAAAATGTTGCCAACTTTGACCTAAAAAATTAAGGGCATCAATATTCTCTTCCTTAGCTATGCAGATCAGCACTGTAGTTTTTACATATTATTTCCCTTTGATTTATTTATGTTTTTAAGGTGCTATTGTTGTTAATATTCTCCACCGGAGTTGGGCACCAACTTTCATTCATTTTGTTTTGGTAGGAAGTAAGTTGCCAAAAATAAACTATTAAGTCAATATTCACTTTTAATTTTGGCTCCCTTAACGTCGTGAAATAAAATTATAAGCACCCTTCAAAATTGTTTTCAGGCTTTGGTAAAATTTAAGAAACGCTAGAGGTCACAATGACATTTGATAATGAACCTTCTGCCGAAGTAATCCTGTTGATATAAGTACTTTGAAAATTCTAAGTGCTGTGCTGACTCTCATCCTCCTTACCCAAGATAAGAGAATGTTGAAAGTGCTCACACTCCAGTGACCTCAAGAACACAATAAACAGAGAGCACTAGCCTCTGGGGTAAAGACTTACTTAAATTTAATTGCACTTCTCCTCAATGTTTGCTGAAGAGCAAGAAGTTCCCCAAGATATTCAACTATTGACTACAATGTTTTTATTTCCAGGAAATAAAAAATTATGTGAGGACCACACACCTTTGAAATAATACTTGTTACAGGAAATTGTATTTTTTTCACTGAATCTGTAGGATGTTTATTATTTAAATGTTTGTTATTTAAATCATTTAATTGAAAGATTCAGTATTTAAATTTAAATTGTTCAGCATTCTACAAATGAACCCACCAGACTTGTACAGATTACCCTGCCTCAATATTTCATGTGAAGGGTCTCATTAGTCAGACTCCAGCCTTAGCTTCCCACCAGCATTCTGCTCAAAATAAAGGGGGCCCTGAACAGATACAATTCCAAGCACACCAGAAAGCCTCATTCTTCCACAGAACCATAATTAGGCAATTGTTATTTATCATTAACTTATTAAAGACTTTCCTTCCCTACAATTAAATAATATTTTTAAACACCAGCCTGAAAATAATGTGTTCTGGGGGGAGAGGGAGAGAGAGGTTAAAAAGTACAGCAAATAGTAAGTGTTTCAAATGTTTTAGAACAAACTTTTAAATCCAATATTCTAAAGCGAGGGAGGGGTGTTGGTTCCCCTTTTGGGTGAATCCAAGAAGGGTCCAGCAAGGAATTTTGCTCATTATTTTCCTTCTAAAAGCTCATATTCTTTATATTAAGCTACTGTTAAAACAACCATTGGGAGCACACATTCATATGGTTTTATCTTAAGTAAACTTTTTATTTATATATAGCATCCAGAGGTTTGTACAAATCACATGAATTTTACCAAATGAACTCACCCATGTAACCAGCACTGAGATCAAGAGACAGAACATTGCCAGAATCCCAGAAGCTTCCATCCTGCCCCCTCCCCATCATTACCCAGCCCCTGTCCCTCTCCAAGGTAACTGTTAACATCATAGATTAGTTTTGCCTGTTTTTGAAATGTATGTAAATGGAATTATATGGTATTAACTCCTTGTATCTGTCTTCTTTCACTCAACAATAACATGAGTTCATGTGATTAACCCATATTATTCCTTGTAATTGTAGTTCATACATTCTCATTGCTGTGTAGTATTCCATTGTGGGAATAGATAGGGAATGGGTTTTCCATTCTAGTACTGATGACATTTGGGTTGTTTCCAGTTTGGGGCTATTATGAATCATGTTGCTACATATATGGTTTCAAAGCCAAAGCAATATAATCAGTTTGAATAAGGAAAAGTTTGTCAGATACTTTCCTTTTTATCATTATTTTCCTCTAAAAAAATGAAGCTATTGGATTAGATAGAGCAGAGTTGAAACTTAGAGGCTAACATTCTATAATCCTACAGTATCTTACTAATAATTTCTTCTTTTCATAAAAAGTAGTCAGCTTATCAACTGCATTAGTTTCTACTGCTGCCATAACAAATTGCCACAAATTTGGTGGCTTAAAGCAACACGAATTTATTCTGTTACAGTTCTGGAGTTGGAAGTCCCGAATGGGTCTTAAGGAGCTAAAATCAAAGCCCTTGGCAAGGCTGCATTCCTTCTGGAGGTTCTAGGAGAGACTGTTCCTTCCCTTTTCCAGCCTCTAGAGGCTGCCCATGTTCTTCATCTCACAGCCTCCAACCAGTAATCCCATCCCTCCCATCTGTGCCTCTGGTCACATCTCCTTCCTCTTCTCCTATATAGATCTTCCTCAATTTATGATGAGGTTATCTCCTGATAAGCCCATCATAAATTGAAAATAACATAAGTAAAAAATGCATTAATACACCTAACCTACTGCACATCGTATTTCAGCCTAGCCTACCCTGAACATGCTCAGAACACCGACATTAGTCTACAGGTGAGTAAAATCATCTCACACAAAGCCTATTTTATAATAAAGTGGTGAATATCTCACGTAATTTATCGCATACGGTACTGAAAGTGAGAAACAGAATGGCTGAAATGGTACAAAATGGTTATAAGTATATCGGTTGTTTACCCTTGTGATCACATGGCTGGCTGGGAGCTGGGGCTGCTGCTGACCAGCATCACAAGAGAGTATCATACTGCATGTCGCTAGCCTGGGAAAAGAGCAAAATTCAGAATTCGAAGCACAGTTTCTACTGGATGCATATTGCTTTCACACCATTGTAAGGCTGAAAAATTGTAAGTTGAACCACTGTGTGTCAAGAACCATCTGTAATATAAGAACTCTTGTGATTACATTGGATGCATCTGCATAACCCTGTATAATCAAGATCCTTACTCACATCTGCAAAGTTCCTTTTGCTATGTAAAGTAACATTCACAGATTACAGGGATTAGGACATAGACACCTTTGGAGGGCCATTATCAGCCTACCACAACAACCCTCGGAAATTATGTTCAGCTCCCCATTCCCCAGTACATTTTGCTCTTCCCACCTCCCTGAAGGAAAGCAGAAATTCAATGTCCTTTTATTCCGTGATCTGAACTCAAAACCATTTATAATGTAAATTCCTGGAGATAGAAAGTGGCCGGTTTTACTGCTGTTTCTGTACCAACCCAATAGTCTCTGATGCTTAGTGGGTATTCAGTGACTATTGGTTGGTTGAATGAACTCATGAAGGACTATTCCCTACATCCTTACATCTCCCTGGTAGGTGAGAAGCAGCTGTGTTACACTCACGGACCTGGGGATGGGGGCCTGCAGCTCTGGTTTTACCCCATACGCTGGTCTTAACCTCCATTTCCTCATCTGATAAATGAGGTGGCTGGCACAGGTAATATCTAGAGTACCTGGCCACCACTAGCATTCATTTTAAGTGGAAACAATAGTGACGATATACTGTAAAGTGAAAAGGAGAGAATTCAAAATTCTGTAAGTGGTATGATTCAAATTGACTGTAAAACTATGTACCATATTAACATAAATGATAATAGAAAGGGAAACTGCGTTTGGAGTATATGGGCACAGTACTATCTTCACAATATTTCAGTCAATTTAAGCTGTTAGACGTTTACTTTTTAAAAGTTGTCTGATGATGAGATTGGATTATAAACTCCTTGAGGGTAAGGACCATGTTCTTCCTCATGTTTACATAAAGCCTAAGACAATGCTTCAATAGAACGACCAGTAAGTGTTGAAGTGTAAGAGAAAGTATTTTTGTGGATTTAAGGTTACTATAGACACAGTATCTAATAGTCATTAGAACCATGAAATAAGCTTTGTTGTATGTAAAGGCCAACTAGGCTTGATGAAATCACTGGTCATCAAGGAATGGGGTCAGGAAGTAGGTTTCAAAGTTTATAGCTTTTTTTTTTTTTAAAGATTTTATTTTATTTGAGAGAGAGAGAATGAGAGACAGCATGAGAGGGAGGAGGGTCAGAGGGAGAAGCAGACTCCCTGCTAAGCAGGGAGCCGGATGCGGGCCTCGATTCCGGGACTCCAGGATCATGACCTGAGCCGAAGGCAGTCGCCCAACCAACTGAGCCACCCAGGCGCCCCTAAAGTTTATAGCTTTTAAAGGGGTGTACCAAAATGAAGAGTGAAGGAGCCCAGAAATGACACATGTAATTTGGAAAAGCATGTTTAGTTATTATTTTATATTTGAAAAAAATTTTTAATCCTGTACCCAGGATTCTCAATAGGTATGGAGATGAGTGTTGGAGTGTATATGGAGTATATACATCCAAATCTGGGCACATATACAAAACTGATTGAAAAATATAATGTAATCATATGTGTGGGTATTTAAAGTTTGAGAAATAGTGGACTAAATCACTGGGTTTCCCATTAAAATCACCTTATTATTACAAAAATAAAGCTACTCATTAAACATCAATTACCATGAACCTCACTGTCTCCAAATCCACTGATTAGCTCTAAACTGTTTACATAATTCCAATCCCAAACAATCATCTGTATAAAAGCTTAGGTGAAGACCAGAAAAAAAGTGCATAGAAAAAGTTACCCTAAGGAAACATTAAAAAAAAACTAATCACAGTCATTTTTATGTGGCTAGACCATGGATTCCATTTCTTTCCCTTTTAGTTAGCAGGTTTTATTTCCTATGATGAAAATAAAATTAATATTTTTAAAGTATTCTTAAGAGTCTACATAAAAAGATTTTTTGTTCGTTTGTACTTCAAGCAATTAATATTACAAATATTCTATATGCTCATGAACATGTATAATTGGAATTATTCAAAGTGTTTAAAGAAGATTTCTTGATTTCCCCTCCACCCCTCCCATAAAACATATTCCTTCCTTGGTCTTCCCCATCTCAGGATATAAGACCATCCTCCCATTTGTTCAAGCCAAAATCATAGAAAATCATCGTTTATCAGGCTCTTTACCTTACCTCCTCACAAGTCCATCAATAACCACTGTCAGCTCTACTTCTAAAATATACCCTGAATCTATTCATTTCTCTCCATCTCTACTGTCAGCACGTTAGTCTGAGCCAGCATTTTACAAAAACTGTGAGTTGCAACCCATTGATGAGTTATGAAATCAGTTTAGTGGGTGACAACCAGTATTTCTTCTTTTACGGTGAAATCGAATAGCAAATCTCAGAGTGCATCACTCATGGTTAAGGGGATTGTCTCATGAAATTTTTGTTTATGCATATGTGTTTATGTACTGAGTCACCACATAAAATATGTGTGTTCTTGGGTGTTGTGCTAAAAAATGTTGGAAAGCCTGCATGTAAGCCCACATCATTTTCCCCTGGACTGCTTAAAACCTGGAATGCTTATTCTAAGCATGATGAAAAGCCAAAACCTTTACAACAACCCAGTGTGATTTGTGCCTGCTTAACTCTCTGACCACATCTTCTCTTTCGCCTCCCCTCACTAACCATTCTCCAGTCACAGTGGCTTCCTTTACGTGAAACACACCAAAGTATCTCCACCTTGGGGACTTTGCACCTGCTATTTCCCCGGCCTAGCACGCTCATCACAACGCTTGCAGATTCCGCCTGGTCTTAGTGCCAGGGTCATCTCCACAAAGTGGCCCTTCTAAAATGCCTCCAAATCCCCACTATCTTTTATTTCTTTCACAGCACTTATTATTACCTGAAATTACCTGGTATATTTCTTTTTTTTTTTTTTTTCCCCAGGCTTGTTTACTGTTGTTCTCCAATGGCTAGAATGTGAGTTCTAGAGAGCAGAGCCTTGCTTGTCTACATTGTTCACTGATGTCCTCCAGAGCCTAAAATAGAGCCTGGCACATAGTAAGTGCTGACTAGATGTTTTTTGATGGCATGATTTACTGTATGTGAAACACTATGCAAGATCTGGAATCAAAGAGGAAAGACATACCTGCAGAGTCACTTGATATATATATGCTTTCCTGCTCCTTACCTCTCCCTTCCAGCTCCCTGGGGAGGACTTGACAGTTTTGTTCACCTTTTACACCCTCTGCTTGCATGGTACCTGGTACCTAAAGTGTCAATGTTTTTAAAGTGAATGACTGATTCCATGAATTTGTGGTGGCTCCATTACACAGAGTTGAACGATTTTCCAGCAGGTTTCTGGAGCCTGAGTTAAACATACAAAATGTAGGCATTTGGTTAGATATGGAATAAGGATATTTAAGAGTTGAAGCTAAAGTCATGAAAGGGATGGACAGTGGAAAGTAGACTTCTTTTTGGCTTCACATTTTTAATACACAGCTTAGATGCCTTTCTAAAAAGAATGGTCCAAAGTTATAAAAGTTTTTAGTTTAGTCATTTTTAAAGAACAAAATTAATATGCTGGCACATCCATTTTCTCACTCCGTTCTTTAGAACATAAATCCCAATTAGCACTTATTTTTACTCATTAGAATGCTAAGGAATCATTCACATTTTCCCCTAGAGCAATGCAGATTTACTTATTACTTTTCTTCATGACATGTTGTCTCAGAGAGTCCATCTACTGACTGTAAAAACCCAGAATGGATCTTTACTATAGATAATTCCATTATCAGTCAGCCAAAAACCAATAAAGTTACAGGAAACAACTAAGTGTACCACCCAACTAAGTCACAGACAACAAACGTCAGAATAGTTTCCCCATCCCAGTTCATCCTGGCCTTGACTTCGCACAGAGCCCACCAGATAACCCTAGCAGGCCATGTTTAGGGTCACCAAGAACACAGAAATCTTACGGAAAGTCTGATTACCCAGTACTGAGTCAACCGAGGTAATTGACCCATTAGTGGTAGACTGGCTTCTCAAGATAATTGGAGGACTTAGAGTTTTTGTTTTGGTGAGCAAGGAATAAATAACTTACTATTTACATTTCATTAGTCATCCCCTTTCCTTTCTGAGTATATTTTCTTGTGGGAAATAAAGAAAATGGGCTCCATTTTTGGATACCATGATCAAGATGTTTATAACTTTCAAAGGTTAACACTAGGAAGAGTATTAAAAAAATCAACTTGGCTTCAAGTATAGTGGGAAAGTACATCATTAAAACTTTATCTCTTTTCCCGAAGAATCTTGAAGCACTCAGCAAATATTACACTCAGACTCTTGGCTAGGTTCATCGATCGCAAGTGATAACATCTCCTCTTGCAAGTGAGGAAGATGGAGTCATAAACAAGGGGCCTTACTCAAGGGCACATAGTCACAATCAAAGTTAGAATTTAAGCCGCCTCCAAAAACTTATGCAACTGAAACCAATATTCTAAAATTGCTGGCTGACAGGAATTTTGCTCATAGCCTGCCATAACCCGGGCTATCCCCCAACCTTGATTCTAATTACTCTTATCATAGAATGATTGAACTTGAAAGAAAAGGGGCCTTCAATTTACCCAGTTGAACTCCTCACCTTACGTGAAAAAACAAATGCCAAGAGGGTGAAAACACTTGCCTACACTGGTCACTAGTAGGTGGTGAGCCGGAACTGGAATCCAGGTTTTCAGACTCCCAGATGAAGTCTTTCCACCATGTTACTCAAAATAACAAAGTCTGTGCAGAAGCCTGAGGAGGGTTGAGCTCCCACTACTTGCCCCAGCCAGTGGGGGTGGCTGAACTAATTTCTTTGAGTGAAAACATAACAGCTTGGCTATGGCCATAGAAGCTTCTCCAGGACAGAAAGTTCTGAGATCCAGGCTCAGTCAAGAATGAATTTATTTATCCTGGTTATTCCAAGAACTCATTTGGCAATCTAGCCAGTGCTTAATAAATATTAACATGATTTGGGGTGCCCAGGTGGCTCAGTCAGTTAAGTGTCCGACTCTTGATTTTGGCTCAGGTCATGATCTCAGGGTCATGAGATCGAGTCTTGCGTCAGGCTCCACGCTCAGCATGGAGTCTGCTTGTCCCTCTCCCTCTGCTCCTCTCCCTGCTCTCTCTGAAATAAAATCTTTAAAAATATATGTAAATTAACATGATTTAATGAATGTATTCTTCTTTACTCTACCTGAACATGTTTTGTTTTTAGTGGAGAAAAAAAAGAATCAGTTCTCTTAATATGTGTCTTGAGGATAAAGTAGGTGACAGATCTGTGAGAGGCAAGGGCCTCCAGGCTTGAGACATAGGAAGTGTAAGGGCATGCAGCTTGGATGCACTGGCTGGAAGTGGAATGGATAGGATGGGGTAAATTCACTGAGAACTTTAAATTTGGTTGAAGTAGTTTAGACTTGGGAGTAGAGTATTCTCAGAATATTCAGAAATTCTGAGCAGGGCTGTGACACATTGAAGATGTGTTTGAAAATGAGTCAGTCAGTAGCATGTGCGACAGATGGGCGGGGAGAGAGTGTGTAGTGGGAGAGACCAATTAGGAGACTATATGGTAGTCCAAGAGAGAACGTTTTAGAGTGCTTCTCCATGTCACCTTCCTAGCAATTCAGACACAGAAATTGAAGACCTAACACATGCATGGCAGCCTCCCTGCACCTGCTCCAGGTTACATGGGCTTCTGCTCTCTGCTTTGAACTTTGCCCCCCTATTCCCACCATCCAATGACCACCTCACCTGGACAGTCATACCCCCTGCAAGGCTGCAGCTTTCTCCATCTGCAGCAGCCTCCAACTACCGGACCTGCAGCCAGATTCCCTGGAAGGGCCTTATTCTTGGGGCATCATCTCTAGACCTTACCCAAGCTCTTTGACTACAGAAGGTGGGGCTGACACCATGGGCAGCACTGAGTCATGAGGACAGAGAGCAGACCTGAAAGGGCTGTGGGGAAACTATGGGTCAGTGACAGTCAGGAACCTGGAAAACACAGATACAAGGGGTCGAGGGAAGACCATGGTTCAGAAATGAGAAAAGCAATGGAAGCCACAATAGTGAGGCACTTTGAGACTTTTTCTTTTCCCCAGAATGAATTCTTCACATGGCCGTTATGTTAGAAGTCTACCAGACGCTCCCTCCGCTCTTCCAACTACTGTACCTTACCTTTCCTCATTTATAGAAAAACGCCTGATACCCTGACTTCCCTCTTTCCTCTCATCCACACCGTCCCCTTAAGAGCTGCCACCAGTCATTCTCCAACCTCCCGCTGAGTCCTTGGCTCCCCATGTTCTGACATCACATCCAGTGGCATCTGTCACCTCTCAGTTCCACAGCCTTATTTGTGAGCTATGTTCAGTTTTTCTAAATCCTTCTGGTTCTCCCTTTGCAATATTTAGGAGATCTGGCCCTTTTGTTTTTCTTCCTTGTCCAAGGCCACACATCAGGCTTAACCACTTTGCAGCTGCTTGGCCAATTTCTCCATCACTAGCCTATTTCTCTACTCCCATTCATCTGACACTGAGAATCTCCCTCAGATGCCATTCCAATCACATTACTAAGCCTTAAAGCTACACTTGCTCTGTTCTAATTGCTCTGTTTCAAGTTAAAGCTCTTTCTCATAGGATGGGAAAGTTGGAAGGAATGTTGGAGATAGCAAAACTAAGACTCGCAGAGATTAAAATACTTCTTCACAGGTACCTTTGACTCTTGGGCAAACTGCTTTTTTCTAATTTACAATTCAAACAAAACCCTACCCTCTTGTGTTACATCCATTCATACAACCTTTCTGTCCACGGCACAGTATACTTTTATTTATTTTTTAAAGATTTTGTTTATTTGACACAGAGAGAGGGAACACAAGCAGGGGAACAGCAGACAGAGGGAGAACCAGGCTCCCCGCTGGGCAAGGAGCCCGAACGGGACTCGATTCCAGGGTCCTGGGATCATGATCTGAGCCGAAGGCGGACTCTTAACGACTGAGCCACCCAAGTGACTCCACAGTATACTTTTAAAACTGCTCATTTCATCTTCTAAAACCTCTTATGATGAGCCTGACAACACAAATTATTCCACAAAGCTTGATTGTTGGGCATAGCTGGCTTTTTTGTAACTACAACAGACCAAGACTTGGGGTCTTCTACAGACTCAGGCAGCCTACTAGAATCCCTGCTGCATGGGGGTGCCCCCTCATTCCCGCCTCTGCATGGAGGCATCTGTCAGCAGTGGGTGACGCTGCCAAGATAGACAGATGACAGTCACACACCATACCTGCACATATACACACACATATATAAAGACAAACACCATGATTTCACTCATGTGGAATTTAAGAAAGAAAACAAATGGTTATTGGAGGGGAGGTGGGGAGGGGATGAGGAGGGGATGGGTTAAATGGGTGATGGGGATGAAGGAGGGCACTTAGGATGAGCACTGGGTGTTTTATGTAAGTGATGAATCACTAAATTCTACACCAGAAACCAATACTGCACTGCATGTTAACTGGAATTTAAACAAAGAACTGAAGAAAAAAAGGCATACATAATGAATGTTTATATTGCATTTTAATAACTTCCTGTAATCTGTACAGGAATTCCATTATATTCATTTTTTGTAAGTTCATGTCACCCAAAATACAATGTTTACCTACATAGCATTTTCTTACTTTGTTTTTCCTAATCTCTAAAGTCTTTTATCTTTTTTCTGTGTCATTCTTCCCAAATTTCTATCTGTCCTTGAATTTTATCCATAGAAATGCAGCCCATCATCGATATTGCCTTCCATTTCTCCCTACAAGTCCCCTTCTTTGAAAGTTCTGCTCAGGTAATTTCTGGAATGGTATAATCAATGATTTGGTGAGATGACAAGACCAGATGTGGCAGAATTTAGCTGGAGGTAGATGAAAAAAGGAAGAGGCTATTTAGCCAATGGGAGAGTCAAGCTCCAAGCCTAGGAGCACTGTGCCATAAGAATAATGGGCTACTCAAGCAGATGTGGTGTGCATAGGCCTTATTTCAAGAGTCCAATTTGTGAGAAGCACCTAGGAACAGATATCAGTTACTAGATTGGGGAAAATTGCAAATTTGCCAACTTGCTTATTTTGTGCATGTTTAAGGACCATTGACAGGGAAAGAACGCAGTTAACTTTGGTAAAGACTAGGAAATAAAGGGTGGCTCATCTTTGAGACAGCCTGAGGTGTGAGAGAGAGCACCCATTTACACTTGCTTAGAGGCGTTCTGAATCCTTGTAATTTTACCTGTGGCCTATCTCCACTAACAGCTGTGGCTGCTATTTTAATTTTGAAATTCAGCTGTTCCTTTGCCAGTCTTGACACAACATGTTAGGCATGTTCTGAAGCATGACTCATGATAAGCTCTCCAAAGGCCAAACCACTTCAGTATTCTATTCAATTAGCTCTCTGCTTTCTGATATACTGGATATTCTCGGACCAAGATGCAAGATTAAGACCATGGGTAATTTGAGAAGGGAAGAATTCCAGCCAAGACATTAGGCAAAACACACTCAAGACCACATGAGAGGCCTAAAGGACATGGGGAAGGAGATTAAAAACATAGCTGCCAGGGCGCCTGGGTGGCTCGGTTGGTTGAGCGACTGCCTTCGGCTCAGGTCATGATCCTGGAGTCCCGGGATCGAGGCCCACATGGGGCTCCCTGCTCAGCAGGGAGTCTGCTTCTCCCTCTGACCCTCCCCCCTCTCATGTGCTCTCTCTCTCATTCTCTCTCTCAAATAAATAAATAAAATCTTTAAAAAAAAAAAAACATAACTGCCAAAGTTTTACTTACTCTAAAAGAGCCTATTGATTAGATAGCGCCATTCCTTCCATCAACAAGCATGACTACAATGTTTGCTATGTCTCCTGGTTTGTTATAAGGCAGAGACCTAAGGGAGGAAAGGGAAGGAAGAGGGTAAACAAGCTCTATAAACATCTTGAAGAATAAATATTAGCTTTAGGATAAATATTAGCTTTAGGATTCAAGAGCTAGGAGAGATGATTTGATTTGAGGAAAGTAATTTTTATCATCTATTCATTAATTGCTGTTAAAGTGTACACTTTGTAGACTCAAGCTTTTGCACTAAATAATTACGATTTTATTAATTTTTTTTTCCACAAAATACAAAGCTTTGCACCACATTAATGTTCTAACACAGGAAAATCTCAAGGTTTTCATTGGGAGGAGGGATGATTTATATATGCAGGATATTGATTTTATACACATTCTTAAAAATATTAAATAAAATTTGTCATGACAAAGGAATGCCAACCTTGTAGAACATGCAGATTATTGCTTAGAACTTGCATATACTTTAAACTGACATACATACAAATAAAGAATACAAACATTTTAAAATTTTAAGGGAATTACCTAGAGATATCAATTAATCCCATTCAAATTAAGCACAACCAGACAGCAAAGAATACTAAATTGCTATTTTAATTGTTGATAAATCTGAGTAACACTGATTTATAAATTACCAAGTCTCACATTTTGTAAATAAGACAAAGTTCTTCATTCAGCCTTATGGAAATAAATTAGGAGATGTGTTCTCAAAATGTTAAATGTATTTTGAAAGACTTCCAAAATCTTTATAACAATTACATAGTAAGGTTGTATATTCCCTCCAAAAATGTGTATATCACCAGAGCTATCACATTTGCTGCAATCTTCAAGTAGCTTTTTCAAATGAAATCTGTGTCTAAAAGTTATTATTACAAATTCCAATAATTACCAAAAAACCTCATTAACTCATCCTAGGTACAAGTTACTGAGAGAGTATTATCTGTGCAAAAATTCCTTAAGTAAAAAGTAGACATAATTATACTAGAAGCAAACCAAGCAAGAAACAGAAAAATATATAGCATATTTTATTTACAGTTATATTTTTAGGCTTCATTAACCAAGAAGTAGCAAATACCTAAGCACACTTCATTACAGAAAGAATTATGTAAAGATATAAAGAAAAAAATATACAGACGATGATTAACGAGTTTTCAGCCAGAGGTATTGTATTTATATCTTTAAGATTTAGAAATATTTCTCATTGTTTTTGGTCTTAAATATAGGGCCTGATACTGAAACTGTCTACAGTTTGCTGTAGACATTTTCAATGCAAACAAACGGTTTACGGTGTAACCAACAAGGGAATCAGTGTAAACATTTTCAATGCAAACAAACCAATCTTTAGCAGCTAGCCTTCAGTTCTTCATTGCTATCCAAAATATCTTCAGATAAAGGTGCAACTTACTACCAAGGCTGGTAGAGGAAGTTTGAGGTCCGGGCTAGAAAAGGATAGGGCTCAAGCCCTTGGGTGTTGCATTCGTAAAACGTGCTGAGTAATCCACTTGCTGGTAAGCTTGTTTTTAAAAGAAATATGACCATAACTAAATTGGCTCAATTAAAGAGCAGGACTCAGGAATGCTGCCACAGACCAGCAGCCCCTCCTCCTAACAGCCTCATAACAGAGCTACCTCAGTTCTTCCTGCTGCCATGGGGTCTAAGGAAGAACACTTAGATAATTTACAGGCCTACAATGAATCCCTAGCTGAAACATAGATAAAGCTCTTACTGCTAAGCCAGTTTAAGAGACTACAGATGTTTCTCAATAAAACCATTACCTTATTAGCCTTGTTTCATCTTGTAACAAGTATTATTAAACACTAAATGGCTTCCGATAGCCTCTTAGCAATTATGGTTTGCTGACCTCTACTTAAACTTACTGCAATGCTTTTTTTTTTTTTCAATGGAAGAACATACTTGAAAACTCTGAAGTTTGCTGCAATAGACCAGAAAGCTTATGGGTATGGGGAAGCCTCAAAAGTTGATGTTGAAAGGTGCTAGCATAAGGGATGGAGGTGCTGGTAAAGTCTTAAGGGCATTAGGAGGATGAGTTGGAAGGGCTGGAAGGATTCAGAGAAAAAGTTCTAGATGAGGGAGGGGCATTATGCCTTTTAAGGGAAAATCAGTCGCAGTGTCTCCAACTCCAGGTCTTACTGGCTTCTCATTGTTCTCACACATACCCCACGTGCTTCATGTGAAAAATCCCTTACAGTAGCTTTAGTGTGCCTGTTGTCAACCAAGCTGTGGTTAAGGCTGGGAGGTTTGTGTGTGTGCCCAGGGTTTCTAGACACAGGAGGGGTCTCACTGCTGTGCTGGTTCGTATGTGCGGAGAAACACTGTGCCACATTTCTGCTAAAATTATATGAGTTTGCTTCTTCTGGAACCCAAGACACACAAATACATAGTCTTCCATGAAGTGTAACTGATGATGTCAACAATTACATGGACTTCTCAATTTCAAGCAACAGACTAAACCACTGAAAGCCAATTTGTATGCATACTTCCATATTGGAGTTAAGAGTAACCTAAAAACTGAAATTTATTCAAACATTTATTTTAATAGTGCCTTTTGGAACATGTTTATTTCCCTTAAAAACTTAACAGAACAAACATGAATATTACAACACTTTCCCCTAGATATCTCCACGACAAGACTGTTTGTCATCAATGCATGATGACAAATCGTGTAACCAACCATAAAGCTGGTCCTTTACAACCGTGAAGAACCATTCTGCAAACACCCAATGCACCTCACAGAGTGTACAATTTAAAAACCGACACTTTAGCAAAAAGTTGAGTTAAATAGATTAAAATTTAGAAAAGAATTTGATTCAAACACCTATAAATGAGGCAGTTTTTAAAACTAGACCTTTAAAGGGCGCCTGGGTGGCTCAGTTGGTTAAGCGACTGCCTTCAGCTCAGGTCATGATCCTGGAGTCCCGGGATCGGGCTCCCTGCTCGGCAGGGAGTCTGCTTCTCCCTCTGACCCTCCTCCCTCCCATGCTCTCTGTCTCTCATTCTCTCTCTCGCAAATAAATAAAAAATAAAAATAAAAATAAAACTAGACCTTTACAATAGTACTGCGGCATCCATGGTATGTCAGTCACCCTTAGGAATGGTAAAGACATTATTACTTCTCTAAACATAGCACTAGCCATGAAACAACAAAACTAAACAGTTGGAATAAAGATTGCATCTTAACTTACTATAAGGTATCAACTTATGCAGGAGTTAGTTTCTTTGCACTCATATGTAACTCCATTTTGAGTTTTAAATAAATACAAACAATACCCACTGGAAAGATTTCAGACACAAGAATGCAAATTGTACAAATTCAAGCTCATAATTTTCAAATTCTCCCAAATAAAATATCAGATGCAGAGTCTATGATCTTGCATGCTATTTAGTTGATTTTCATTCACTTTCAAAATTTTGTAAGAATTTCTATTTTTTAGTCTACTACACATTCAAAGAACATCTTTATAGTTACAGGTTGTCACTAATCTTTTTCTATAAAAATAGAGTTGCTTAAAAATTTACACCAATTTGCTTTAATTTTCTACAAATATTTTAATAGTTGTTAAATTCAAAATGCCTAATAGAATCATTTAAATTAATCCAGGTAGTCAAAATACTTAATATGAAAAATGTCTAGCAAAAGTTTGTCATTTAATAAATGATAAATTCATCACGGAATAAATGATATGTTATGTCTTTAACTCCTTGTATCTTAGGTAGGTGGATATAATCACAGAACAGTGAAATATAGTTCCTATAAAGATCTGACTTAAAGTAGTATGGCAGTTTGTAGTGTCTTTTCCATTTCATGCATGTTGTACAAGGAAATATGTAGCTTCTACTTCTGGATATTGAATGTCGATGTTGAATTAGCTGTCATGCAGTCAGCATAAAATAAGAATTGCTGACTAAGGGATTAATGAACTTTAGTTCAAAGCATTGATATTTTAAACATTTGTTTTGTGAACAGCTATACTAATGAAAATGCTGTCAATGAAAGTAAAAAAGTTTTAAGCATGAAATAGCAACTACAAAAACTGAAACTGCTATATGGAAACTCACTGATTAGTGAGTTTTATATTACAATACACTGCAATATATTGCTTTATATTGTCTTCATTTTGATGGTGGGTTTAAAATCTGTGTTCAGAAACTATAGAAATATCCCAAGAGTCAAAAATATTTATTTCAAGTTTTGTTTTTTTAAAAGTAATTTCCAAAATAGTTTTCTAATATAAATGTTTTCCTTTTAAAAATCCAGTTTTCTTGCAAAAGAGCAAGAAAAGAACAAGATAAAACCATGTGCTTTCCTACCCCCTCTCAACAACCAATATGCACTTAAGTGCCTATGATGTCAAAGGCACTAAATTTGGTAACAAATTATCAATGTAATATTAGCTTTAAAAACAAATACCGGGGCGCCTGGGTGGCTCAGTTGGTTAAACGACTGCCTTCAGCTCAGGTCATGATCCTGGAGTCCCGGGATCGAGTCCCGCATCAGGCTCCCCGCTCAGCGGGGAGCCTGCTTCTCCCTCTGACCCTACCCCCTCTCATGCTCTCTGTCTCTCATTCTCTCTCTCTCAAATAAATAAATAAAATCTTTAAAAAAAAAAACAAAAAACAAATACCTATACTTTACATTACTTTAATTAAGTCTTTCAAAAATAAGTGTACCTACTATAAGCCAATCAATTTGATTTTCTCACTGAGTTATTGACCGAGATTTCAATTACCTTCTGTAAATGTTCTAAAACTTCTCAGGCTCTCTCTGCATTAGACAGCCAGATCAAATCAAATCAAAGTCTGATCTAGCCAGCCAGCCTCCCTTCACCATCATAACATGGACAATGAAAGTGAGTCATTCTCCTGCCAACTAAGAAACTGAGTGGATTAGATCTTTTAGTTTGGGTTCAATTAAACTCAAGCAGCCGTCACTGATTAAATTTCTTTCTTTCTTAGGCAAGAACAATCATTAAAATCAAGTACTTGAGAAAAATAAATAAAGGCAATAATAGCTAATTATATAATTCTATATTGGGGTTGTAAGAACCAAAGAAAAAGCAAACATATACTTACACATACACAAAAAAACCCAAAACCAAAAAACCAGAGTCACCAGCCATAAATTTATCATCACGTGAGACAAGGGTATTAATAATCGGAATACTTAGATTAAATTATCTATTTTTTTTTTCCTGTCCTTCAGGAAAGACAGAAATTCAAAGCACTCAAAATGCTGGTTAAGCAAGCATAGGTGTAAACTGTGACTAAAATGTGAATACTGATTTTTTGGAGTTTTGGTCTCATTAAGAAGAGGCCTACGTCATATTAGGAGCATGACAAATATATACTGCATTAACACTTTGGTACTGATGATGTTGGGTTCTGAACCTACGGGAGGTTTTACAAATAGAAATAATATATTTTTCATGGAAAAAGTGCAAGGGAAACAGAGACAGCAGTGTTAAAGCTTTTTTCTTAATGATTCCTCCTATTAGCCTAAAAATGACCTATTAGTCATCTATAACATGCTTTTAGAAAGAGGAATTCATCTCTTAAGGAGCTCTGTAAGATTTGTCTTAAGTCTTACTACAAATAAAAAAGCAGTACTTTGATAAAATGTTAAAAATAGAAATAATAAAGTGATGTCTGAAAAATCTAAAAATTAAAGAAGTATTTTCCATGACTGAACTAATTATTCCCAAAGTAAGCAAAATACTTTATCATTCATAAATGATAGCATATCTAAACAAAAAATACATCATTTCTAATAGCTTAAGAAAAGAACATTTCAACAATTTAGAAATTAAACCCTAAACGGGTATTGACAGCCACAGTAAGAAATGAGTGCAGTACAACAAAGTGTTGAGAGCTATTTACAAATTTAAAAGCAGTTCCCATTCTTTCAGCAAAATTGGTGACATAAAACCAAGTGCACCCAATTAGCATAGTCATCTTTTCACAGAGAAAAATACCAATGCAGGTTAACAGATTTCTGAAAAGATTCACCACTATATTTATAATTTTTTATTTAAACCTTTAAGATTTTATCCATGCTTATAATGCAGAAGAAAATCAGAAATCTTGGAATAACAACTAAGTTTTAGTTTCTCTTTTCTAAAGGTTAAAAAAAAAAAAGCACTGAAACCCTCGATAACAAATATAATTAATAAGAAGTACAAGAACATGCTAAGAATTCATCCTATCAGTAGATATAACGTGGACAGTATGGAAGTATGCTTATCAGTAGCCCACCTTTAGTCAAGTTTTCCATTCTGAAGACTACTTTTGGCTTTCTCTTGTCTGAGGAGAGAGATGACTTTGATGCAACCCTTTGTAATTTTGATCATCCACATGACATTCATCCCATCCAAAATAGCACAAGTAAAGATCCAGGAACATTGGATTAAAAATCCAAGCCTTATGTAGTCTTCTGTTCCGATCACGGAATACATGTAACCATAAAAAGGAGGTATTGAGACAATCCGTACGATGAAGAACACCACTGTCATGAGTATTCCATTGATGACGTTAGCCTTGGAAAACTTAGGATACTTCAGAGCTTCAAAGAACCACCTGGAAAAAAATTTTAAAAGCATCACATTTACTCTGCATCTCCAAAGATTAACCATTTTAAATGTTTTTAGTTTTTAAAATTCAGTGAACATCCTCCTAGGATTTATATAGAGAGGCAAAGGGCCTAGAATAGCCAACACAATACTGAAAAGGAAGAAAGTTGGCAGACTCATACTACCCACTTTCAAGACTTACTTACTATATAAAGCTACAGTATTCAAGACAGCATAGCATTGGTGAAAGAACAAATGATCAAAAGTGTTAGCCCAGAAATAGATCCATACAAATATACTCAACTGATTTTTGACTACAGTGTAAAGGTAATTCAATGGAGAAGGAATAGTTTTCCTAACAAACAGCTGGAACAATTGGATATTCATATGCAGAAAAATGAACCTAGGCAGAGCACATTTTACACAAAAATTAACTCAAAATAAGCCACAGCCTTAAACATAAAATGAAAAACTCTGAAACTTCTAGAAGAAAACATAGGAAAAAATCTGCATGATCTTGGGTTTGGTGATCGTACTTTAGATACAACACCAAAAGCACAACTATAGAAAAAAATATTGTTACTAAAAATATTGTTACTAAAATTAAAAACTTACTCTATGAAAGGCACTGTTAAAACAGAATTAAAAAAAAAACAGAATAAAAAGACATCCATGCACTGGGAGAAAATATTTACAAAATACATATAGGATAAAGTACTTGTATCCAAAATATAAAAAGAAGTCTTAAAACTCAATAATAAGGCAACAACCCAATTAAAACATGGGCAAAATACCTTAAACACCTCATCAAAGAAGATACACAAAGGAAAATAAGAATATGATAAGATGTTCAACATCATTTGTCATTAGAAAACTGTAAATTAAAACTATGAGATATATATATATATACATATATATACATATCTATAAAAATTATTAAAATCCAAAATTCTGGCAATACCAATTGCTGGCAAGGGTATGGAGCAACAGGAATTCTAAAGCCTTGCTGGTGAGAATAAAATGGTAAAGCCACTTTGGAAAACAATATGGCAGTTATAACACTAAACATATTCATAGCACAGAATCCAGCAATCACTCTCCTAGGTATTTTTCCAACTGATTTTAAAATTTGTGTCCACACAAAAAATCGCATGCAAATGTTTACACCAGGTTTATTTATAATTGCAAAAAACTGGAAGCAAGCAAGCAACCAAGATGTTATTCAGTAGGTGAATGGAGGGGGCGCCTGGGTGGCTCAGTTGGTTAACCGTCTGCCTTCGGCTCAGGTCATGAGCTCAGCGTCCTGGGAGTCCTGCTCATCTGGGAGTCTGCTTCTCCCTCTCACTCTTCGTCTGTGCTCTCCCCCTGTCTCTCTCAAATAAACAAAATCTTAAGAAAAAAAAAAACTGAATGGATAAGCAAATTGTGGTATATCCACACAATGGAATGCCATTCAGCAATAAAAAGGACAAACTATCAATTTATATAACCACATGGATGAATCTTAAATGCATATTATTAAATGAAAGAAACCAGTCTGAAAATGCTACCCACATTATGATTCCATTTATATAACATTCCAGAAAATGCAAAACTATAAAGACAGAAAACAGGTCAGTAGTTGCCAGAGGTTCAGGGAGAGAAGAAAAGGGTAGAGTAAGTGAAGCATAGGAGGTATTTTAGGGTGGTGAAGCAATTCTGTATAATATTGTAGTGGTGAATATATGATGTTATGCATTTGTCAAAATCCACAGAACAGCATGAAGAGTGTGTACAAAATTTTTTTTTTTTTAAAGATTTTATTTATTTATTTGACAGAGACAGAGACAGCGAGAGCAGGAACACAAGCAGGGGGAGTGGGAGAGGGAGAAGCAGGCTTCCCGCTGAGCCGGGAGCCCGATGTGGGACTCGATCCCAGGACCCTGGGATCATGACCTGAGCCGAAGGCAGTCGCTTAACCAACTGAGCCACCCAGGCGCCCGAGTGTGTACAAATTTTAAAATGTCAGTTAGGAGATTGGGGGTGCCAGGATGGAATCTAGACTGTGACAGAAGAATCTAACTGCTTTACAAATACATACATAACCTCACTGCAGGAAGTGGAGTAAAAACAGGTGATCTAAGTAACTCTGAAAATGTAGCTGTAAGACTAAAGACAAAACAAAACTGTACACAGGCACTGTACTCTAGTTGATAAAGTTGTGTGTCATGGAAGAACAGGTTAACAATTCCGAAACCATTATACATATATATATACACATACATATACATTGGGATTTAACAAATAAGTACATGTGTTTGATGGTGAAGTGGGGACCTGTTGTCTTACTGTTGGAGTGGAAAGTTACAGACAAGTGAGTGGAAGAGGCTAGATTGATCCATATTATACTGGATTAGAGTTGAAAACATCAGTACGAACTCATTTAGCTTAATACAGATATAAATATGGATGCAGCAGGAATAGTTATAGTTAGCTATATACCCTATGTATACACAGGTTAGTATACTTCCAAGTGGTCACCTGGGAGAGCAGAGTAACAATGATGCCCCAGTAGTAATGAGCACACCCAGGGCCTAGATCTTGGTCTCTAATACCATTCTCCAATAAAAGGAACCAGGGCTCCTTGAGACATGGCTGATTCTAGGGCTGGAACAGAGAATATACAATATGAATCTTGCGTATTTTTTACTGCCAGAAAGTAAGGAAGTACTTAAAAAACAAAATGATGAGGTTATATCAAAGGGACACAGAAACCAACTGAAAGAGCTCAATGGCTAAAGTTGTACCATTTTGAACAAATAATAAATAAATAATGTGGTACTGGATTTAAAACACCTGAAGTATAAAATAAATATCCATGAATCCATAGTAATATAAATGAATGAAGGAATGAGTGATTAGAAAAGATAAATATCCTATGCAGAATAATTACAAATAATTTCTGTAGATACTGCACTCTCAATGAGATAAGGCATAACTTCCCGCTCCTCAAGAGGGGAGCTAAATAATAGTGACTTCCTTCTAGAGTTCAGGATAGAAGGCAGGTGGGATAGAAAGAGTAACTTTAAAATTGAGAAATCTGACAAACCATACTTCTTCAGCCAGGTGAACAGGAAAACATCAACGGTGATAAGTCATGTTTATAGCAGGGAGGCCTGATATGTTGTCATGAGAAAGGCACTTTACTTCTGTAGTCTTCCTCCCAAAACCCCATAACCCGAGTCTAATCATGAGAAAAACATCAGACAAACTCAAAGTGAGAAATACTCCACAAAACACCTGACCAGTACCCAAAAACACCTCAAAAACAACGAAAGTCTGAGAGACTGTCACAACAAAGAGGAGTCTAAGGAGATACAACTAAATGTAATGTGGTATCCTGGATGGGGTCCTGAGACAGAAAAAGGACATTAGGTAAAAATTAAGGAAATCTGAATACAGTACAGACTTGGTTAATAATAATAATAAAATAATATTTGTTCATGAATTGTGACAAATTTACCCTACTAATGTAAGATATTAATAGGGGAAACTGGGTGTGGGGTGTATAGGAACCTTCTGTATCATCCTTGCAACTTTTCTGTAAGTCTAAAATTATTCTCAAAGTTTATTTTTAAAAATTCTGTATTTTCTCTGTTCTTTCTGCTCCTTAAAAGATCTTGTTGAATTTTACCTCATTGTTTAGAGATTAAATGGTAAATGTAGTAAAATATATCCATGTATCTGAATATTTAATTTGACTGAATTAGTTATGACTAAGCTAGAAACTGCTTAACCTCAGTAACTAAAACTTAACAGTGAGGAAAACCTTAAAATATTTTACTAAGAGAGATCAAAAGATCAAGTAGGAGTAATTGGTAGGATAAGAGGTGTATTACAATTTATAAGTATATGTAGTGTGAAAAGAGAAAAGCCCAATTATTCAAGTCAATTAAAAGAGAAACTATTTAGGCAGCAATGGTCAAATTAATAAAATATCACAAACAGGAAAAGTGTCACTGAAGCAGGAAAGTCCAAATCCTTTGTTCTAATCCAGATCTCCTATCCTCCAGTCTTCTCTACTCCAAAGACTTCCCTTGTTAACCTCAGCCATTCATTTCTTAGACTATGTGGTGGCCTTGGGATTATCAGAAATGCTATCCCTCAAATGACCAATCCCTTTCTCATCACAACTCTTAGCACCCCATATTTCACTTTACTCAGTTCTACCTAAACCTATTCTTCAACCGCCCAACTCTCAAATCCCTCACTGTCAGCCTCTAGACCTTGATTACTTGCTTTCCCACCTCCCTGAATTCAGTTAACTTCAGAACACATATCAGCACCCTCAGGTCTCTTGCCACTTCACCCATCCCACCCACCCTGCCTGCCTCCAAGCTCTTATCACACCAGCTTTCCCAGGCACATAGTATACACTACAGGTGCGTGCTGTACTCTGCAACCAGGATGCCTAGGTTCAGAGCCTGCTTCTCTCACTGTTACTGACTTCTACATCTCAGTTTTCTCTCTACAAAACTGGGGACGATGATAGGAACTCCCTTCTTCTATGAAGCTGTTACAACACATAGTAAGAAACTCCCCACTAAGAATTCAAGAAATAATTATTAGTCACCAATACTGAGATTAAGATAAATGGCAGGGACAACTATAATTTAAAGAGAGCTGCACTTCAGTTGAATTCTCAAATTTCCTTCACGGTCTTAATTACTTAACTCCACACTCCATAAAATTGCTTCCAACCTCTGTCTCACCATTCAAGTTACTTCCCTTCCTCATTCTTTTCTATTTCTCAGTCCCTTCAGAGGAACTGGCCTCTTCTAACTACTGAGATAGTAGAGTCCATCAACCATGAATTCCTCAAACTCTGATCTCAAGGTCTCAAAACTTCTTTTCAGGCACCTTTACCTTCATACTCAGATAAAGAGGTTTCTCTTGCTCTCTCCAAGGCTAATTGCTTCCCTGCCCATGATCAGGACCCCACTCCACCTTGTGGGACTTTATCCCATTCCCCTTGCTCCACCTAGATGGATTCTTTCGTCTTTCTCACCAACATGCTCAATTCTTCCTAATCCAAAAATCTCTCCTCTGCTTGTCTTCCTATCACACTTTTTGAAAGAGAAGTCAACAGTATATTCACATTCTTGCTATACTTCACAACCCAGTACAATATGATTACATTCCCCTACAAAAGAAACTGGTCACCAGTGGCTTCCCCATACCCAAGACAGTGGGTTTGTCTCAGCCTTCATTGTAAGTGGCCTTTCTATAGCATACAACATTGCCAACCATCATACTTCCATCTCTCCTGACCTCCATGATACTATTTTCCTCTTGGCTCCTTAACTACACTTTCTCAATCTCTACTTCCTCTGCCTGTCTCTTAAATATTTGTGCCTCCCAAGCACCATTCCCTTCTATATGTGCTACCAAGGCCATTTCATCCACTCTCAAGGGCTCAACACCCTAACACAAATCTCTAATTTCAAGTCCTCTCTCAAGGTCTACTTGTAGTTCCAGATTTTTAATTTATTGTTGAACATTTTCACCTCATTTATTGGTGAGAATTTCACAAATTCTCAAATATGCCCCAGACTCAACATGCCTAAAACCAATACCCTACTCCTTGCCTAACCACTCCTCCTCCCACAGAAAACTGCCTGTTTCTCTTCTGATCCTCCCAATCATTGGTGGGTTTTTTGATAGATGGAAACATTTTTATTTTCATGAATAAACTCCATTTTCATATAAAAATTAAGGAATTTGCACAAGCAAACTTTCACAATAACACTAAGCCAGAGAAAATTGGTTTGTGTAATTAAATGGTTATATTTCAGAGAGCTGGATAAGACTGGAAAGAGCCCAAAGGCCATCTTTTCAATTCAGTTTGTATGTTATTGTGTCATGAGCATCCCAATGTTTGCTTTTTCTTTGCTTAAATTCAGGTCTTTCTGTGGAAAATGTGTGTGTGTGTGAGGTCTGTAGATTTATTTTTAAAACTGAAGTATAATTGACATACCACGGTATATTAGTTTCAAGTGTATAGCATAGTGGTTCCACATTTGTACGCACTGGGAACCGATCATCACAAGAAGTCTAGTTAATGTCTATCATCATACAAAGTTGATACAACATTATTGATTGTATTCCCCATGCTGTACCTTACATCCCCACTCATTTTATAACTGAAAATTTATACCTACCAATCCTTCCAAACTTTATCAGTGGCATCACCAATCACTTAGTTATCCAAATCAGAAACTTACAGTCATCCTAGACTATGCCTAGAGTCTATAACCAAGCCCTATCCATTTCATTTCCTAAAATTCTCCCTTATCCTTCCCTGATTCATTCCATTCCCACTGCTGCCGTTACAGTTTTTGGTTCTCAGTATCTCTTACATCTATGACTACAATGACTCAACTGGTCTCCCCTGACTCAACCTTTCTAGACTTTGCTCTTCTCACAAGTCCTAGACTGTATTTAGTCCAGAATACTTATGCTTTGTGTTCTCTAAGCACTTCATGCACTTTCTAAATTTTTGGTTGTGTAGGAAGGTGATTATCTACAAATCCGACTTAAAGAACTTGTCCTTTGGCTTTACTATGCAATCACCATATTTATCTTCTGCCAATTTTTTCATGTTACCAGTGCCTGGTCTTTAAGCCAGACTCATTCATTTATAATTTTTTAGACAGAGAGAGAGAGCGTGCTCACGTGTGAGCAAACAGGAGGGGCAGAAAGAGGGAGAGAGAGAATCTCAAGCAGGCTCCATGCCCAGCATGGAGCCTCACCCAGGGCTCAATCTCATGACCCTTAGATCATGACCTGGGCTGAAATCAAAAGTTGGACACTTAACCAACTGAGCCACCCAGGCACGCCAAGCCAGTCTCTTTTAAAAGAAAGAGCTCATATATTAATTCAAGGTGAAATAATATTTACATAGTTGCTCTTATCTTCCTCTCTCACACCAGAAGGGCCACTTATTTTGATGGAATCTACTTCTTACCTAATTCAAACACTTTCATTCCAACAAATAAAGGCTAACAGTTTTTGAATATATGTATTGAAGCTGAGAGGGAAAGGGGCAGGAGGAAGAAAGAAGACATGCATGTGGAAAGAAAGGAGAGAGGAAAACTCTTTTACCCACCATCTACAGTTATTACTAAGTCAAGGTATAAAAGAAAAGATAGCAAATTGTATGTGTTTATAATCCTCAGCCAACCCCATAGAGAACAATCTGTCTTTGGTCATTGAGCACTTCTTTCTCCCACTGCCCTTCCAAACAAATCTGAACCTTTCAATTATGTCCTGGGAATTAACTGTGCAGAGTGTGGTACTAACTACAAATAGTATAAAAACAAGGTACTATTTGGTATAATTAACATCTGGAAAAAGCAGAAGGGGCTCCTTGCAGGTAGAGAAAGAAAGAAAAAAGTGAGAACCGAGGATGGAAGCAAAAAAATCAATCCCTACACAGCACCTTTGGTGAGTTTTTGGAGTTTGGAGTTGAGGGTCAGAAGTTTGAATGAGCCTTGGGAAAGCTGCAGGGTCCGGGAGATACTGTGAGTTCAAGAGGAGCGAAGAGAATTTTAAGAAGTGTTGCTGTGAGTAACAAACTGGACCTTTGTTGACATCCTTGGAAAAACTCCAATAAGGTTTTGGATGGCTGTACTGATTCTGGGACTCTACACAGAGACTGGGCAGTGAGTTGACCCTAGTTGTATCTTGGTTGCAAATGTCATCCTTTCAGGCATGTAAACATTGGAATTTAATAAATATTAACTCTGAAATTTTACGGATTCAGAAACTTAAATTTAGAAAAGTTGCCTTCTGCCTCAATGTTATTTTGACTCCCCTTCTTCTTCTAAACTATTCCTTCATTATCTACTCTTCCTTATCTTACACTTCCATTCTAGACACTCAACTTTATCGTTTAAATGCCATCTTTTCTCATGGCTTCAAATGCCACCTCTATCTGGTCATTTCAAAATTCCTCTCTGTACCTCTTACTACATTTCCACTCAAGATGCTCTGTCCTCTCACCTAACATCTCCAAACCAAACCCACCACTTACCCTCCAGGCTTCCTCTTGCCTCCTCATCTCTTTTCATGGGCCCATTCCTCAAAGGTACAGCAGAGAAGTTATCCTACACTCATCCCTTTTCTCTATCTCTAATTTCTCATCCATTGCCAATTTCACTTTTTCTTCCCTGAAATCTCTATTTTGTCATCTTTTCTCTATCCCACAGCCTAATTTGGACTCCTATTTATTTTCTGGACTAATGAAATTACACCATTCATGCACATAACGAAGAGCTGTCTGCTAACCTTCTAACCCAATCTTTTTCCTCCAGTCTTCCAATCTATCCTACAAATAACCAAAAACTACAATTACTCAGTGCTATTTTCAGAATGACTTCCTCCACTAGACAATATTCTCATTATCCACCAGGTCAAGTTCAGTCAGCTCTCTCTGACACTCAACACCCTCTATGTCTATCCACCCTCCTCCTAGACATATTCTTTGATCCTACAAGTTTGGGTTTCCCTTTCATACAGCATGTTTATTCCGCTTTTTAAAAACTTATGTTAATTCCTTCCTCCTTGAATGGAGGGCCTCCCCTCACCATCCATTTCTAAAAACATCCTAAAACATTTTAAGAATATGTCCTGCCTTCTCTGTGAAGACTTACATGACAAATATCAATCAAAAATAGGTCTTAAAATGTGGTCCATGCACTCCTGAGACTTTTTTGGAGGGTGTACAAGAGAAAACTATTTTTATAATAATATTAAAATATTATCCACTTTGCTTCTTGTGCTGACTTCTACAATGATGGTGCAAAACACTGGTAGATAAAATTACTGTCATCTTAGCACAAATCACAGCAATGGCACAAAATGGTACTAGTGGACATTGTATTCTTTACCGCCACACTTGCAATTAAAAACAAAACAAGGGAGTAAAAAAAGAAAAGTTACAGAAGGGGGAAAAACGTTTCACTTAAGAATGTCCCTGATGAAGACCAGTAATTTCATTGCATCATGACCTTTGAGTACATCTTTTTAATATTCCGTGTGATAAAATGAGAAGTATACATAACACACTTCTGCTTCAAAGTACAACAGCTGTCTGAAGGAAAAAACCCTTGAATGATGATTTGAATTATGAGCTAAACTACATGCCTTTTCCATGGAACACCATTTTTACTTGAAAAAAACTGAAAAACTATGTTATTTAGACTTGGGTATTTGGCAGGCATTTTCTCAAAAATGAAAAGTGAATTTGTCACATCGAGAAAAGAAGCTTGTCAGTATTTGTTGCCAGTAACAAAATTTGAACTTTCGAATGAAAATCAGAATTCTGGAAAAATTTTATCTGGAAAAAGACTCTGATAGCCTCCCAATGCTTAGAGACTTTTTAAATAAGATCAGTGGTGATATTAACTAATGTGAGGTTTTTTAAATATTACTAATAAATGTACCAACACTTGGAAGGCCTACATAACTCAGTGGACCAAATAACCAAATGACCAAGGCATGATGTTACACAATTATGCATGGGCAAAAGATTCAAAGCACAGAGAGACCAATGAATTTGAATGTAACTATGTATGGAAAGTTTGCTGATATAATTTCAGATTCTACATTTAACTAACCTTTAAGAAACTACTTCTTGGTATATTTTGGTGTAATGTTAAAGAAGAATATCCTTGAATACTTGAAAAGGCTACTCAAATACTTCTATCTTTTCCTATTACATTATTAACTCTGAGAGGCCAGGGTTTTTTTTCATATGCTTCAACCAAAACAACATTTCACAACAGACTGAAAACAGAGGCAGCCTTGAGAATCCAGATAAATACCACCATGCTAGACATTAGGAAGATTTGCAAAAATGTACATCCATGATACTGTTCCCACTAAAATTTTTTTCATTTTGGCAACGTAGTAATTTTTCACAAAAAAATACACATTATGTTAATATAAAATATTATTGTTACTATTAAATGAACTAATAAATATTTTTAATGTTGCAGTTTTAATTTCCAATCTGGCAAATATCAATAGATATAAGCCCACGGGAAATAAAAGTTCATTCAAGTCCTCAATAATTTATGAGATCAACAAGTTTGAAAACAGCTGGTTTTATACCATTAATACCAGCACTTTTTTCTTGCCACTTTTCATATAACAACTTGTTTTACTAGCTCATTATTTCATATTTTTAAGTCCTACTTTTTCAAACATAGACGTGACACCAGACACCATACTAGAAGGTCCCGGAAGGCAGACACTGGGACATTTAAGTACTGAGGAGGCATTTAGGAAATACTGAATTAACATATTAAGGAGCATATGTACAAAGTTCTTACAAACTATTTAATTTTAATAGCAATGCATAAATATGTCCTCATGGCAATTAAAGGCATTTAGGCAAGAGAGAAGTTACCACCATTATAAAAAGAAACCTGATACATGGGTATAACTCAGCAGCAGAAATGTAATTGAAGCCCAGGTGTCTAAGCTTTATTTCAGTCTTCTTTTCCTCTGTAACCCACCACATGCATCCCATGTGCCTTCTTAAATCATACAAAGCTTTAAAATAGAGAAAACATAAAAATATCACAAACTATAAAGAAAACAATTAACCAACAGAAAACTCTAACAGAGCTTAAATAGCTGCACTCGATTTTGTTATGATCTCCTTGTTGTTGCATTATACCATTTCTTGTTCACATTCCAACCACACTTCTCCTTTTCTTAATTTACTAAAGATTCAAGACTTTTAGATACAGGTATAGAATTAAACTATTTCTAACTTCACGAGTTCTCAAAGAGTTTCCAACAAAAAGAAACTGAAGTTCCTTTAAGCATCAGGCCTAATTTTCTCCTGCTTCAAAATCTCATATTTTGAATCATATTTAAGAGATGGACATTGCTAGAGCTTAACTGATCACCTCTTGGGGGTCATTTTTTCAAAAAGTAATTAAATGGGTACTATGTGCCAGACAGTGAGTGCTGGACCATGCAAAGTTTAACAAAATTTTGCCCCTGATCTAATGAAACACAGAGATGAGTGAGAAACAGAAAATGAGAGAGAGAGAGAATATTATCATAAAATACACTAATCATAATGGTGTAACTCTACGTCACTATTATGGAAGCACAGGTGAGGGACACCCAACCGGACCTGAGAGAGGTGGGGTTTAGTGATGGAAATAATCCTGAGGCTGAGTCCTGAAGGAGGAGTAAGGAGCCAGGAGACCTTTCCAGCACATGGACAAGCTGGAATGAGAGGAGATTTTTGAGGGGGGAAAATGTGGCAGAAAGAATAACAGATGTAACAGAAAAAGTTCTGTATCCCATTAAAGAGTCCATGTTTTATCCTGTAAGCAGCCAGAGTCACTGAGGGGATTCAACCAGGGGGGCTGCATGTTCATTGTTGTGTTTTAGAGAGATCATCATAGAAGAGAATAATACAGAAGCGAAATAAAAGGGGAACAGGATTGGAGACAGGTAGACAGTCTATCTAGAGCAGGAATCAGCAAACTTCTTCCACAAAGAGCCAGAGAGTGGACATAAGGTAATAGGCTTTGGAAACCGTACAGTCTCTGTCCCAACAAATGGACTCTGCTGTTGTAGTGTAACAGCAGTCATGTGAACAAAGGTGCATAGCTGTGCCCCAATAAAACTTTATTTACAAAAAACAGCAGTGGGTTTGGCCCTTGAGCCTTAGTTTGCCAACCCCCAGTCTAGAACAGCACTGTCCAAAAAAACTTCCCACAATAATGAAAATGTTCTACAGATGTGCTACCCAATTCAGTAGACTCCAGCCACGTGGGGCTATCCAGCACTTGAAATGTTACAAGTTAGACTGAGGAACTGAATTTTTAATTTAATTTAATCTAATTTAAGTGTAAATAATTACATGTGGCTTGTGGTTACCCTATTGGGCAGGACAGGGTTAGAAGCTGGTACAGGAGCCTAGACAAGAGATGATGGGCACTGATAGTAGAGGTGGAGAGTCAGTGGCCAAGGCAAGAAATATTTAGGAGGTTATCTGGTAGGACCTAATGATGGACCAAATGTAGGTGAGGGAGGAACAGTCAAGGACGATTCCCACATGTGGAGCAGGAGTGACCGAGAGAATGGCTGGGCCACATGCTGAACAAGAGAATACAAAAGACTACAGAGGGAAATATGCTGCATTCTATTTTAGACATGTTGAATTTGTTGTGCCACCTGGGAGGAGAAAACACTTGACTATCATACAAAGAAGTAGGTAGTATTAAATATGCTCTTTTTAAAGACAAAGCAACTGTAGTACAGGGATGTTAAATAACAGCTCAGGTCAGGGCAAGTTAAGTGGCAAGGCTGAATTACAACTTGAGTTTATCTGGTTTTAAAATTCATGCATAGTCCATTACACAAAAATGAGCAAGTAGGTAGTAGCTGACCTTGAAAGGAGAACTCACCCCAGGGAGAAGCATGGAGATCAGTGGGCCCAGAAGAGAGCCTCAGGGAACACCAGCATTTATGGAACCATGTCTTACCAAGGAGGCTAAGAAAGTATGGTCAGAGACATACAAGGACTGGATGAGTGCAGTGAAATGAAGGCAAAGGGAGCTGGGCCATACAAGGAGGTGACCAACAGCATCGAGTCCACAGAGAGACACAATGCGATAGGCACCAAAGGGAGTTTGCTGGATTTTGCATCTGGAAGTCACTGGTGATTCTAATGAAACAGTTCCAGCAACAGAAGAGGAAGCCTAATTTTAGGGAGTTAAAGAGCAAAAAAAGATACAATAAAGTAGAGAAAGCAAGTATAAACTATGCGCTTCCAGTGTTCACCGGGTTTTTGTGTATTGAATATGTACGACATTTAGCACTTCCTGAACATATACCAAATGGCAAGCACCATGCCAGGTGCTTTATATACGTAATCTCATTGAATATTCACAACAAACGGTGAAGCATCATTATCATCATCATCCCTGTTTTATAGCTAAGAAACCAGGCTCAGAGACATTAAATAATCTTCCACTCATATACAAGGCTAAGTGGGAGAGCTTGGATTTGAATGCAGGTCGTTTGACTTCAAAGTACATGCTCTTTGCTCTGTACTTTCACATTATCAGTCTTTGAGGATTGCAGAATTATTATTTTAAAAATTTAAATGGTCAAGCCCAAGAAACCGATTATCTTCTTGAAGAAATAAGATTATACCACCTGAAATATGGGCAAACAAAATAAGAGTGAATAAGCAAAACTTGGGAAAGAAAAGCTTCAGCAGCAGATCTGTAATCTATTCTCTCCTGTTTTGGGGGTGGAAGGACCACTCTTCCCCTGCCCCCACCACCTTTGGCAAAAAAAAAAAAAAATCAGGTTAGGGGCACCTGGGTGGCTCAGTCGGTTAAGTGTCTGCCTTTGGCTCAGGTCATGATCCCGGGGTCCTGGGATTGAGCCCCGCGGCGGGCTCCTTGCTCAGCAGGGAATCTGCTTCTCCCTCTGACCCTCTGCCCACTTCGTGCTCTCTCTCTCTTTCACTCTCTTTCTCTCAAATAAATAAATACTTTTTTTTTTTTTTAAAGATCAGGCTAATTGCTTGGTGAACATACTAATGACAGATGTCCTGATAAACAGACTAATGGTATTTGTTGCAGGAGAGTCTCATCCATGGAATGCTTTTAGGATATACCTAGTCTAGGACTGCTTATGACAAACAAACCTAGAATGTATGGATTTATGGGGTCTGACCCCGTGGGGAATGTTACATAAGCTATGTAACTATCTGAGTATCAAATGGAGACGTTCCATAATCAAGAGAGCTCCTTCTATATCTGTAATATGAACTACTCATACTGCTTTAGCCCTCATAGATAACCTTATTCCAGAGTCTGCCCAATGCAAAAAGGACCCAGGGAACCATTCTGATGGTCCTGAAAATCTCCCTGCTTTGCCAGTGCCTCGTGATTACCTGGATCCTTGGCTTAATATAGGGTACACTCTCTAACCCACGCAAGTCTGATTTGACAGTCCCAATTCTCTGGGTTATCTCTGTACTAAGTCACAAAAGGGCTACATGCAATCATGGGAGCCTCCCCTGGCTTTGGGACTTTGACCGAAGATTTTAAAGATAGGCAAATTTTTCAAAGATGGAAGGGAAATTAAGGATGTGAATAAGGGAAGAAACTCAAGAACCACTCACAGGTGCATGAGACAGTAAGGGTTCAAAAGTGACTCTAATGAACAGTAAGAAGTAAAGCTGGGAACATATGGAGCACATTATAGTGAACCTCAAAGTTAGAGAAGAGTCTAAACAGGATGCAGTTTCTGGAAGAAAATAAATAAGGTCCAGAAAGTGGATCACAGGGAGGATTTCTTTGGCAGCACTGTGAAGAAAGGACTGAAGAGAGGGTGAATCTGGAAGGAGGGAAGTCAGTCAGAAGGCTATGGCAGTGGACTGAACTGTGGAGATCCTGAAGGCCCTCACCTAGGACCATGGATATGGAGTGAAAGGAACAGCTAACTTTACACAGGAAAGATATCCAAAAGATATCAGCAGACCTCATTAAATGACAAGGTCTAAGGGTCATACAGCACCATAGTAAATCCACTGGCAAATATGAGCATCTACCTCCCTCCATAAGGTGGAGCTTAATTTCCTTTCTCCCTCACCCCCTTGAGGGTGGGCTATCCTTCGTAACTTGCTTTTAAAGAATAGAGTAAGGAAAAGAAAAAACTTCACAGTGGAGAAACCTGGCAAACACCACCTTAACCGTGTGATGCCAAGTTCACATCCCCAGTGATGTGGACATCATGTACCTCCTAACATGATGTGATGAGAAGGGCACTTTGCCTCCATGGGATTCCTTCCAAAACCCCATCACCTCCACCTAGTCTTAAGAAAAACAGACAAATCCAGACTGGGGGACAGTTTACAGAATAACTGGACAGTACTTCTTAACACTGTCAAAGTCAGGAAAAACAGGGAAAGACTCAGAAACTGTTACAGACCACAGGAGACTGGGAAGACACGAAACTAAAGCAATGTCGCAATCTGGACTGAGTCCTAGAACAAAAAGAAAACACTAAGGGAAAAACTGATGCAATTCCACAAAGCCTGGAGTTCACTTAACAGTGATGTATAAATGCTGGTTTCTTAAGTTTCAACAAATGGTCCATGTTATCAGCAATAGGGAAAACCAGGTGGAGGAGGATATGGGCGTTCCTATGCTATCTTGGCAACTTTTCTGTAAATCTAAAATTAGAAGACAATTTTTTTTAAATGAGGGATGAAGGTAATGTCACTATCAGATTTTGGGAAGAGGAATAAGCTGGTGTCAAGAATGTGAACTGGAGGGGCGCCTGGGTGGCTCAGTCGTTAAGCGTCTGCCTTCGGCTCAGGTCATGATCCCAGGGTCCTGGGATCGAGCCCCGCATCGGGCTCCCTGCTCAGCGGGGAGCCTGCTTCTCCCTCTCCCTCTGCCCCTCCACCTGCTTGTTCTCTCTCTCTCTTTCTCTCTCTCTCTCTGTCAAATAAATAAATAAAAAATCTTTAAAAAAAAAAGAAAAAGAATGTGAACTGGACCCAAGATGAACCCAAGTATAATAAAGCATTGCCATCCTTCAAAGAGAGCTCTGTTCAAAAGCTAGGACCACCACTTTCTCTAGGGGATCCTGGATAAGTTTCTCTCACCTTTCCAAGGCTTGGTTTCCTCATTTGCACGGATAATAATTCATACCACATATTCTCATTTTTATTTAGTAGATTTAGGATCTTGGGAAAAATCTCCCCAAACTAAAAGGAAACAACACAAGTTTAAAATAATGAGATTAGTCACCTACCGCTGATTCACAAAAGGGCTGGAAAGTTCTGCAAGCAGGCGAAAATTCCCAATGTATGCCAGGACTCCATCCCCCTGGATGATAAACATAAAACACAATGTCAGGGAGGACATGCTTATCAACATTTCCAAATATTAAAGGAACATTCAATAACTTCTCAGCATAAAATAACAATTGATATCAAAACAGACCAAGTCTCCTATCTGATTTTCTTTTTTATGAGAATTTAGAAATGTCACTAGAATTTTACAATATTTTTAAAAGACAGCATATTGTACACTTATGTTCACCTATAAAAACAGATTTTAAGCAGTTGTCCCATGTTGAACTAATGAATTCGGCAAACAGCCATTGGTAACAGCATTCTCAAATTACTGTAGAAATAATTATCAAAGTAGTGTGAATTTCAGAAGTTGAGGAATTTTATAGCAATTAAATACCTAATAGAAACTCATTTTTATGTCCATTAATAAAAATCTCAAAAGTGTACTTAACATCTTAAATAACAATATGTAAGCCTGTGAGCAGATGCGTATTTGCCAAACGTAACAACATATGCTAAAACTCATGTATCACATTTGACCTGAAAAATATATTTGTCAATCAGAAGATCCTACAGCTAAAACACACACTCTCAGGACCTCTCTGAATTTAGAAACATAATGCCTAGTACATTGTATGAATTTAATAATAGGAAAAGTAGAGCAGAGTTAATAAACTCTGAAGAACAAAGAAGTATACATTAGAAAGAAGAACAAAAGTATACATTCCAAAAATATTGTGTAATTTAAAAAGAAATAGTCCTACCTGCCCCCAAAACATTATACATGGAACTTCAGAAACCCTATTCCTACAAGCTATACCATGCTGCCTTCCAAATGGGAATAATATAAAGCAATAAAAAAAAATGAACTTTTTATTTGAAGATTTTCAGTTCTTCTCCATGGAAATTATTTTAGGGATTAAAAATTCAGAGCTGGTTACACAAATTAGCTTTTCCAAGACTAATCTAGAACTTTTTATAATCTCAAACTCACTGGCCTTAGTGAAACTGAAATGTGTGATTGAGGAGGAACGGAAGGAAGAGGGACAAAGGGCAAAGACAATGGGTAAGGTGAGTATTGTGCACAGGGGATGATCAACTTTAAAGTCAGCCAAGACACAGCCACATCACTCCAAAAACACGTGACAACATATGAGAAATAATTACTCACATGTGTTATTACTTTAACAGAGAACTATGAAGAATCGATGTTTATCTGAAATTATATATTGTTCTGTACTATTTACTTTTGTTACAATAAGAGCTTGTATTTAAACAAACAGTAAGATTAGTTAATAGTGGTAATTAGTAGTAATTAAGAATAGGACAATTTAACAAATAAAATGTGTGAAAACTTATTTATTTATTTATTTATTTATTTATTTAGAGAGGGGGCAAAGGGAAAGTTGGAAGGGGAGGAGCAGAGGGAGAGAGAGAATCTTAAGCAGGCTCCACACCCAATGCAGAGCCAAGCGAATCACAATCTCAACAACCTGAGATCATGACCTGAGCCGAGATCAAGAGTCTGATGCTTAACCAACTGAGCCACCCAGGTGCCCCAATATTTTTATGTCCTTTTCTGCCCTTTTATTTAACTATTTTTCTGGATATTTAAATTTAGTAGGCTATATTATTGTATATTTTAAGAAACATACATCTGAGCCTTTGTAAAAGGGGAATGTAAATACAATGGGACTAAACAGTTGTTATCCATATTTAATAAAAAATAGTAACATCTTCTTATCCATGATACAGTAGCATATTTTTACTCTTCCAATACTACTTCTCTGAACTGCCTGTAGCCTTTAGGTGAGGTATATATTATGTTTTTGCCTTTTTTTTTTTTCCAGGAATGAACTACAGTCCAACATAAAATTCACTGACTTAAAGCTCTGCTCTTAGAAGTCCATATTACCGGTATCAGTCCAACAGGATGACCTCAACCTAAATATTTTAAGAAAGGTGTGAGCTTAAAATACTTAAGATTTTACTTACTAGCAACAGCAGGCTTTTTAGAGTTACAAGAATTAAGTTCCCAGCTCTCTTGAAAAGGTCCACCCACTTTGAACCTACAGGCTTGTTCTGCTAGACCAGCTATTTGTCTCCAAGGTCCTTTGCATGTATAAATTCATCATATAGACTACCCATTTGTAAAATATCCATCCTTTTTCAACACTCCAAAGCATACTGGATGGAGTTAACAGTTCTAGTAAAGAAAATCCTGTTCAATGTAGCTACTGTTTTCTGGTAACATTTCTGAGTTCAGAAGCAGTCTTATTTCCCCAAAATGAGTCATTATTCCATTGTATGAGTGTTCGTCACAACCTGTACACCACATTAAGCAACTAAGGTTCGGATTGTTCATCCTTTTCTGGCTGCTTTTCCAGGTTCCTTAGCACTCACCAGACACTAAAGAAACGGTACATAAATACCCATTTATTTAATGTAATAACTTTTTTGCCTTCTCATCCTCAATTATTTCCAAATTACAGAAGGACACTCTCCTTGCCTCACACTCTAAACATGTGATTTTGCAGCTGGCTATCCTTTGCTAGCAACAATCGTAGCTATGTTGTAGGCACATGTCTATGGAGGTCATCTCCTTCCATTTCCATAAAGTCAAAACTCTCACTGGTCTTGCAGGTTTTGAGGAAGCTAAAGGTGAGAAAGAACTTTCATTACGAAAGCCTCAACATCAGAGGTAAGCAAATCACATCCCTTTTTAGCACTGTACTATGCAAGGTGTGGAAGACGTTTCCCAGGTAGTATCTTTTCATTTTCTTTGGTAAGAAGTTTACAGACTGAATAGAACTTGCCAAGTTTACATTTGCACTGTCTGCCAAATATGCAGACAGACTGAGCAAAATCTAATTCATATATGAACAATACATCAACAATTTTTGTTTTATGTGGTTTCTTTATAATCTTTACAGGAATCAAAAATTCAACTTGCAACTCCATTTTTCAAAGCAAAGTACCTAAGAGCTAGGGAAACATCTTTGTGTTGCTGTGATTCCATGCAACACTTGATAGAGTGAAGAAAGTATGATTGTTGGTAAGATCCAACAGAATCAGCCCTCCATGTATAAGAAGCCAACACACCTGTTATCAAAATTTACCCTTTTTTCACCAACAGGATGTTTTAGTTGCAACCTCTGAATCAGGAAATGTAACTTTCGTCAGTTTCATAGAATGATCAAGGGAAAAAATAAAATGTGTATATCCATGTTATAGGTCTATGTTAATTCAGTGCCTACTATTTTCAACTGAGCGACAATGTCTTTTTGGAAGATGAAAAAGTACAGATGGATTTAGATGCACCTGCCTGTCTCATTCCAGACTTGTGAGACTCAGTCTCTGCAGTCTTTTACATCCCCATCTCTACTAGGCCCATATTAGTTTGCTAGAGCTGCCATAACAAAGTACCACAGGCTGGGTGGCTTAAACAACAGAAAGTTACTATCTTACAGTTCTGGAGGCTAGAAGTCCGAGATCAAGGTTTTGGCAGGCCCATGCTCCTTCTGAAGGTTCTAGGGAAGGACCTGCTCCAGGCCTCTCTCCTAGCTTCTTGCAGTTCCTTGGCTTCTGGCAGCCCAACTCCAATCTTCACGTGACATTTTCCCTGTGCACATATCTGTGTCCAAATTTCCCCTTTTTATAAGGATTCCAGTCATATTGGATTAAGGACCCATCCTACTCAACTATGACCTCATTTTCACTACTAATTACATCTGTATTTACTCTATTTCCAAATAAAGTCACAGTCAGAGGTAGTAAGACTTAGAACCTCAACAAATCAATTTGGGGGCGGGATATAATTCAATCCATAACAATGTCCAATCCCAAATTCTTTTCTGCATATTGTGCAGTATGGTCTGTTTTGGTTATCTAATTCCCTAATGCATGTGTCTTTCTACCCATCTATAATAACATATCATTATATACTAATATATGTAATAATATATATTATACATATTTCCATATATAATAACTATACCCTTCTTTACTGGTAACGATGGAGCATTCTGGTATTGGTATCATAACTATTCTCATTCTCATTATCTGAACTTCCAATGGACAAAGATGACTGTTAATGCTTTGATCACAACATATTTGAGTTGCATCATTCAGCGTAATGTGATAATGAATGATCCATTATTTCTGTGATTTGCAAATCATGGTTGCCATGATTTTTTTGCATCACAGGAAAAGATTTCACAGGATGTGAGATTTTCAGTGGTAAAATGGTAAAACCCGGATGGATTTGGGCAGGCCACTCCCATCTTTGTTTTATTATGAATTTTATTATAATGAATTCCAAATGGCAGGTGAACTTTTTCATTTTAATACATGATCAAAATCACATTCCCAGCGATGAGAAAAGAGGAATGAAAAAAGAGTAAACCTCTCTAACTCATCTAGCACAAAGAAGCACTTTCAAGATAATAGGAAACAAATTGTCTTTCATATTCCAAGTTCCTGGATGTTTCGTGGACTTATTTTTTAGTTTTGATGATATGTTTGAAGTTTAGGTGTTTCCAAAGGAAGTGGTTGGAATGTTTTAGTTAAGAAAAGGTCAGAAAAATAAGTAATTGTGTTCAGTTGGAGATCATCCCAGGAAAATTAAAAAGCTGAAATGTCCTGCTTTTCTCTTACCATAGTTAAATTCTGCAGTGAGTAGAGCAAGGGATCAGAGCTTTGAAAATAGCGTACAGGTAGAACATGACTCTTGGAGAGGCAAAAAATGCAAGGAAAATATTTACTTTAGTGAGATTCTTACTTGAGGCAGACATATAAAAACCTTAGAAATATTTTTACTAGGACAATCCTCTATTATAATGAATTCATGTATGTAATAAACATTTACTCTTATTTTTAAAGATAAATTCTCTCATTTATGACATTGCCTTTCCGCCCTCAGTTAAAGACAGCTCTTCTTCCAATCTATTTTTTCTAACAATCTTCTTCTGTTTAGTTGTTTTAAATCTATGGCATTCTAGGTAACTATATCCAATGTTTAGAGGGTATGACAGACCAAACTACTGTAAAGTATGAATTAATACATTCCAAAGGTCAGCCAAAGTCTTGCTAAATTACTTACTGTAACTTTCAAATAAATCATTTTCCCAAAGATGAGATCCAATACTGAAATTTTTTTTAAGTTTTTGTGATTTCTAAAATATTTTCAAGCGGACACACCAAAGTCATGCAAAATATTGAAATAATATCATAGCAACAGTTTTACTCTCAAACTTCAAGAAACAATTTTAAATATTTCTCTCTAGTGAACTTTAAAAATACAAAAAAATATGAAATATACTAAGGTTTTGTTTTTTTGTTTTTTGTTTAAGATTTTATTTATTTGACAGATAGAAAGAGAGCCCAAGTAGGCAGAGTGGCAGGCAGAGGGAAAGGGAGAAGCAGGCTCTCCGCTGAGCAGGGAGCCGGATGTGGGGCTCGATCCCAGGACCCCAGGATCATGACCTGAGCTGAAGGCAGCCACTTAACTGACTGAGCCACCCAGGTGCCCCAATATACTAAGGTTTTTTGAGAGTTTAGAAAATTATTTCTTCTAACTCCTTTCAAATTGGTATAAAATTAAAAATAACTATTAACCAAAGTATCAGGTTAATAGCAGATAAAACCTGACTTTATGATAGTCTTTAAATATTAAAAGTTACTAGTAAAAATTATAAATTTGATATGTTGCTTTCATCTCAATTTAGCCAAAATGCAGTATCATCACACTTTGAAAAGACTTTCTCTTGAGTTTATAAAAATTGGGCACAGCATCCTGGCTTTTCTTATAATTTCTTTAACCTCTTTCCAAAGAAAATGGTTAGTTCTCTCATTTCTAACCCAGTGGTTCTCAAAGTGTGGTCCCCAGACTAGCAGCATCAGCATCACCTAGAAATTCGCTAGATACGCATATCTTAGGCCCCATCACAGACCTACTGAATCAGAACCCCTGGGGGTCAGATGAGCAACTGAGTTTTAACAGGCCTTCTAAGTGATTCCAATATTCACTAAAGTTAGAGAACCACTGTCCTAGCTTACAAATGACCTACGAATCCCTAAGCCCTTGGGGAAACTACCTCCCTACTTCTCTGAAACTGTAATTAGTGAAGATTTACAAAGCCCCCCATCAGATCCCACAGCATTATGAAGGCAGACCAGCTACAGCCCTCCACAAGTATTTCCTGACTCCTTAATCCCCAGCGGGGTCAAGTATCTCAACAGATCTCTCTGCTTGTCAGGATGCTTACCCCTGCAAGTATCTATATTCCTTGTGTCTTTTTACAGTTCTATCCATAAAGCCTAGTGCAGTGCCTGGCCCATATTTCCTGAGTTGAACCTCACCTGCTCCTCAGTGTGAAGCAAGCAGAATCACCTCCAAAACCAAAATCCTAAGAGTCCTACAAACCTATTTCTGAGTGGGTGAGCACTCTGATGAGAATGTTAGTATTCCATTCTAAAAGAAAAGGAGAAAAATATCCAGATTTTAATTTTGTAAAGAGATCAGTAGCAAAGAATTAGAGGTCATCATAAATGTGTTATGATAAAAAGTCTGATATTTCATTTCTAAAACTTGATACATTTACATTAGTGAAGCAAGACAGAAAAAAAGTGGGTAGACAAGTAAAAGAGATGGGGAATATCACCTCACACCCATCAGATTGGCTAGTATCAAAGACAAAAAAAGGAAGTGTTTACAAGGGTATGGAGAACAGGGAACCCTCATGCACTCTTGGTGGGAATTCAAACTGATGCAGCCACTGTGGAAAACAATACGGAGGTTCCTCAAAAAATTAAATTCTACTTCTTGGTATTTACCTGAAAAAAAAAAAAAAAACCACCACCACCAATTGGGAGAGAATCTTGCACTCCTATGTTCATTGTAGCATTATTTACAACAGCCAAGATACGGAAGCAACCTAAGTGCCCATCAACAGATGAATGGCTAAATAAGATGTGGTGTATATATACACAATGGAATATTATTCAGCCATAAAAAAAAAATGAAACCTTGCCATATGTGAGAATATGGACAGACTGGACCTAGAGAGTTTTATGGTAAGTTAAATGTCAGAGAAAGACGAATACCATATGATTTCACTTATATGTGGAATCTAAAAAAACAAAACAAATGAACAAGCAAAACAGAACAGAAACAGACCCACAGATACAAAGAACAAACCAATTCATGGTTGCCAGAGGAAAAGGGTATTGGTGAGGGAGGGGGAGGGTGGCAAAATGGGCGAAGGGAGTTAAGAGGTACAAACTTTCGGTTATAAAATAAGTCATAAAGATGTAATGTACAGCAAGGGGATTAGAGTCAATTATATTGTAATAACTTTATATGGTGACGGATGGTACTAGACTTAACGTGGAGATCATTTGGTAATATATAAAAATATAAAATCATGATGATGTAAGCCTGAAACTAATAAGATACTGTATGTCAACTATATTTTAATTAAAAAAAAAAGAGGTAGGAGAATTTGATCTAGCTATGGATCAGAAGGGAAGCAGGTTATCAGTGAGCATGCCAGCAAACTAAGGAGCCCTTTATTAACTGCATGACCTTGTGGTTGTTACTGAATTTCTCTAACCCCATTACCAGATCTCTATAAATACAGTGAATACTTTGTACTAGAACTGATGTTAGGAGTATGTGGCTGCCGCCGCCACCTTCCTCATCTTCCCCGTTTTGTGGAACAGTGGAATGACAGGGTTAGAATTAACTGATAGATGGAAGTGTCTAAGAATGCCCTTTGATTATTACCACTGTATCCCGATGCTGATGGCAGAATTTCCATAAATATTTCTTGGCTGGCTGACTGTTAGAATCTTTCAAAACCTTTTTCTATTTGGGGAAGTCATTATGATAATTAAGCAATTAAGTCTGGAGAGGCAGGGATAGTCAGTAAATGATCACAGCCCTGGGCATGGAGGCCAGGATTTGAACCCTAGCTCTCCTGGGTGCCTTTGGGCGAAGCTGATCTAAATTTCAGTTTCTCCATTTGTCGAATGGGCATAATACCATCTTTATGACAGAACTGATGTGAGAATCAGATGAGCTATGTACTAATGGCAGCCAAGAAAAATATGAAAACAGAAAAGGCACTCAAAAAGTGAAAAAAAATTTGTAGTTAAAGGTGAAATTGAACCCAGTACTTTTTCATACCACGATTAGAAAGATTAATTAAGTTTCAGGACAAGTCCTAAAAGGCCTATTCCTTCCTGTCTATGTATTAGTCTTCAGCTCACTGATACTTGGGTGACTTCACAGGAATGAAGGGCCCAGCTGAGGAAGAGGTAAGATGAATGACACATCACCATCACAATTAATGAGGACTGAATGTGGGCTCACTATTGCCATTTCACTATAAAACATAAATTATGTCAACACATCACTCCTCAGAAAGTGGTTAATGTTACTTTCTAACTGTTGCAGAAAAAAATCCAATTTCAAAAGGAAAAGAAATACTTCTAAGGGTTAACTGTTTTATTCACAGAATAGGTTATGCCAACTTTCTACCTCACAACCATACTTCACCCAACCCAAACTTCACTCTGTTCATGACAACTTTATGTTCATTACCATCACAATGTAGGATTGAAATGGCCTCTGAAGATGGCCTACTTCTATTACCCACAGATTTTTTAATCCCATCTACCAAAGCTCTTTCAATTTGCCCTTCAGCCTGGACAACTCCATGGCAAGAAGTGCAGCATCTCTGAAAGCTGCCTTGGGAGCCATCTTGGGATTGCTATTCAAAAGTTCCAGAACTACTGCACCCTCTCTGACTTCCACTCGCCAGTCCTACTTCTCTGATCCTGGCAATCCAAAATCTCTTCTTCACATGATAACCCTTCAAATATTTAGAGACAGAACATATCTATCTTCTTTCCAGGTACCATTTCCAATTTGCTCAGAAAATTCTGGTCTACCGTCTTCAGAGTTCCTGAGCCTTATTAACTGCCAGTCTTCAGAAAACAAAAACAAAGAGAACAAACAACAAAAACCAACCAATCTCTTGGTGAAAAGAACCATTTGCACACAATAATCTCTACACAGTAACCAGTTAAATCACATACGCACATACATCTTTTGGAAGGCACAGGATAACCTTCCAAAGAGAATTTTAGCAGAACATATAAATATACCTAAAAATGTACATACCACTTGCCCAGAATTTCCGCTCTACAGAATTATTCTTTGAAAATAATTGTGTATGGCACAAATATGAAAAGATATAAGGCTGTTCACTTGATTTATACATAATGGTGAAACTCTGAACAAACATATAACAATAGGGAATTGGTTAAATATGATTACATATCCACATGCCACCAAAAGAGATAATGATCCAACCAGATAGCCTGAGAATGAAAACATTTTCAGAACTTACAAAAGACTTAGAGAATTTACCTCCTTCCCCCTCTTCCTTAGGAAATCATTTGAGGTTATGCTGCAGTACAATGAATGAGTGAACCAAGAAAGACAGACATGGGATCCAGGAAACAGTGGCCCCACACTAGGAAAGGCAGGAAGTCCAGGACACTGGGCAGCAGACCTAGAGAGCAATCTGTTCACACTGCGGTGGAGAATGGAGAGCTCCAAGGGCTGGGAAAAGATGATCGCAGAGATGCAATGCTATCCTCCAGAATATTGAACAACTCAAATGTTAAACGTTAAATGATAAAGGCAAATGTTGCAAGAAAAAAAGGGGGGCATCAGAAACTCTAAGCAAAAATTAGACAGGAAATGTAATCTTGCTTGTGCAGTGAACTCTTTTAATATAATTGTCATAAACATGTATTCATTTTTTCTGTGCAGGATCAACTAGATATAAAGGAAAACTTAATATGATTACGGAGTAAAAGGTAAACAGCTTAAAATCTTGGCAAGACAAAAGTCCAAGTACAAATGACAGAAATCGAGAAGTGAAGTAGACACAAAAGGAAGAATAGGAGCACTAATATCTTCACCTTAAAAAGTATCAAGAGGTGCTACAGAACCAGAAATAAAAGTTTTCAGAGGAAGTTAGAAACTAAAACTCCTTTCACAACAATGAAAGGAAGAAGGGAAAGGAAAGAGAGGTGTGAGCATTAAATTCTTACCTGTCATAGCAAGAAGATAATATTCTCTAACAATGACAAATAAGATGTGGGTGACAGTCTCTGAAGATGGCCAGAACCAATTCCTTCCCTCCCTGTATGTGCACAACGCTCCTCATAGCAGGAGGTGGGCTTTTATTTTCCTCCCCTTGAACCTAGGCTGCCCTAGAAAGCTCACTTGACCACCAGAATACAGTGGAAGTAACATTCTGAGTCCTTCTGAAGCGAGGTCATGAGAAGCCCTGCAGTTTCTTCCTGAGAAGCCCAAGGCACACGGAGGGGCCACATATGGGCGTGGTAGGTAGCAACCCTGCTGAGATCCCAGCAGAGAGCCTGCATCAATTGCCAGCTACTGGAATGAGCCCCTTTCAACCCAGTTGAGCCTTTAGGGGATTGCAGTCCCAACTGCTACCTAACAGCACCCACATGAGAGACCCCACACAAGAACTGCCCTGCTTTCTTTCCTTTTTTTTTTTTTAATATCATTAAGAACTCATTGAGTCAATGGGTTTCAATGGCCACAGCAGTTATTCTAATTGATGATCAAAATGTCACATTTTTAGCCAACAGGACAACCTTCATGTTGGTTACTGTGTCCTTCTGACACAACCCCATTAGTCTTTGATAGGTTCCTTGCTTTCTAACACAAGATTACCAGAGTTATTTTGTTGTATGCAATACTTCAATATGTAAAACAAATTTTAAATTTTAGTTTTGACCCCATTTTTGCAATATATAGTCATACACAGAATGCTGTTTTTGACTTATGCATATACACACAAGACAAAAATAGAAATACACTCCTAAATGTAAATGGTAATTAAGTAAACATAGTTATCTCTGGGTTGTGGGATTGGGGCTTTTTTTCTTTTTGCTTGTCAATGTTTTCTAATCCTCCAATAAAAATGAATGACCTGTCTAATTAGTTTTTTTCAAATGGCCTCTGTTTATGTATTATTTTTCATAGCTTTTTAAATTACAATGTTGCTATAAGGGTCCTTAACCACTGTTTTCCAAATGTATACTTCTGTGGTTCTCTTTCTACCCTTCTGAAGTTCTCCTGTGCCTCTTGTAGAGGATCATCCTTCTTCGGTCCCTGACCTTGCCCTTGACCATACTGCCTCCACAAGACAAACCTTAACTTCTAATGGCATATGGGCCCCTTTCCCCTGGAACAGCCATGCTATCGCCACAAACCTCATAGCGTCTAAAAGTTATCTTTCTGCCAGTGTCTCCCATTTCCTTCCATAGTATCACACTCCTCTAGTGCTCTGGGTCATTTTGCCCTCTTCATTCCCTTCATCCTCTGAAATCCAAATTAGTCACCATGCTCTATTGATTACAAAATAGCTTTTAGATTTTTCTTCTTCATTAATATGACCACCACCATAACCACCAAAATTAAATTCTTCATAATCTATCACCTACATTTATTCTGAGAACCTCCTAGAATATATCCTCCCCCATGCAGTATTTCTTCTACATATCATCATCAGCTTTACCTTCCTAATATGCCAATTGTATCAAGTTATAGGCTGGTGACGTGGAATGTTCATTCCACCAGGTGACCCCATCTGACTCATCCAAATGGACAGCCCCTACCAGGCGCACACAGACCCCACACCCTGACAACCGAAGTCCTTACTTCCACCCCTGAAGATCTCACCTCTTCTCCTCAGTGATTTTCCTCATATCTTCCGACCTAGGAAGCTCTCCCCAACTCTTTGCTGCCGATCTAAACATAATTTTTTTTTTGAGGTTGTGTGCAAGTCCCATCTATCACAAAAGCTTTCTTGGGAAATTCAAAAAAGCACAAATATATATAGGAAAATTTATGTACAACTTATATTCACTGTAAGAATATACATCAAGTATTGTCAGTAGTTATCCCTGAAGAATCAGACCTAGAAAACATTACACTTACTAAGCATCATATTTCAACAAACTTAGAATTTTGTTTACAAATATCCACATTCAGACAAAAAATTAATAGAAATTAGCACACTCATCTTTCCATTCCCTAAATTGCTAGAGCATTACTGATTTATCAGTGGGTGATGTATTATTTGAATTTTTTGATAGTTTCCTATGCTTAACTCTTAGCTAGCTAACGGAATCCCACAGGTTCTATCATATCTCCATCCCCTACCCCCACAGCTCCTTAGTTCACAACCACACAGGGGTGTAGAACTATGCTTCAGTCATCTTGCATCTACGTTTTCTGCTCCTGTCCATCAATGACTGGCCCCATGTTTAACCCAGTATACCTGTGAGAGCATTAAGCATAGCACACACTTAGGGGCATAGGTAACCATTAGATAAGCTTTAGGTTATGTGTAATTCCTCATTACCTCATCCCCCACTCTCCTACTCAAAAAAACCTACTGAAATACAAATGAGGTAGATGTTATTAAAGGAGAGGTGAAAGGTTGAAGTCTACTCTAATATTTTTAGATAAATGAATTACAGATTTTGACACTTTACTGTTAGTGAATTTATGATAAAACTCACAACTCACTTCTGGCCAGTATGGGGTTTCCACCTCTACCATCTACCTTTGAGGAGCTTTGCCTACAGTAAAACTCGTACTTGCCTTGGCCTCTACACGACTCTATGAGGGAAAACAAAACAGGATTTGTCTGATCCCTTCTGGAGCTTAAAAGAAAATTCTCCTTTTAGCCAGTGATTATGAAAATCTGGATTTTCTTACCACGGGAAATTTAATTTTCTTCAGCTGGGAGTGGCTAGGGTTAGAGCTTTAGAAGGTAAGGGAGAAGGGTAACTAAAATGATCATGCACATACTCCGGTTAGCGTGGTTTTAGATACTGTGCCGCCATCAATGGCCTGGGGTGGGATGGGCACCCTATCCCACCACCAGGTCTAGAGAGAAGTTCCAGGCATCCGCAACTGGACACCTGTGTAAGGAGGTGACTGTTCGGCAGTAGCAATAATGAGGTGCTTTTTCATAGGTTATTATACTGACCTAGGTTATTATAGGTTATATTATAGGTTTCATAGGTTATTATACTGACACATTTCCATGGAAACCCTTTTCAGAGTACCATCAATCTAAAAATGAGATTTGGGAACAAAATCCATCCTATACTTAATAACTATTTGCTGAATTTTAATCATTCAAGGCTTTTGTTTATTTATTTATAAGGCAATCGAAGGTCTGAGCTAACACACAGGACTGGATTGCCAAATCAGATTCGTGTGAAACTGTGATCTTATCTGGTATTAAGCTTTACTAAATGTTCCAAAGATTGAGGCCATCAAATTATTCAGAGGACAAAGAGAGAGGTGGGGGACATCAAAGGCACCTGGTAAGCCAGATCTTCCCTCTGTTGGACAGGCATCTCTGGCCCAGAAGAAATGAAGGTTCACGAAGTTCCCCACAAAACAGTGAGAGTTTAACTTGTAAAACATCTCCGTCCTCTACCCCCAGAAAGTTGTACAGCCGAGAGGACATTCTCCAAGGAGGAAGGCCTCACAGCTCCTAGGTTCACATTACCATATAATCTTCCCTTTTTAATATTTTATTTATTTATTTGAGAGAGAGAGAGAGAACTCTGAGGGAGAGGCAGAGGGAGAAGCAGGCTCCCCACTGAGCAAGGAGCCTGATGTGGGTCTTGGGATCGAACTGAGCCGAAGAAGGCAGAGGCTTAATGACTGAGCCATCCAGGTGCCCCACATTACCATATGATCTTTAGCCAGGGATATCTTAAAGGCATTTCAGAGTTAAGGTCTCCTCCTCCTAACAGAGGTCAGTACTCTGTTTACTCAAGGGCCCTGCTGACAAGATTAGACGGGAGTCACCTGCCCTCCTTTCTCACCCTCCCTTTCTTCCAAGAAGCAAATGGATTTGCAGGCCAGCTGCTTTCACCCCTTCCTTCCAGGGTTACTTAAGAAGTTGGTGACAGAATTTAGCTTATTCTTACTTGCCCATTGCCTAGCTCCCCAGCATTAGAACCAAATCAGATCATTTTAACAAAACAGCTGAATCACAGAATCTCAGAATAAAACTTCAAAGATACTTTAGTGTAAACTCCTACCCAAAGTTTCTACTTACTATATATCTGTTTTCATATCTATCTGGTTGAAGATATCTTATGGTAGAACTATTTTAAAAGGCCACTGTTATAATCATCTATTTATTTACTGGGGATGTCTCTTCTGTAAAACAGAAGTCTGACCTTCCTCTCTTTTACTGTCCCCAGAGGTCCCAGTTCAAACACCTAAATTAACCCAGAATAAATCTACTCTTCTTCCATTTAATAGTGCTCTCACATTCCCAAGGGCATTTCCAAACTACCATGTCCTACAATTTATCTTTTGTAGGCTGACCTCTCTGGGTCCTTCAACTGTCACAGGACAATAGCTTCCTAATCTAATCTCCACTGTTATCTGGCAGCCCCTCCCCCACACCAGGCATATGCAAGGTCCGGGACACCAGATAATGAGCTTGGGTGTGGTCTAACCAGGAAAACTGTCATTTTTGTTTGAATTGGATGCTCTGCCTCCCCTAATAGAGTCTAAATTTGAAACCAGCTTTCTTTTAAAGCAGATGTGACATGCTATTGGTACAACTGAAGTTTTGGTCATTTATCACCTCTGGGTCATTCTTCCCTTCTTATACATTGTCACACCTAAATGCAAAACCTAACATTTATCACTGTTAGGTTCCATCTATTTGTTTCAGCCTATTGCTCCAGCCTGAAAATGTAATATATCATCCAGCATATTATTAGGTCTCCTTCCTAGCCTTGTTTCAGTCATTTGACAGGCTTGTTAAAAAAAAAAATGTGGTAAAATATACGTAACATTAAATTTACCCTTTTAACTACTTTTAAGTGTTTAAGTCTCCAAAATTTTTCTTTTTTTTAAGATTTTATTTATTTGCGAGAGAGAGAATGAGAGACAGAGAGCATGAGAGGGAGAGGGTCAGAGGGAGAAGCAGACTCCCTGCTGAGCAGGGAGCCCGATGCGGGACTCGATCCCGGGACTCCAGGATCATGACCTGAGCCGAAGGCAGTCACTTAACCAACTGAGCCACCCAGGCGCCCCAAGTATACTCTAACTTTTATCTAAAGGTGTGGTTTGATTGGGGAATGGCATGATCCACAAGAAACACAGAAAAAAATGAAGGCTACCAAAGAGATCAGAACAGGAGTACAAAAGACAGTGGTTTATCCTTAAAAATAGGATTTTAAAGCATAATTGTATTCTCGTCCCTTATGATAAGAAATTACCCTGTCACATTTCCCCTAATAATTAGTATCCTGACTGAGGGGGGGAAAGGTGAATACTAGGAAAAAATCTGTAGGATTTTTACCTTTCTATATAGACAGAAGAGAAGATTCCTTAAGTTCTAAGTTACTCTACCAGAGAATTTTAAAACTCCAATAAATATACTGGAGAGAGGTACAAAAATAGTGATCAAGACATTATATAACCTATATATAACCTATTAAATAACCTATATTTAAGAGGATCTTACTTTTCAACTATTCAGTAGAGCATACATTTAAAACCTACAGATAACTTGTCTCTAAGTTTTAGTTACAATTAGACAATCTTTTGGGGTGTCTGGTTGTCTCAGTCAGAAGAGCATGTGACTCTTGATTTCAGGGTTGTGAGTTCAAGCCCCACACTGGGTGGAGCAATAATTTAAATAAATAAATTAAAAAAAAAAAGAAAACCTTTTAAGAAAAGAAGTTACTATAAACAGCTTAAATAGTTGCATACTTATCAAGTCAAAATGCTTCCACATACCAGTTCTCATCTTGTAAGTGAAGAAATTCATAAAAGTTTATACAAAATAAGAGTAGTTGTTGCTGTTATTATTTTGTTAACCTTACTTAAATTGCACAAAGTGACATGGGAATTTACTGCGTGGAACAAAAATTTTTCTATAGTTTAAACAGGAAATGTAAAATCTATAAATGACAAAGGATCACTACATCTATAAGCATTTATTTTCTGATTTTTTTCTGTTTCCCTCTGAATAGATTCACTTTAATCAGATAAATTTACCTCATACCATTCATTTATTTCATACAACAGAACATAGGAAGCCACCAAAAAAGCAATCATCCCCAGAAAACACTGCGGCTGATTTTCTTATCAATAAGGCAAGAGTTAATTTCTTTGCACTTTGATTTTTTTTTAATAAAGGCATAAAAGTCCAAAGAGAAAACAGTATTCATCCCACATAATTAAATACTCAACCCACCAATCCACACACAGCCAGCCTTTTGCCAAGGCTGGGATTTAGGGGCCGAGCAAGAACAGCAGCTCATCGTATTCACATTTCCAAATGCACGTAAGTAACCTGTTATCTTTCATCGGCTTATATTCTTTTCATAGCACAATGGTTATTTGTGACGCATGTTCAGAGAACATACTTCTGCACTGCAGCATGATATTAAACTCACATGGGCACCCACACATTCTTCCCAGATTTAATCAGTATTTTGTTAGTGAGCTTTCATGTTTTTTTAAGCAAGTGGTTAGGAAGCAAGTGCTTGTACACCAAAAACTTAAGACCTGTGAAAGGTAAAAGTCTATATTTTATAACGACTTATAATCTATTAAAATCTAAAAAGAAGACAAACAGTAGGAAATGCCAGTAAAAATAGCCTACTGGTTCAGAAAAATATAGTGATTAATGATACCTTTTGGGTATACATAAGCACTTATTTATAGCATTAAAACTAGCATAGTTTTTTTAAACATTTATATTAATTTATGACTTTAATGGGTGATAAAGAGAGATATTTTTATATATCTGATTCTTGCAGAAATAATGCCCAATTTACATCTTATTCACCAGCTATCTGTGTGGGGGTCAATATAAAGTGGAAGAATATTATTAATACACATTTATATTAATTTTTTAAAAACCCTCCAAATAATCACAGATGTCCAATAATATAAGGATTTTAGTAATACCAAATAAGAAAAAAAAATCCAGTGGTTATATTTAAGTTTTAAAAAGGAGAAAACATGGAATGGTATACCATACTATTACATAAAATTTATATTATTCTAGGGACACCTCGGTAGCTCAGTCAATTAAGTGGCTGACTCTTGATTTCAGCTCAGGTCATGATCTCAGGGTTGTGAGACTGAGCTGAGCTTGGAGTCTGTGTTTCTCTCCCTCCCTCTCTGCCCCTGCTCCCTGCTCTCTCTCTCTTGCATGCATGCACACATGTACACTCTCTCTCTCTCTAAAAAAAAAAATTTATATTATTCTAGTTTACATATGTCTATTATTTCCAAATATCTATTTGGGGACTGTTGGCATATCTAGGTTGAAAAACAACTGATTGTAGAGAAACCTAACAAACATACAAGGGATATAAAATTGCTAATTTACAAATATATAGTGTAGAAAAAAAATTTTAGACATAAAACTTACTATGCATTACTGCCTGAGATTTGCTGTGAGTACCCTCTATTAGCTCAGTCTTGGAATTCTGATGAAGTCTCTGAGCAAGACTCCCCCACTGTTCCAGCCTACTTAAATGTAATTACATATATACATGTAATTGCACAAGAATTAAACAGAAAAGAAATATTGTAGTTGGTTATATAAGAACCTATTCCTAGCTCTGGCTGTTAAGTCATAAATGCATCTAGAGAGACAGGCAGATGTCAATAGCTACGTGATCCTAAAGGTTTTAAGTGAAAATTCGAGAAATTGGGGTTATCTGCCTTAAATTTTATGAATCCAAATAGACACACTAATACAAACACACAAGTCATTATTTTTGTTAATAAACAAGATAACACATCACAACAGTGATCCCTGAAAGCATCTGGAGTTGGTCTTTATAAATTGAGAACTGTAAGTTTCGATTTCCGTTCACCCTTAAGTCATCACTCCCCATCTTGTCTACTTGTCAGGCTACTGTAAATCCTGGCACTCACCAGTACAAAGTGGTATGCATACAGCGCTGTACAATGGTGAATTATAAAATATTTGTCACCAATCACTTTCCAATACAAAATGAGAATCAACAAATCTGAAAGAAGGAAAAATAAGTGAGATATTACATAGGAAGAAGGCTGTACTTTTCCCAGTGTATTTAACTTTCCTCCTTAACAACTTGTCACAGTCCATACTGAGCCCACAGCACTTTGTTCATACTTCACTAGTCCAGTTACCCACCTTATTGTAAAGTACCTGCTTCCACACGACTGTTCCCCCCACTCTACTGTGACCTCCCAGGATGAGGACCAGGTGTGGGAATCCAGCATAGTGCCCACCACACAGGTAATATATTGGTTGAAAATACAAATGAATAACTTGTTTCCAGGGTTAAATAAAACGGAAATGTTACTGAATAAAAATAATTTTTAAATAAGCTTAAATTACTGATGTTTGTGACTACAACAACTCACACAGATAAGATGTTCGGAGAAAAGGTACAAAATGACCAACTCATTCATAACACAAATTCAACAAACTATATTTAAAAATTAACAAAGGATATGATTAAATATTAATTCAAAATAGCAACAAAAACAAAACAAGAACTAAAACTATTAAAAAGATATGCAAAGAAAGAGGTCAAGGCCTCAATTTCTCCTTAAGAGATCCTGAAACCAAACACCATGATTCCGAAAATAGTTTCCCTTAACAAAACAGAATGTTTAACAAAACAGAAACTTCTCAAAATGTTAACACAACTATGTTCTTTACCAAATGGCTACATGTGAAAGGCAGACATGGAGACAAATGGCTATCATGAATGGAAACCAGGGGAGGATTCAAGGCTTATGGGACTGGAGCTTATATAATATGGGAACCTTCTTTTATATATTAAAAAAATGAAAATTACTGATACAAAACTAGATGTGAATATTTTTTAAAAAGTGATCAGATTATAAATTTTAAAGAGAAAACAAACAGTACAAATGTGGAAATCAAGAAAATATAACACTATTAGTAACTGACTGCATGATAGACCTCTCTAGATATATTTTCCCGACGAATTGTAGCTGTACCCTCTTTGGTCACCAATTTCTATGATAATGACCTTATAATATTTTCCATAGAGAGAATAAAAAGAATTCAATTTTCGTTCAGCTTGGTTTAGAAAAGTCGGTTTCAGTTCATAATTCTTATTTTTAAGTGCTTCAGAGTATTATATTATTTGGGGAAACCTTTATCAAGTTTCTTTCATACAAGACTTTCTGGGTGGTGACTACTCTTTGAACGGACAAGGCTCATGAAGCGGTGCAAGAGGTGTACTATAAATTGTGTGTCATCCTTGTCAATGACAGCATTTTGTGCCAAACAAGCAAATCTTTTTCCAATGTATTCACATGATTCACTCTTCTTTTAATTGGGCCATCAAATAATCCAATTACCTATTCACTATTTTAATTTGAAATTTATCTCTTCCTCCTAATGAATTACTGTGTTTTGGTATAATTTAATCTTTTTGTTATAATTCACTTCTTGATGGCAGAAAATTTTCTATTGAGCCCATCACTCATCTTTATCACTTTTGTTTCATATCCCATTATTTTTATTTGTATTTTTCAGCTATTTATTACATTTAAAAATTATATAATAGGGTTCCCTATATAAAATGTCCAAATCAGGGGTCTGTTCTTTTTCTCTTGTCTTACAGAGACTGTCTAGAATGTCTTTTCAAAAAGTTTAAATGGTATATTCTCACTTAATTTCTCCTTTGTCTCATAGTATAGAAGTCTATTCCAACCCCTTCCCACAGGAGGAGAAATATGACAGAGGGAAACATGGAGTAGAAAGAGTCCATGATCTTAACTGATCATGGCTAAAACAGTTTCCTTTTGTGAACTTTCCCCAAACAATACAAAACTGCAAGCACAGGAACACATTTCAAGGGCCCTTACAAGTGAGAGAAACTTTGATGCTTAAACTTCATTAGCTTCCCAGGAATTCCACCTGAGAGACCCTGTAGACCAAAAAATGGACCATTGCTAGTAAAAAAATACCCAGGCCTAACTGAGGCCCCACTCTGCAGCTCTATTGTCATAGAGAACCAGAGAGCCAACAGGAAAAATGTTTCATGTTCTACCATCACAGCAGGTATTTTTTTCCTCTTATGGGTCCTACAAGTGACTTCTCCAATAAATAAACCAAAAGCATAGACTATGTATTCTTTGTAAAATCCCATGAGTACTTTAAAAAGAAACACAGAGTGGCCAACATATCACATACCAGAAATGAGGTAGCCGGAAGCAATAGAGATATTCACTTTCACAAGCGATGAATCACCCCTATAAATATTAAAAAAAAAAAAAAAAAGATTTCCTTTTTTTAGCACATGGTTATAAATGACAGCTACATTTTTTTCCTATTGAGAAATGTAATTAAAATGCTCTCTATAGATTCTTGAATGGTAAATTGTCATTTGTACCAGGCCCTGTGTTAGCTTGAAATACTTCTAACTGCACAAATAATCATAATTTCTTATATTAGCTATAAGTTTTATATAAATAATTTTACCAAAAGATAACTTTTTATAAATGTGTTCTCATATGATTTGTTTGTGAAAGAATTCAAATGAATTTCCAGATGCTGGCTGGTTTTTGTTTTTGTTTGTTTTTGTTTTTTATTCCTTATTCTAAATCAGAGATTCAAATACTCAAGAAATCATCTAGCCTGCCCCTGATCTTAAGGCAATATACTAGATCAGTATCACTTTACTGATGACTGGAGAGATCTGCCTATTGTCACACAACTGGAAAATGGTCACACAGGACAGTTTAATCCTGCTGTTTCGACACTTATATATATCAAGATCCTACAATTTGCCCTAATAATTATCTTTACTCCAAGAAACAAATACGAACTATCAGTCTTGTGTTTGGTTTATAATGTAAACTACTGCTGAAATGAACACAAAATTAAACTGATAACAGCTAAATTGCAAATGGAAAGGTTTAGCAGAAGTCCTGTCTACTTTACAAATTCTGATCTGCAAATATGACCCAGGAAAATTGAACCTGGACTAAACTGCAGCATTAAGGAAAATGTAAAAAAAAGAAAAAAAAAAAAAGACTCTCTGTCCGTTCAGAGAGTAGTCACCACCCAGAAAGTCTTGTATGAAAGTATAATTTTTTTTTTATAAAATTATACTATGGGGCGCCTGGGTGGCTCAGTTGTTAAGCGTCTGCCTTGGGCTCGGGTCATGTTCCCAGGGTCCTGGGATCGAGCCCTGCATCGGGCTCCCTGCTCAGCAGGAAGCCTGCTTCTTCTCCCTTTCCCACTCCCCCGGCTTGTGTTCCCTCTCTTGCTGTGTCCCTGTCAAATAAATAAATAAAATCTTTAAAAAAAAAAATTATACTATGTAAAAGTTTGATAAGGACAAAAACTGACCAGTGAATTAAATCTTTGTCATAAAATTTATCTCCCAAAAGAACTGGTTCTGTTGACAATCATTACTACAATAAAATTAGGAGAAAAAACTTAGAAACAGTTTAGGTAGATTACATAAAAACCTCATCATGGAATTAACACTAAATTGAATCATTTTGAAAAATACCTTCCCAAAGAAAACTTATCAATACTGGTAGAATTCTGATGGGCATAATTCTGTATTTATTAAAATGATATTGTTGCAAACAGTCAAAAATTAAATTGTCCCACATCCTCCAGAGTCCGTATCTACTACATTTACGCAGTGCTTTCGCAAACATACCTCATCTCTCAAACTAAGCTGAACTAAGCCTTCTTGTATAATGCCAGGAAATACAGTTTGCAATATCTCTGCCATTGGAATGACATTTAAAATTTTCAAAGAGTGATCTTAGAAATTATCCTATTATTGCTGAACATCGTTATTATCAGTATTTCAAATCTTCTCATGCGGTACTAACTTCCTCTTACATGGACATCTATAATCCTCATTTTTATCTTTGAGATCAAATGATGGGTTAAACACAAGACTGAGTCTTAAGTAGATTATTATCCAACTTGACTATCCTATCTCAATAGTTAACTCATTTTTGCTCAGAACAGTGGTTACAACAACTTGGTTTTACTCACTAACTCAGTATAAATGTTTACATCATCATCATATTCTCCTGTCTTGGATAACAATTGTGACACTAGTACAAAGTGGCCCTCATTATTTGTATTCAAATATAAAATAAATCCTTTATTGCACCTTGCTGAAATAAGTCTGAACACAAGCATTTTAATAAAACATGCGCCATCAATATGTTTTCCATTTGAAAGTAAGAAATGTTCTTATTAATAATTAATATCAAAACATCAATCAAATTGACTATATTGAAAAGAAACAGCTTACCAAAGTGGATCAGCCTTTGCAACCTCATCAAAAATCAAAATGTACAGGCCAAAAAGCCCAACCACCAAAGAATGGCATGTAGATCCTACCCTGAAATGAAACAAAATACATACAAAGATTTTAGATTCTTTGCAATGAACTGTATTTCTGTCAAAACATTTAACATTTTGAAGAAGTTAAATCTGGAAGCATTTAAATATAGGAATGGAGTACATCTAAGAGTATAATACAAAACTGCCATTTAGAAATCCAAGGGCTATGAGTTTACTTTGGAATTAATAACAAGAAAGATGCCCAGGTCTACAGTTTCCTGCTAGAAAATTGTGGAATCACTTATTGGTTAAAAATTCCAAAGCAGGGGTGCCTGGGGGGCTCATTCAATGCATCCGACTTGATCTCAGCTCAGGTCTTGATCTCAGGGTCGTTGAGCTCAAGCCCCATGTTGCGCTCCACACTGGGCATGGAGCCTAGTTCAAAAAAAAAAAAAGTTCAAAGCAGAAGCTTATCTGATGGTGCAGTTGACAGAGTTCTGTACAGATAGACGGCAACTGGCAAGTCCACTGCCCAGCACCTTGCTCCAAGCCCCATCCCTACCAGCATCACTGCAGCATTAGTTTCCTGCTCCAGTCAGTGAGGAATAACTTCCAAATCTACTGACCTTAACCAATTCTAAATCCCTGAATCAGAATTTGAATGGATCGTGAAATGAAAATGTATTGCCTTGGAGATTTCAGTGTTAAATGCACATTCCCATGCATGCTACACTTGGTTCCTGTAACCAATCCATTAGAAAGCTAGAGCAGCTATTATGAGTCTCTTTTTATCATTATTATGAAACCACTTCTAAATAGAAAAATTGAGGACCATGAATTTATACAGAAAATCTATTTTTAAAAGAAATGCTCAAGTGAAAGCAAAATTTTGTTCACGAGATCCAGGCTGAATTCTCTTTTATAGAAGGAATAAGGTTTAGATGAAAAACATCAGTTTCTATGAACATATCTTGCTAATAATGTAATGGATTAACCTAACACCCAAGCTCTACGATATGCTACTTAAAGAAGTCTACATAGGATACAATATCTTTACTCACACAATGAAAAAGTTTATAAGAAATGAAGTTTCTTTTCTCTTCATTAGAATAAAGGAAAAAAGGAACAGCAAAATTTTCTTTAGAAATTAATAGGATGTAAGAAATTTCTGTCTAAAATATGACCCCAAATCTTTAACAGTGACATATATCAACCAATCTGAAGCTTGATATTAGAAAATCTTATAGTAACTTGAAAAATCAATATGCTTGATCTAATAGATGATGTGGGCCTAAATAGATATATCATGTTAAATCAAATCATATTTAAATGATCAAAGATCCTCACTAATTTAAAGGCACTGACAAAGAATACTTTGCAATACCAAAGGAACATTTTGACGTGTGAATAGTTAACCCAATTTATCTGGTTTACAAGTCTGGAATTTTCATGTCAAACGTACCTATGTTCCAAACATAGCTGTTTAAGGATGTAAGTTCTTTTATGTCAAATAAGACACTCCATCTAAATACTCATACAACCAGCTTTCTATTGCCATTCAAAAAGTCTATGAAAGCAGAAAGTACAACCTCTCACTAACTTGTTTTAGTGTTTAATAAACTTATATCAAAAAGCTTCCCCTTGGAAAAATGAGAATTTTTTGTTCCTGATACACAGCCCTCAAATTCCCTTTATGTTGAAATGTTACATGGTAAATGGGAAGGATTACAAGCCCTTAGCTGATGGAAATGGCATATAATTCATGAGAGAAAAGTTAAATCTTATTTGGATCAGGAAAAGCAAATACCCTCTGCTTACATACTCTCCTGCATTAAAAGTCTATACTTTCAGAAACTTCTGTTTAGTAAACATTTCACAGTCTATTCTTTAAAATCAGACTCTTGGCAAAGCAGGGTGTAGATTCCTTACTGTCTAAAATGAAACACCAAGATGCTACCCAAAAGAAAAATTTTTTTTCAAAGAAGATTAAAAAGAAATGTTTGTGCTAATAAATAGACAGGGAGATAATGGAAATAATGACCATTGTAGAATAGCAATTTAAAGTTACTGATTTAACCATTTGCAAGTAGTAGGGGTATTACCAATAGAAATTATATAGCCCAAACAGACAAGAGTTAAAAATTAGAGAAGCGGATTTTAAAATTAGGAGTATTTCAACACAATAGGACTTCCTATACCATAGAAAACAAGTGGATATAAGAAAATGTTTTTTAATTGTAAGATATAAATAATACCTGTAAGTATGTATTTTTTTTCTGAAAAAGCAACAATTAAGTACAGCAATTTATCACTTATATTTAATTAAACTGTCATCTCTCAGGTGTGAATTTTTTGGTGAGTTGTTTTTCCTCCTGTCCTTTTTCTACTGTAGGGCTTAGACCATGCATTGTTCAGAGACTCTTTCCTGATTATTAGTAAGAATTATGTGGGTTGTGCTGATCTGGGTGTTTCAAGACTGGAAGGTGGATTTCAAGACATATACATGTACTTTACTCAAAAAGCAGCAAATCTTTTTTCTTTCTTTACACTCTACCTCACAGCTTAAGTCTCATGTAAACCAAACTGGAGTGGGAACAGGAGTAAATGTGAGAGAGAAACAGAGAGAACTCCATTTGAATAGGGTAATGAATATTCTATAATCCCAGACTCCTTTTTCAAATAGGAACTCGGTTTCCCAAATGGTGATTCTGTGCACCACAGAATGGCAGTGATAAGACTGAATAATGCAAAGTATTTTTCAATTTCATTTCATTTCATCTTTGCCTCTATCTCTGTACCGTCCCTATTTCGTTGGCTTACTGCTCTCCAAGATTCAAATGCCCTTACCTACCCTAACCATGTGAAAGGGAAATGAAAATAGTTCAAAATTTACTCTCAGAAAATCTGTCTCCCATCCCGCTCCTCGCCTCTTCTTCTCTCTCCCTCTTCTACCTATCTTCATGTTAGAAAGGGTTTTAAAAAATAATGGCTAGTATCTTTTGTATCCCACTTGTGAACAACATCTTTGTACTATTTTTAAGATAAAAAAAAAATCATACTTCTTGTTTTTCAAAACTACATGGAGAAATAATTCTCACTTTTTGGGTAAAAGGAGCTATAGCGTGTATGAACCAGAAAAATCAATGTAAGGTGCAAGAGGAAACAACTGAAGTCTTAATCACAGTCTGAGTTACAAAGTGGATGCCTACGAACCAGCTTGGCTCAAAGATAAGGGATTTCCTGTCAAATGTGACCATTCTCAAATAAATACTTAGACTCTGGCAGAAGTTAATTCTAAAAGGAAATTGCAATGAAAAATAATTATAGCAATTTTAGAGACCTGCTGAATTCATTTTATAGTTAGCGTTAACTTCAAGTAAGTAACAACAAAAAATATACCCATAGCTGCTCTAATTCACCAGTTTGCAAATGCACGGTGACGTGGGGGCGAAAAGCTCTCAAGCACGTGAAACGGTCATCAGAGTCATTTTGTGTTTGAAATGTTGTGAAAGGTTAATGAGTTGCACACACAAAAAATCTGTAAGCCAACTAATTAAAATTCCCATAGATTTCTATACCCTTATAGGTACTACTCATTTTACATTTTTTTCTTTTGCCTTAAATAAAATCTAAAAAGCAATTTTTACTTTAACAAAAAAAAATAGGTTCCAATGGGCTCTGAATTATAATGAAGAGTTCATTAAAAGAGAGATACAGATGTGCTAACCATATACCACACTCTGGTATAGCATTTAACTGCCCTCAGTCTGGCTAAGCCAGCCAACACTATATATAGGCTACTCACAGCCACAGCTAACATTCACTTCTGCGATCACTTCCAGAGAGCACGTGTTTGTTATCATAAACGTTTCAGAGGAGAATGCAAAACAGGACTCTTCTGCAGTCAGCTGGAGTCTCCTTAACCTTCCCATGCTTCCCCAGAAAGTTCAATTTTTGCTAACATCTTTCAATAGAAGACTTTTTATAATTTTCTTGTATGAGATCTATCTACTTACTTTCCTTTTATTCGTAAGGTCAAATAAAAGATCTGACCTTAAATTTTGTTAGATCTTAAATGAAAGATTTTTTGGAAATATTTTAAACAGTTTTAGTTCATAAAACTAACTTTTTAAAATCAGTTACATTTTCAGATGCTTTACCTTGAGTTCCATTCAATCTTCTTCTCAAAGCTGAGACTATTAAAACCTGGAGAAACTTTTGCTGAAAACCAGAAACTTATAAAGTAGAAAAGAAGCTGAAAGGTGAGAAAGCTGGTAAAAACAGTGCTGAAGATCAGTTTGGTGTTGGTGTCCATATTTCTTCAACCTGTTAAGAAAAAACAATGGCTTTCAATTACTTTAAATTGCTCATAAGAAATCTAAATTAATTTTTTTAAGAGTATGTGCTTATATTTTTAGTAATTTATCTTAATTTAGCACAAATGTAAGAATACAAAGAAACTAATAGACTTTTAATTCTTTACCAGCTATTTGTCGTGTATCTTGTATTTGTATTTAAAATTAAAAAGGGAAAAATTATCCTAAATATCTGTTATCAATTTTAGAAGGCAAATTTAGCAGCATGATTTTCAAAATTATCTAAGTCTTTGAGTTTAATATTAAGAGAGCATTTCAAGTACTATAACTGAAGGTATTCTTTTAGTAACATTTTTAATTAAACTTAGGAAAAATCACCTGATTTCTCTATGCCTCAACTTCCTCATCTATAAAATGAGTCCATTAGATAATTTCTAGAAACAATTAGGCCAAAATCATTATAAAGCTAAGATTATCTACAATATCAAAACAAAATAATTACATTATAAAAACTAACTGTACAGTGAGACAAATGACATTTAAAACAAAACTAAAATCTTAATAAGAATAATCCCATCTTAGAAAAGAACCATACCACTGTTGCTGCTTAAATTAGTATTTAACTTTTAAAAAGTATTCTGCAATCCCACACATCCTTGGACCAAAAATCCTCCGTGACTTTGTATCTCTAAAATAAAAGATTTTTATAAAAGAGCTTCAGGTTTTAAGGGTAGAGTTAGCAGAAAGAATAGTAATATGCATATATACACATTCAGAGTATTTTTTCCTATCACTGAACTGAACTTTATTTGGACCCTAAAAATCTTAGGAACATTCAAAAGAAAGACACTAAAGCATTTGCTCATATCCAGCAAATACAGCATTTCTAGAAATGGCTCCATCTTTGATAGGGCTGACCCTCAAATGAAAAGGAAATGAATCGATACATATTTCCAGCTGCCTAATGTGAAGAAATAAAGTCCCCTACTGAAGCCAATTCACTAGAGAAAAGCCAAGTCATTGACTGCACTAGCAATAACCCCACTTCATTCCCTTCCAACCAGGACCTTGTAATAAGAATCAGGCTCCCACAGGGCCCCTTCTGACAGAACTCATGTGTCTGTAATGAGTTCTTTCCCCATTCTTTCTTTCTGGTGTGTGTGCTCAGTAAAAATATTGATATTACAATTCTCCTCCATGAGATTCCATTAACTTTATTGCTCATTTACTTTTTTTTTTAATTCAACATGTGTTTTAGGGTATTAAAAATTTAATTTGTGATCTTTTAGCCTAGGTTTAATATTAACCAATACATAAAAGTTTTGTACATAAATTAAACATCATTATAATTCACTAAGTAAGATGTAAAAGAGAAAATGGTTTTCTAAGATTAAAGCAAATGGGGAACTGGAGGCCAGGTGGGCAGATAAATGAAGAAAATGAAACCAGTAACCAGAAAAGAGTGGAGAGTGTAATCTTCAGTGTGAGGATGGTTTGCCCCAAAGGGTTCTGTATGTTCCCTGCTAGTCCTGGAGGGTGGCTGGACATGAGCTACTTACTTACTTTTGTTAAAATTCAACTATATAATGAGCATTTGTTTCATTAATGTTTGCTAAAGTTATAGAACAGTAGGTATCACACAACATTATCCATTTTATGAACTATTAACTAGTACATTAACAAAGAAGCACTCGAACAACTCACCATTAAGAAATTCCTCATTCCTACTGGAAGAACAAACATTATTAAAATGGCTGCACTACCCAAAGCAATCTACCCATTTAATGCAATCCCTATCAAAATACCACCAGCATTTTTCACTGAGCTAGAACAAACAATCCTAAAATTTGTTTGGAACCACAAAAGACCCCGAATAGCCAGAGGAATGTTGAAAAAGAAAAGTAAAGCTGGAGGCATCAGGATTCTGGACTTCAAGTTATATTACAAAGCTGTCATCATTAAGACAGTATGGTACTGGCACAAAAAAAGACACCTAGATCAATGGAACGGAATAAAGAGCCCAGAAATGGACCCCCAACTATATGGTCAACTAATCTTCAACAAAGCTGGAAAGAATATCCAATGGAAAAAGGATAGTCTCCTCAAGAAATGGTGTTGGGAATACTGGACCACTTTCTTACACTGTAGACAGAAGTAAATTAAAAATGGAGAAAAGACCTAAACGTGAGACAGGAAACCATCAAAATCCTAGAGGAGAACACAGGCAGCAACCTCTTCGACCTCAGCAGCAGCAACTTCTTCCTAGAAACATCGTCAAAGGCAAGGGAAACAAAAGCAATAATGAACTACTGGGACTTCATCAAGATAAAAAGCTTCTGCACAGTGAAAGAAACAATCAACAAAACTAAAAGGCAGCCTAGGAATGGGAGAAGATACTTGCAAATGACATATCAGATAAAGGGCTAGTATCCAAAATCCATAAAGAACTTATCAAACTCAACACCCAAAAAACAAATAATCCAGTTAAGAAATGGGCAGAAGACATGAATAGACATTTTTCCAAAGAAGACACAGATGGCTAACAGACACATGAAAAGATGCTCAACATCACTCGGCATTCGGGAAATACAAATCAAAACCATGATGAGGTATCACCTCATCCCTATCAGAATGGCTAACATTAACAACACAGGAAACAACAGATATTGGTGAGTATGCAGAGAAAGGGGAACCCTCTTACACTGTTGGTGGGAATACAGACTGGTGCAGCCACTCTGGAAAATAGTATGAAGGTTCCTCAAAAAGTTAAAAACAGAATTACCCTATGACCCAGCAATTACACTACTGAGTTTTTACCCAAACAATACAACGGATACTGATTCAAAGGGGCACATGCTCCGATGTTTATAGCAGCACTATCAACAATATCCAAATTATGAAGAGTCCAAATGTCCATCGACTGATGAATGGCTAAAGAAGAGGTGGTACAGACACACACACACACACAATGGAGTATCACTCAGGCATCAAAAGAATAAAATCTTGCCATTTGCAACGACCTGGATGGAGCTAGAGTGTATTATGCTAAGCAAAATAAGTCAGTCCGAGAAAGACAAATACCATACGATTTCACTAACACATGGAATTTAGGAAACAAAACAGATGAACACATGGGAAGGCGGAAAAAAGAGAGAGGGAAGCAAACCATAAGAAACTTTTTTTTTTTAAGATTTTATTTAACTGAGAGGGAGAAGGAGAGAGAAACAGAGAGAGCACGTGCGCGTGCACAAGCAGCGGGGAGGGGCGAAGGGAGAGGGAGATGCCGAGCTCAATGTGGAGTTCAATCCCAGGACCCTGAGATGATGACCTGAGCCGAAGGCAGATGCTTAACCAACTGAGCCACCCAGGCACCCCACCATAAGAGACTCAACGACAGAGAAAAAAACCCTGGGTTGATGGAGGGATGGGGGTAGGAAACCACTAAATGGGTGATGGGTATTAAGGAGGGAACTTGTGATGAGCACTGGGTGTTACAGGTAAGGGATGAAACACTAAATTCTACTCCTGAAACCAATATTACACTATATGTTAACTAACTAGAATTTAAATAACAACTTGGAAGAAAAAAAGAAGAAATTCCTCATTCCTAAAAAAGCCAGTTTTTGTTAAGTCTTTGTTATACTGGTTATTTTATATTTTTAATAGATATACTTTCACTTAACTGGGTCTTTGGGGTACATGTTTGAGTCTCCCTTTGCAAAAATGTTTCATTTAAAACTAAAGAGCTCCATATAGTCGAGTTGTGGCTTCTATTAAAGGCTCAACAGACAGAAGCTATAATTAAATTGTTCTACTCCCAGCTTTGCTTCTTATTAAGCAGCTGCTTGCTTCATCAGTCATGCCAAATCAAGGACAAATCCAGTGATTTTTTTTTTATATGTATTTCCCCAGAAAACCAAGGCTTCTGGTAGAAAGCAAATGCTCCTCTTCACTGAATCAGGCAAGAAAAGGGGAAAATGGATAAAAACCAAACAATGCTCATTACTGACATAGACTGAGAACCTTGGTGAGTTAGGTGACTATTAAGTAGAAGAATACACTGTAAAGATAGAAAAGTATCATGGTTTGGTTCATGCACCTCTACATGTGGCTGGGATATTACCCTAGGAAGGAACAGCCAGAACAGAAGTGGGAAATATTTCTGTGGCAATTTACAAGGGGAGTGTCTAGACATGAACTTTACAATGTAATTAGCCCATCTAGATTCACACCAAAGAAACTCTTCCAGTGGCCTCCTGAATACAAATGATATTTGAATGTTTTCTCCCAAGACAGTTTCCATAAACTTTAATTCAAGCAGGTTTCTTAGAAGAAAAACATGAAAAGGTTTCAAGTATGCCTCTCCACCTTTAACTTACGATAACCCTTCTCCGGCAGGACTCCCAGAGGCAGGGCCACTGGAAACAGCACAGCCAGGATGACTCAGCCCTCACTTCAGCCAACAGTTCATCCGACATCTGTCACATGTCCACCAGACAGGCCCTGGGCCAGAACTCAGAATACAAAATGGGGAACATGCTTATAGGCCAGGAGGGAAGCAAAGAAACCGATCACCACCACACAGAGTGCCAAGCTCAGGGTGCTAAGGGGGTATTCCCTGTTTTCAGTGAAATAAACACCCAGCAGAGAGGACACATAAACAGTGAGGAGATACCAGAAGGTATTCACTGTAAACCAACAGGACATCTTCTCTTCTATTAAAATCCGAAAACCCTTTAATGCTGAAGTGTAAGACTCAGTTCCACCAGCTGAGTCTAGAACTACTGACTTGGGAACACAAAGATTATTCTCATTGCCCATGTTCATTATTTCCTTGTAATACAAGGGCTTCTCTAGGGAGTATATCAGAATGCCACCTCAAAACACATACACAACTTCACTCTTTTCCATTCTGACACAACATGAACCACTGCAGAGTGGTTAGCAGTAAAAACATTAACATGAAGAGGAAATGGTCTCATGGGGTTGTCTTTAAGGGCAGCAAGGAAGGGGAAGCTGGGAAGAACAACTCCTTTTGATTAGCATTCCTTTTCCCATCTTTCATGAGCTCCCTTTCCTGTTTCCCACACTGATTCCAACACTCACTGGTCTCAAATCTCCGGTTCTCTCTCTCTCTCTTTTTTTTTTTTTAAGATTTTATTTATTTATTTGAGAGAGAGAGAATGAGAGAGAGCACATGAGAGGGGGGAGGGTCAGAGGGAGAAGCAGACTCCCTGCTGAGCAGGGAGCCCGATGCGGGACTCGATCCCGGGACTCCAGGATCATGACCTGAGCCGAAGGCAGTCGCTTAACCAACTGAGCCACCCAGGCGCCCCGGTTCTCTCTCTCTTATAAGATATGGTTTCTTCCTATTTCACAAAAAAATGGAGGCTGCCAAGCATGAACTCCCTCAGTGTCACAATGTCTACGACCTCCCCTGCCCCAACACAGAACCTCTTCTTTGCACACTATAGGCCCTCCTAGGTGTATGCCCCACACCTTCAACATGGCTTAAGTGGTCTGTAACCAAACGTCCCCCAGCATACCAGTCCTGGATGGTCACCTTCCCTCCCAATGGCTCCATGCAGGCATCCTGGAGGCCCTATAGGCTCTACATGACCCAAGCCAAACTTAATTCGAAACCAGTCCTTTCCCCAGGGTTCTATATATCAGAGAATGGTAGTATCATCCACCACACTTCCCCCATCTTCCAGTCTAGAATAGTTCAGTCACTCTGGTCCCTTTCCTATCCCTTATTCCCACAATTAATTGACTGCCAAATCCTGGCAGACTGAAGAATAGCAAATGAAGGATAACTTGATTCCAGGAAAGTTCTGAAAGTTCCTCATGACAGCCTTATGAGTAATATAAACAAATGTGGCTGGAAAACAAAATTAGGTAAATCCAGAGCTAGTTGAAAAACTAGAAGCAGCAATGCAGATCAATGATCTGAAACAGACTTGAGAAATATCTCCTGCTATCCCATAAGGTTCTCTCTTTTGGGTCTGTATTAGTAACATTTTTTAATAAATATTTACATGGTACTCAATCTGCATATAATGCAGAGCTGGGAAAGATAGCTAATATAATGGGTTAACAGAATCAGGATTCTAAATTATCTTCATAAGCTGAAATAGTGAGTCCAAATCAGAAAGAAAAAGTATAATAGGAATAAATGTTTTAAAGGCAATACCTAAGTACCTAAGTATAGGATTCAGTATAATAGCTACATAACACACACACACACACACACACACAGGAAGCTTTGGCATTTTAAGTTACACAAACCAATGAGAGATACTGTAATGAAGATACAAATAACAACAAAAAACCCCACCAAACTTCAGGCTCATTTATAGTCAGCGTAAACGTGTACCTTTGGATCAAGATACTTATCAGTCCCACTTTACTCTGAATTAATCACATGCCATGGGAACAAGATTACTTAGGACTCAAGAGCATTCTTCAAACATCTTCACTGTCATGTGGAAAAGTGAAAGAGGGAACTTATTCTGCATTACTCAAAATGGCACAAATGGGCAAAAATTACAGGGAGGGAAGAGTTCAGCTTAATTTAAGGAAGAACCTTCTAACAATTTAGAAGTGCCCAAGTATCCATCACAGCAGTGGTAAAAGGACCTCAAGGGGGTGGACCCGAGTCTTTGAGACCCCCTCAAAGAAAGATTCTGGGATTCTAGGACTGAACTGAACTTTGGTATCTAAGAAGACAATTTTGTATAAAACACTATATAAGCTCCTCAACAGCCTATCATTTAGGTTTTTAAAAAAATCAAAATTACATATGTAGGAAAATATTAAGTACATATAACTCGGTGGGGCATACACAGGCTTAGTCGCAGTCTTGAGATTGAACCTTACTCCACCACTTGCTGTGTGACCTGGGACAGATTACTAAATTTGCCTTACCTGAACGTCAGTTCCCTGTAAAACGGAGGTAACAGTACTAACTTGGCATGGCTGTCATGGGGCATAAACCAAATGCTTGTCGGACACTTAGAACAGTACTTGGCATTTGGTGCACATTCAGTTAAGTTTCTGCTTCTACCATCATCCGTCCCCAGCAGCAAGAGGGCATGCAATTTCTGGGTCTGTCACCACTCCACCCAAGGGCAACAAGACCATTGTCTAGCCACTAAGGCCCCTAACTCATCCCTGTTTACGTTAGTCAACACTCACACATGCAGGCAGACCCCAGTGCAGAAACCTATCCTCTACCAGGTGACTATTCCTGTCATGCTCCTAAGTTCCTTCCCAGCAGCCACCTGATCCGGCCCCTCACTTTGTCCCCTCATCAAACCCTTCCACTAGGCCCCCTGAGGCTGTTGCTCTATACCCAGGAAACAGATCACTACCCTTTGCCTCTCCTCTGTGTGCTCTTAAGACCACCCCCCTCCCCTGTAGCCCCCTCAGGTCATAGCTGTCTGGTCTCCCACACTTTGGAGTCAGGAGGTAGCCCTATGTCCTCTTTGCTCCTCACAGTCTCCTTCAGGCACTACTCCTCTCATCCCCTGCCCCCCGTAAACACCCACCCTGCTATTTAGTTGTACCACCTCTCCCTCTCCTCACTGGTATTATATTCCAACCTCCTGGACATTTCCTCCCAGTCAGAGACTTTGGTCCTGGTTTGCCGATGTCCCCAAGCCCTGATATCATCCCGAGTGACTTCTTATTCTGTCCAAGGCACAGGTTTCCTTAACAATTCAGTCCTCCTTTCTTCATGGGAAATGGCACCTCTTCCATGCCACCTCAACCACTCATGGACCTTTACTGTCCCTTACTCACTGTTTTTCTGCCTCCACAATAACACCTCAAGTATTCTTCTGTTGACCTTTCCTTCAAGTGGGCTCAGTATTACATTTCGAGTCCACTGACTTCTTGGCTCGGTCCCAACCCACTAGAGCCCTTTCCTGTGTTTTACTTCCCTGTTTAATCGGCTTAGATCCCAGAGCCCATCATTTCAGTAATACTCTTAGTAACACCCTACATTCCTTTTCCACTGCCAAGAGCTGGCAAAACTCCAACCCCAGGACTGCTCAACTATTTACTCAGCAATGAGCCCTAAACACTCAGAGCACTGTTGGGACGTGTCACACACCAGAAGGGATTGGGGGGCTGGTGAGTGAGAAATGGCAGAGGGATCAGAGGGCCCTCAACACTGTGGGGCACTCCCACCACACTGCCCCAGCTAACCAATCCTCTCACACGCCACCATTCATTTTCCAAGTCATCCCTACTTTTCAAACTTCTAACCATCCACCCCATTCTCAACAGATAACGCCCACCCGACCTCACAAAAGAATAGAAGCCGACAGAGGAAAACACGATCACACTACCAACCGCACAAACTACCTGCATCTTCACCCATCTGTCCTTCCACCTCAGGTCAACCTCTCCAACCCGTGCATTTTGGATCCATCCTTTCTGGCTGCCTTGGGAATCTTCTGCTCCCCATGATCCTTTATTCTCTGCAACTAGATCTTTCTGTTGGCTTTTAAACAGGCTCAAGTTCTCAGTAGAAACAAAAATCAACAAATCCACCACCTCTTCTTTAATCCGACAGTTTTCTCTCTTGCCCTCTCTCCCCCTCCCCCCACTCCCTTAAAGGACAAAGTTCTAGAAAGGTGTACCCATACTACCATCACTTCTCATCTCTCTTGATCTTCAGCCCACTCCATTCTTGTCCCCACCTTCATCAGTCCCCTGAAACAGCTACCCCTAATGTCAACAATGACTCCTACATTTGGCCTGCATGTTACCTGAACTCTCAGAAATGTCAGACACTACTGACACTTTCTCCTTGTAATATTTCCTTTTCTGTGCTTCCCGAACACCTTACTTCATCCTCTGTCCAGCCACTAAGTAACAGAATTCCCTAAGGTCCAATCCCAGGCCCTCTTCTCTCTACTTGTTTCCTATGTGATTTCATCTATACCTGTGACATGCAGAAAAATCTCAAGTTTAAACTCTCCATCCCAGACGTCTCCTCCAAGCTTCTGATGTGTATAGCCAACTGCCTACTTGTCAGTACCACATAGCATTTCAAAGGCATCTCAAACCAAGCTCATGACCTGACCCCTAAACTTGGTCTTCTTCTAGGTTCTTCATCTCATGGTAGCACTACACCTCCGGATTGGACAGCCTGAACCCAGGAGCCATCCTTTCATAACTTGCTTTCTGTACATCCCTACTATGCCCCATAATCCAATCCACCAAGTCCTATGGTGGAAGTCCCACTTCTTAAATAGCTTTCAAAAACATCCATTTTTTTCTAGCTTATGACCATCACTTTTCTGGACTGTCTGCAAACCAGAAGACTATCTCCAAACAAACTGGAGGACTCCAGGGCAATCTTCATTAAAAGCTGCCTCTGATCATGTCACCTCCTCACCTACCCCCAACTTAAAACCTTCAATGGTTTCCAAGGGCTCTTAACGAGGACTCTACTTTTTCCAGCCTCAACTGTCAGTTACAGCTGCAATTTAAATGAATGTTTCCTTCCCCCAGTGAAATGTGAGCCCCATGAAGGCGGGAAACATGGTCATTTTTCCCCTCACCACTGCATCCCCATACCTAACACTGGCCTGCCACATAGCATGTGCTCAATACATGTTTATTAAATAAAATGATAATAACAGGCATTCATATTCTTACATGGGCTTTCCATTCTGCTAGAATCTCGTCAGCAAGAGGTCCCTCATTTTGCAGTATAGTCAGAATACTGGAAAAAAGAATATTCTAAATTGACAACCCTTGTATTATAGCAGGAAAACATATTTACTTCAAAAGGATCCTCACCTCAAATGTCTAAGAGCAAGGAATACTGACCGATATTATAAAGTGAACTAATACTGAATATGTGCTTTCGTCCATTTGTATTGCTCTAACAAAATACCACAGACTGGGTGGCTTATAAATATCAGAAATTTATTGTTGCCCACAGTTCTGGAAGCTGAAAATCTGAGATCAGGGTACCAGCACGGTTTGGTGAGGGCTTTCTTCCAGGTCACAGACTTCACATGGCAGAAGGGGCAAGACAGCTCAGTGGGGTCTCTTACAAGAGCTCTAATCCCACTCATGAGAGCTCTAGCCTCATGACCTGATCACTTCCCAAAGGCCCTACCTGCTGCTACCACCACCTCTGGGGATTAGGATTTCAACATATGAATTTGCAGGGCGGGGTGGGGAGGCGGAAGGACACAAACATTTAGATCACAGCAATAGCATATACGGTTTCTCCATCCCAAACTCCTTATAACAAATAGTATGTGTTCAAAGGTTTCATAATAATTACAACTTGCACTGTATTTTCATACTCTTATCAACTACAGAAGTACTTGTTTATTGATTTAGCTACATCAGTAGGCCTAACATGTTCAAGTGTTTTAAAAGTCTCTATTTGCAAACTGAAAGCTATTTATAAATGAACACATGACTGCAGAAGATATCTACCAAACCAAACAAACAAAAACCCTATCAAGAAAGTCATACCTGCACCTCAACCAATCATTCTAGGTTTTGAGGTTTTTTGTTTTTGTTGTTTTTGTTTTTTAAGATTTTACTTATTTGAGAGAGAGCCAGAAAGAGAGGGGGTGGGGGCAGGATCAGAGGCAGAGGGAAAAGCAGGCTCTCCCCTGAGCAGGGAGCCTGATAAGGGACTCGATCCCAGGACCCCAGGATCATGACCTGAGCCGAAGGCAGACGCTTAACCGACTGAGCCACCCAGGCACCCCCATTCTGGTTTTGTTTGCATTTTCATATGGGTGGTACACTGCAATTATCTGTCTAAATGCTCGTGAAACATCAATAATTAACCAGAGACAATAAAACCCCCCTCAGTAAAGGATAACTATCTCAATACCCACTCTTACCTTTTTATTCATTATGAAAACCATTAAACATCTAATCAAATATGTACAGAGCTCTCAACTAACTACCATTATAGTTTTTGGGTTTTATTGTCATTACTATTACTTTAATTCTGTATTGAGAGCTATATGAAAAGAGTTAGGAAAATTATGCACAGAAAACATTCCACCTCTTTTCCTTTTCTGAGCATCAAGTCCAAGAACCATTAGCACTAATGTGAAAGTCTACAGGAAGCCAGCTACATAAAAGTCAACTTAACTTCCATAAATCTTCCAATATTCACGGTACTGCTTTTTAAACAGAAGCAATGGGAAGAAAATGGAGACTAAACCAGGCGAGGCTAAGGAACCCTATATTAATATGATTAAATCACACTCCCTTTCTCACAGATATGATGTTACTTAAGGTTTAACAAGGAGCTGCTCGTGATGATAGCAAAGACTTCTTGTTCCTCCCTGTCACTAAGGGAATCCTTTATATTTTTCCCATTCCTTCACTCCTTTTTCTTCCAAGAGCATACAGCAGAATTCAAGTTGAAGAGACACTGTTTGATTCTGTCTGTTACACACTCTGGCAATGCAATGGACACTTCCCTGAAACAATTTTTTTGGATTATAAATCGTTTTAATGATAACAAAAAATAAAATATTTAAGGTTACATATTCATACTTTTTTAACTGGCCTTTATTTTCCCCACCATCCTATGTAATAATTACAATCATGGCATGTATGAACAGGAGGGAGGCTGAAATTCTGTTCCCCAAACTGGCGCTGTTTGAGGAACCCACTCAGTGACTGTGGGGTGGTCCCATCTTGCCACAACTCAGAGAACTGTTGTAACAGCTAATTCATATTGCTATGGATCTCTTTAGTCCAAGATTTCCCTTTTATCTGTCTCCTTACATCCTATGCTAAATGCCTTCTAGATCTTTCTCTGGTCCCTCTCATCCAGTGTTTTTCGAATGTTCATATCCCAGAGCTTCTCCCTCCCCCTCTCACATGTACACAATACTTTCTCCATATATATTCTTATTCCAACCAGTCAAGAAGATTCTGTAGTCTTCCCTTTTACAGTTTGGTTGTGTGTGTTTGTGTGTGTGTGTATGTGTTGGGGGGGAGGAGGGGAGGGATTGGTATTTTTTCCACACAGCCCAGACTCCCCACCAAGACATTCTGGCACAGTGTGTGTGTGTTGGGGGGGGGCGGGGGAAGCGTTATCCTGGCTCCTTAAGCTCTCCCTGAGAATTCCTGCTCTTTCAAGAAATAATTTCTCTCCTTGGTTTCCCATAGCACTTGATCAGGTCTCCCTTCCATTACAGGTATTTTTAATCAGGATTTTTTTTAGAGATTTTATTTATTTATTTGACAGAAAGAGACGCAGCGAGAGAGGGAACACAAGCAGGGGGAGTGGGAGAGGGAGAGGGAGAAGCAGGCTTCTAGCCCATGCGGGGCTCGATCCCAGCATCTGGGATCATGACCTGAGCAGAAGGCAGACGCTTAACGACTGAGCCACCCAGGTGCCCCTTTAATTAGGGTTTTAATAAAACATTTATTCTTATTTTCCTAGCTTATGTTTTATTTACACTTTTTACATGTTCTGGCTACTAACTTAAAAATAAATAAAATGAAATCTAACACAGCCAACCTGTGCTGTGTCAACTTTTTAAGTTTTTTGTCTTGTTTACGTTTTTTTATTTCATTTTACATGAAACGACTCTCTGATACGGGATTTGTTTTTATACTGCCTACCAAGAAGTGCGGCTGCAGGGAATGACGGTGGGAAAAGGCCACCTTCCCCAGCTCTCCCCACTGCTCTGCTGGTTCCTGACCCCCAACACACCGAGAACTCTCCCCTTAGAAATTCAGTCCATTTTCTAGGACCTCAAGGCTCAGAGTACAGAGAGCACATTTTATTTACTTTGTAAACGTTTCCTAGCATCTCACCCCACTTAAAACTTTTATAAAGAAGTCTGTGTTTGGGCGCCTGGGTGGCTCAGATGGTTAAGCGTCTGCCTTCGGCTCAGGTCATGATCCCAGGGTCCTGGGATCGAGTCCCGCATCGGGCTCCCTGCTCCGCGGGGAGCCTGCTTCTCCCTCTGCCTTTCTCTCTCGCTCTGTCTCTCATGAATAAAAAAAAAAAAAAAAAAAAGAAGTCTGTGTTTTGCAAACCTAAGAGCTCCAATGACAGCCACTGGATTTTGGATAAATCAGAATGCCTTAAGCCAGGAGACAATAGTAATTGGAAGATCATACACATATAGTACTTGACACAAATAATAAGCGGTTGGAAGCGTGTACAATTTGAGGGCCCATCTTTAAGGAAATCAACATTTCAAATACAACACACTCCCCAAGCCTTAGAAGAGGTTAGTTGAGGAGCCCTACAGCTGACGCAGAGGCCAGATGGCACTGTGTCACCTGGGGGATTCGGGAAGAAGAATGAGGTTCTGCAGCCAACCTCTACCCAACCTCCGATGTCCTTACTTCCCTGCAATTCCCTTCCTGGAAGAAGCCTCTTGGCTTGGGACATCTCTTGGCTTTCTGCCAACACTGTGAAATCAAGGAAAAGCTGGACAGAGCAAGATTTTTCCAAATATGTTTTGTTCTTTCTCTAAAGGAATCACTGCCGAGCAAGCTGGGAAATCAGAACCTACGGAGACAGGGAGGTCCTTCTCACCTTTGAACAGTCAATCCGATTACCTCCAAGAGAGTCCCTGGGATGCAGGAAGTGCCCGAAGCAGGCTCAAAGCCTGCCTGCCTTCCACGTTGCTCTCTTTTTGCGGGCTCCCCACAGGAACCAGAAACAGCACTGAATAGGTTAAAAGAGCTGAAGAACAATTTAGCAAATTTCTCTCACCTGTTCAGTCTTAAAATGCATTCCATTCAACTAGAGAGAAAGCTAGAATCAAATCCTACTCCCAGGATTTGTCAAGTGGTCATGGGCAAGAAGAACATGACCTTTCTGACTTACAAGTCCTATGAAAGGGGATAAGAAGGCCTCTGCTGCAAGACGGTTGTCCGGCTTGAGTGAGATGAATTAAAAGCACCGAACACAGGGCTTGGCACATGCAGCCACTTGTGGTAATTCCCTGCTAGTGCGACATTGCCATGCCTGTCACCCAGAGGTGGAGTCTATGTGTCTGCCCCCAGGAATCTGAGCTGGCCTTGCCACCTGCTGCCAAGGGATGAGTAGAAGAGAGGCTGTGAGGATCCCGGAGCCTCAGTGGGCCTGAGAAGACCTAGCAACATCCTTTTGCTCGCTTGAGCGTTGCTCTAAACCTGAAACAAACAGGTCTAGTCTACTGGAGCACGAGAGATCACCTAGAGAACGGAGATGCCCAGCTGACAAGACAGCACTCAGTACAAGCCACCAGCCACGCCGGAAAGCCCACTCCCATCTTCCAGCCCAGTGCACCCTCCAGCTGCATGCAGCCGTATGAACGAGCCTATCACCAGCAGGGTAACTGCCCAGCTACACACAGAATCCTGAGAAATAATAAATCATTGTTTTAAGCCACTAGGTTTGGGGGTGGTTATTCAGGAGTACATCAACACACCACTCAAAAAAGATTAGCACTTGCTATCACCACCTTTTCCTAACCAAGCAAGGTTACACCCATCTCTCAAATGGTACCAAGTCACAGAGGGATAGGATATTCGGTATCCAAAGCAATGTGATCATTTCCCCCTCCTTTTAACCTATGGCCTAGGGGCCCTGCAGCTTTTTCCCCCTCCTTTTAACCTAGGGCCTAGGGGCCCTACACCTCTGATCTGATTCGGAGATATGGTGGCTTAAATGAGAAGAAGCCAAGGAGTTTCCAAATTCTCTCTGTGACCTTTCGTGCTGTTCCCTAAGAGCCACTTAAAACCCTACCAAGGTACATTGAGAGCGGTTTCTCTTCTCTTCTGATGTCTTCCCGTACGATTGCCTTTGCCAACTGCACTGTTTCCCAATAAACATATTTACCAGCCTGATGATATCTGTTTGACACTTGTCAGGCAGCCAAAAAAATCTGAACACAGTGACATTTTTCCCTGAACCATTTCTCAGGCTATGAGGTGATGTGCAAAACAATCACATGAGGCTTTGGGTGACTTCAAGGTTAACATTTACTACAAACCTCAAGTTTAAATTCAGGGTAGGTCCTGTAAAAGTACCTCAGCTTGACCCACAGACTTGGGAATAAAGAACTGTTCTGGGACAATGTTCTGAGGTAAGACTTGAGTGAATGTGGCCATGCAAACACAGACTCAGGTGGCTCATGAGACTTGAACTTTCCCAGCTTCACAAAACAAGGCCACACTGCCCCAACCTGTAGATCTCGGAGTCCTGCTGACACTCTCTTATGGTACAACCTGGTAATAACAGAGAGCTCGGAGATGCTCTCAGGATTTCTTGGAATGGTGGCTCAGAGCCTTTCTCACTGGTGGAGCTCATCAGTGTGAACACATACCATCCTTCCTGCACGGCCCAACTACAGACTTGTGTATGTGTGTTTTCATTCGTTGCTACAGTTCTGATACATTAATGCCATGTAAACATCCTCACTTCTTGGAGGTGGCTGAGGGGATGGGTGAAATAGGTGGAGAGGGGAATTGAGGAGTGCACCTGTCGTGACAAGGGCCAGGTGAAGTATGGAAGTGTTGAATCACTACACTGTACGCTTGAAACTAATAGGACACTGTATGGTAACTGGAATTTAAAGGAAAACTTTAAAAATAAATAAATAAACATCCTCACTTCTTGCTTTGTAAGTTGCAAGCCTAGAAATCCTGGGCAAGTGGGTTCTACTCACAGAAACTCTACTAAAATGATATATTCTGTACTACCTTATAGAAAAAAAAATTGTCTAAGAACAATACCAGATTGCTGTTTTCATCTGTCCTTTTAAAGCTCTCTCTGGATTAAACCCATGAACTTCCCCCTCACCCTAATGACCTTTCACTGAGGACCGCCGAGGCATGATACCCCTGACTAGCACTGAGGAACACGGTATGAAATGGCATCATAAGGCAACGTCGCTAGGTTTTGCTGTACCACACTGGGGACGTCGTTGAGAATGCTGGCCGTTGCAAATGCAGTGTTCTCTGGCTGAAAATCCAAAGGAGAAATTCCTCTCACCTCCTAGAATCAGGAATAGATGGATTTCTCCAATTTGGTTTCTCTTCGGGACACCTTGAAGCTCGTTTGTGGACTCCTTGCCTCTTCCCTTAAGCTGCTGGAACACCTACAGCCAGAACTTCAAAGTACACTAACCAACGTCGGTCATAACTCCATCTTATTTTCCTTTGGCTTATTTTTCTTTCTCGTCCTAAATTTGCTGTATCTTGTCCTACTGTATGCATCTCTGTAAGCCATCCCAAATCACTTTTGCATTCAGGTAGGGTATAAATAAAACTAAAGATACTGTCATCAGCATATATGCCTAGTTCTCCTACTCCAGCTGGTGAGCTCTTGTCAGCGAGGGCTGTGCACCTGCCCCACTATGAAATCCGTACAGTGTCCACTGCTATCCTTTTACTGCTCAATGAATATCTGGGGAAGTAAATGGTAGAATAAGTCCATTTTGATAGTGCTCTGTTAACTGAATTATAAAATAAGCAGTAGAGCTAATGATTTTATCTTTTATTCTCAAAACACAAATGTGTCAAAGGAGGCAGGTACAAGGGTGTTTACTATAACATTCGAAGCAACTCTCAGAGCCCCTGACGGGAATGATTACACATGCTGGTGCAGACACAGTATCACAGGCTACACAGACATTTAAACAAACACGATGAGCCAGAAGGGCATTCACCCATCACACACCATGGGGCGGGGCGAAAAAAAAAAAAGAGCAGGCAGTGAAATAATACATTTTCATAAATACCTAACTGCCTTTTTTGGCATTTGTACAGAAGAAGGGCTATACCCCCAGGATGCCTGGGTGGCTCAGTCGGTTAAGCGTCTGCCTTCGGCTCAGGTCATGATCCCAGGGTCCTGGGATCGAGTCCCGCATCGGACTCCCTGCTCCGCAGGGAGCCTGCTTCTCCCTCTGCCTCTGTCTCTCTCTCTCTCTCTGTCTCTCATGAATAAATAAATAAAATCTTTAAAAAAAAAAAAAAAGAAGGGCTATACCCCCAAACTGCTCTACCTGACTGTATGTGGGAATGAAATCAGGGGAAATGGTAGCTGGAGAAAGGGGAAGAGGTGAACTGTCATTCCCTTGAGTATTGGTTGTTTTCATGGTTTTTCTTTATTTATCACAAGAAAGTTTCACTTTGTAATTAAAAAATAAAAAACACTGAAAAAAACATGTAGCAACTTCAGGTTATAAAGCGTTCTTGAATCCTCAAAATGTCTAATGTCTCAAGGGTTTGGTGGGGAGATATTAAGCTGGGATCCTCCAAACAAGCGGCCTTTGTTCCATGGCAAGGCCTTCCCTAAGAGCAACTTGGCCTCCCCTCCTTAGAGCCTTCATCCTGCCATGGATTCCTCCGCAAAGCAGGGAAGAAATTGATCTGTTTAGTGACATACATACAGGTTTTTAAAATATGAAAAGGCAAAAAATCTTTCTCAATCAGAACACAGCTGTCGTCTTTACAAGTCCTAAAAATAGCATATAACAAATTATAAAACATTTAAATTCTTAATTGTCTCAATGTTTTCTTACATGCATTAGAGCAAAACACATTAACTGAGCAAGACTAGTTTGGGGAATTATGTCCCTAAAATGTTAACACTTTAAAGGGGGAGGGTTTAGGGCGCCTGGGTGGCTCAATTGGTTAAGCGACTGCCTTCGGCTCAGGTCGTGATCCTGGAGTCCCGGGATCGAGTCCCGCATCGGACTCCCTGCTCAGCGGGGGGTCTGCTTCTCCCTCTGACCCTCTTCCCTCTTGTGCTCTCTGTCTCTCATTCTCTCTCAAAAAAAAAAAAAAAAAAATCTTTAAAGGGGGAGGGTTTAATCGTTCTAAATTTTTCACCAAATGAAAATTCCTTCTTTCCCCATTCCACTCAATAAATACATAACAAATAGGGAGAAGTTTTCTATGCCTTCAAAATGTACTTTCGGAAGGCTTTTTTTTTTTTTTCCTAAGCCTAACTGGAGAAAACTAATTAAATTAACTTGACCAAGACAGATTCTCCATGTCCCCAAAATGTGAAAAATCCCAAATCAAAACCAATGTATAAACCCATCAATGAATGGTTATTTCTCAGGTGGCCATGGCAGGATCCGGCGGACACCAGCACAGCACAAGCCAGGATCCCAACACCGGATTCTACTGGAATGGTCAGGCGGACACCGGTAAGTCCACAGCTCAGAGATAACATCGGAGAAAGCACTAGATATATACAGGACAGCCGAGGAGAAGGAACGTGAAGCACTGAAAACACCTCACCTAAGGTAAGAAAATCAAACAAAGCAAGGATGGGTCAAAGGGAGGATCTGACTAGGCAGAATGTGGATGATAAACACAAGCAAGTAAACAAGCAACCCCAGTGAATGAACATCTGTGCACTCTGCCCTCCACGCTTTGTTGTACCTGCTCACTGGTGACAGTGCCAGGTGTACGAGTCAGGTGTTAATTGTTACGAAAAGGCAATCAAAGGCATGCAGATAAACTCTGCCCTTGATTAACTCCAGGGCATGGTTACTAGAAATTAGCTCAAGGATGCTGCCTCTCCTATTTCCCCAAGAAGCTTTTTTGGCGATCCCGAAGACTATGAATAAGGATTCCAGTCTGATGGTGAAACAGACATCTAAGGAAGCTTTGATAATCTAAGCCTTTTACACAGGGTAATGAGAATACGTTTTCAATTCTCTGTAAGACAGCTAATTTCCTAATGAGTTTCATCAGCAATGGGGTTTTGCAACAACACAACCCATCCACTTCTGTAAGAACTTCTCAAAGCTGTAAGGGGAGTTATGAGCCCACACACTGCACTATGAGCCCCTCTGTTCCCCATCTAGCTGATGAAAGTGGGCATGGCCTAAATCCACCAGCCAATGTGTTCTGGATCTACTTGTCCTCTTTAACCTACAGAGAAAAATCTGCTTTAAAGACACTGTTTTCAAATCCAAGTTTACTCCTTCCACGCTTCCTTTTTCCTCAAAGCCAACTATTCTGCTTTGAAGTGAAGAGAACCGGTAGGAGGAAGTGCCCCCTTTGCACCTGTCCATCCAGCTGCCTTCACTAACCTGAGTCCTGCACCCATGTGACCCCAGATGAGTTCCCACACTCCCTCCTGTCCCCACCCACAGGGGTCCAGATTTCCCAATCAATTCTATGTTCCCCTCCAGCATCTCCAACCTGAATGCAACCTGTTTATCTATCCATTCGGCAAATGAGTTCCAAACAGTGGACTCTGATCCACTAACAAATGAGGATTTTTCAGAACACTGAATAGGAACAGAAAGCACAGAAACAGAAACAGAAACCAGAATGCTGTACACAGTAAGGGTACATATTGTTTCATGAAAACAGTTTCAGATGTACTTATACTTGCTTATGTCCTGGGTCATGGTGCAAAAACCCATTTCGTACTGTGTTGTAAAATCCAAAAACGTTTGAAACACTGCTTTAGACAAGCCTTTGTCCCCTTAGTCAGACTACCCCCTTGCTCTCGGTCCCACTGCTCCGCAACTCCCTTCCTCATGCTGGCGCAAGCTCTGAACAGACTTCCAGCTGTCTTCTTCACCCGCTGTTCTCACAAAACTTGGCCTTTTACAATGATTCACAAGCTCCTTCTCATGTGTCCAAAGGACTGCCTTCTCCTTGAACAGACTAATGTTTTGAGAAAAGAAAAAATCCTTTGCTATTCCTGCCTTCTTTTCAGGTCTGGGATCTGCTTGCAGAACATCCAACCGTCTCACTATGAATAACAAACCTCAGAGCAGTAGGACTTCTTTGTATACTACCTTTCTTCTCCAACAAGAAAAAACACCACCAGAGTCACTTGCACAATGCCTTAGGTTTTCTTACAAAATTAACCTCGCTTTCCTGATGGAACGCATTCTCTGGTGTCATACATTCGGTGCCTGATACCAGTGCCAGGTAAATACAGCTCACCCGAGTAGTGAGTTAAAGTCTGGTTCTCATCCTCGAGAACAGATGGTTAGCCCACCTCCATATTGCCATCTTCTTCCTCTTGCAAGGCAAAGGGAAGGAGGGGAAAGTACAGCAAGGTGGCTTTACACGGTGGTGGCATCCTTTCCTCTCTCAAGGACGAGGGCACAAGCTGTCCAGCACAATTCCACCACCCCCCGGCCCTCGCTTCTGCCCTCCCTTGTCCAACCGCCCACAATTCTCACCCAGACAATTAATTCATTCTCTTCCTCCACAAAAAAACTCGCTTTCTGTATCTTCCTGTAGACTGTTCCGTTTACTTTTTTCAGCCAAAAGGACTATCCTACTTTTTAATCTTCCAAGAGATATCAAAGCTAAACGGAGCCTTCATCTGTAGGATATGGGACACTAATTTGAGAAGAAGGGAGCGGCGAGACTCTGAGGTCTGAAGGCCGCTTCTGCAACCTGCTGGGTTTCCGCTCACACTGGGGATGCCAGCTTTCAGGGTGGGACATAAACACAGGGTGGGCCTCTTTCAGAGCCCCAGGGGGGAGAGAGCTGCCCTGGACTCAGAAGGGCAAGAAACACGCTCCGAGGGAACTAGAGAGAAGGGGAGGTCCTATCTAGGGCACATTCCAGAACTGGCCTGGAAGCTCCACTACTAGTCCCTTTCTGCAACCCAACCCCTGTCCCACTTCCTAGTGGGGAATACAGGGCTCCTTCACTACCTCTCTGGTTGCCCCATTATTAGGCAGGCCCTCCAAACCTCCCAAGTCACCATGTCCTCCTCCCTACTCCTTTGCTGGGAATGCTCTTCATCCACCTAGCACTGAGTTAGGTCTCTGGTAACTCCTGCTCCCAAGGCCTCTGTTTACCTTGGTGATCAAATCAATCTCTCTCTGACGGAGATTTCGGAGAAGGAAGGAAAAGATAGGCCAACTCTTGCAGCCATGCTCCAGGGTCTATTGAGAAGACCCAGCTTCTTTGGGTTAGCTTTGGCCCTTGAGCCCTGCCATTCCTAGGCACCTCCAAGTACACAGCTTTAGTTGAGAAGAGCCATGATTCTTTCCAACAAAGTCAGAGGCTTAGAGTTAAAGGAATAGGAACAGAAAGCTCATAGAGTAAACAATTATGACTGCCTGAACCGCTGGATGCCAGGTGCCCAGCTCCAGACAGGTAAAATTTGTACAAGATCACACAGTAAGGATTCCAGCGCTGGACGGAGGTTTTGTGGCAAAAAAATTCGCAGGGGTAGAAAGAAAAGCAGCACTGTAAATATATTCTCTGGATCATCTGATGGCACAGGAGGGGGGAGGTGGCAAGTCAGCTAAAGTCCACCGTTCCTGGAGCCATTCTTTCCAATTGTCTAGCATGGCAGGAGTCCACTTTTGTAATTTAGTGCCATCCCTATAATTTAAGGAAAAGATTAACACAGGGAAAAAAAATTCTCTACTTCACACTTAGAGGGGAACTGAGATACTCTGTCACATTACCTTAACTGGCTACATAAAGATGAGCTGCTTTCCAACCTATTATACCATGTGCTCACACAGCACTCTCTCTCTCAACACACACACAGTCCAAGATCGATTTTTCTCAACTTCATTTATGACTGAGTGAAGATTTTACTAAATGACAGCTTGTTTCCTGCTTCACACATCAACTCCTAATATCCACACAAACTCTCCCATCTTGTTCCCAAACTGGTCATTTAAACACTGTCAAAGATCACTCTTTAGGAACAATTTTATAATTTCACATAAAAATGTGTGCTACATTAATACTCCCATGTATATATACAACGGAGAAAAAAAAAAAAAATACTGGCCAGCAACAGTGACCCTTTAATGAACTTCGACAACTCAAAGTACTTTCAGAGAGGTTTTCCCACCCTCTTGGGGTTGTAGGAAAATGCGCGCGTTACGGACCCCATTTCATGGCTGGGTAAACCGAGGTTCTCGGTTTAATAAACTTGGTGGGGTTACAATGGTAGAGCTGTAAATAGAGTCCAGTCCCTTTCCCACTAGACGCTTCAGCATGAGGTGGCTAAAAATGGGACGCACTTGAGAACTACAAGGGTGAATAAAAGCGTCTTGTTTTATTTAGTTGGGGGTTGGCCGGAGAGGGCGAGACTTACCCACTTGATGCACCTGATTGTTACCGGCCTCTAACAAGAAAAGCTTTCCCTGGCTGCCCCACGCACCCACCCCTTTGAGCTGAGACCCGGGAGGCTCCCCGGGCAGACCTAGCAGCCCGAATCGCGCACCTGGGGGCGCGAGTGGAACACCGGGCGTACGGGCGGCGCGGGGCCGCGGGCCCCGGGACACAGTCAGCGCCGCAAGCGGCGCAGGAGCCCGCGGGGCCGGGAGGATGCTGCGCGGCCGCACACACCTGCTGCAGCCCGCCCGGGCGCCCCTGGCCGCCTCCCGCGCTCGGGACGCCCACCCAGCTCCGGACGCCGGAGCCCGCGGCCGCGCTAGGCCGGGGGCGGGAAGCCGCGGCGCCCCTGCCCGCGGGCTGTGCTCGGCGGCGCGGGGGAACCGCGCCGCAAAAGCGAGCCCGCCCTTTTCCCCCGAGCCCCCTCCAAACAGCGTCACCTGTGCCGGGTCCCGGGGCGACTCGCGCGCGGGCGGCGGCTGCACCGGGCCGGGGAGGGCGGCGGGTGCTTACAGAAGCCTGATCATCCGGCCCGGCCTGAGGGCTGGCGCCGGCCGGAGTCGTCCCGCGAGATGCTCGGCGGGAGCCAGGGGAGCCGCAGGGCCCCGGGCCGCTTGGAGGAGCGGTCACAGAGACTACAGCTACCGCCGCGGCCGCCGCGCCCGCCCGGACTGCGGGCTCGGGTTACCGCAGAGCGGCTCCTTAAAGGGGCCGCGGCCGCTCGGGCTCCGGCTCGGGCTCCGGCTCGGGCTCCGGCTCGCGGCGGCTGCGACCCGCGGCCAAAGTGGGCGGGGCCCCGAGACCAGCTGTAGGGCCGACCTTCGCGTGCTGGGCCTGGGGTCCCGGAAAGGGCTCAGGAACGGGAACACCCAAGGCGGGCTGCGGTGGGATCCTGGAAGAACACACCTCGCCAGGGACAGGGCGTGCGGCTCCTCCGCTTCCCAAAGCAGGGAGCAAAACTAGCAAGTGAGGGGAACGGTCCGAGTCCGCCTCCGCAGCGGCCAGTACCTGGGCTCGCCACGTAACCGAAATTCTTTTCAGATTATGAATTTATATTAACAGAAAGGAGGTGAAAAGGCAATTGCAGATTATTCATGCCACGTCTGACTTGGCCAAAGCCAAGTCCGCCCGGTTCTCGCTAGGGGTTGCAGGTGCAGTCCAAACTGGGTAGGGGGCGTGTGTGAAAGAGGCCGGTTCTCTTGCAGCAGCCTCCTCCGGATCCCTGAAAAACACCCTAGAGTGCACTAGCACTCCACCTACACATAACGCCTGGAACCCCTCTGCTGTCAGGGTGGGGAAACAGGATTTGAATTTTTGGTGCCGGCAGAGAATTCCAAGTCGCCCAATGCACAAAGTTTGCCATTCAATAGTAGCTCTTCTGACCTGCTAAGTACAGCCTCAAAAATCTGCAAATGTGGGCGCCTGGGTGACTCAGTCGTTAAGCGTCCGCCTTTGGCTCAGGTCATGATCCCAGGGTCCTGGGGTCGAGTCCCGCATCGGGCTCCCTGCTCGGCAGGAAGCCTGCTTCTCGCTCTCCCACTCCCCCTGCTTGTGTTCCTGCTCTCGCTATCTCTCTGTCAAATAAATAAATAAAATCTTTAAAAAAAAAAATCTGCAAATAAATAAATAAAATCTTTAAAAAAAAATCTGCAAATGTTCTGCATTAACATGATGGAATTGTTTTGAATAAAACAATGAAGAGGTATAGTTAGGCTGTTACAATTTGCGAAAAGTAATCACAAATACTTTTTTTGGAAAGAGATGGGTTCTAATGTTAATTAGTAGGCACCACCTTAATAATGTAGGGCAGTTATTTTTAAGAAACGCCTATCAGTGGAGCTAATATGTTTTACCTAATATTTACATGCACACAAATACACGTTAGCTAACCGAACCTCCCTGAGGCTCAATTTCTTCACCTATAAAATGGGGATAATAATTCATAGTTACCTCTGGAGACCCCAGTCTTGGCAAATGTACCTCAGACTGACCTAGAAAGACAAAACCTGTTTTACCCTACAGGGACGGCAGCCTGCCTGCAGTCAAGCAGGGTAGAAGATCCTGCAGGCCCCCAGTGCATATCTCCTTTTTGTCCCCAGGGTTCTCAGGAGTGCCCTTTGACCACAACCCGTCCTATCATACTTGCTTCACAGGGTCCTCAACAACTTTGGTTTGCCCCACACCTGCCTTACGCATTCGTGTGCTAGATCATAACACTGCAGAGACAGGATGTTTGTGCGTGCTCATCTTTGGAGTACTACGTGTACAGATTGCACATGTCCTCTCGGGACTCTGCCTCAAGGTATCACCTCCAGACCCTCCCCTACGCTTGTCTCCAGTGGCTGATAGTTGCTCTGTTTTTTCCTGATAAATGCACAATCATTATATGTTTAATATGCATATTTTCTTAACACCCACAGCAGCAGCCAAAGCCAAGAAAACCCACAAAAAATCCACTCTATACTCTATGTCCCACTATATTCCTTCATGTCAGGCCTCTGCAAATGCACCACCAAATCTGCAGGATTGTTGCGAGATTATACAGAGCATGTTAAGTGAATACATCCAGGACAAGGCCTGAGATAAGGAAAGGAATTCAGTAAATATTAGAATTTTGAAACTTTTAAACTAATCAAAACTCAATGACCTTAGGAGGTAAAAAACTGTATCAACTGCATATTTTTCTTCAAAATTGTAATGCAGCTTAATTTCTTTAAAAATATGCATTTCATTATTCACATTTAAGGCTCTAATTATTCTTAACTTTGTTTTACCAATTCTCTCTTTCCAAGGACAGTTCCCCCAAATTCCGTTATTTATTGTCTTGTTTTTCTGCTTGTTAACTGTGAGGTATCAAAGCTGAACTGCACTCCTTATATATTTGTTCACTGAAACAGTTCAGAGAAATGAAAATTATTTATCTTTCTTTAAAAAGAGAAAAAATACAAAAATTTTTTGAGGCAAATTTTCCTGATTAAAAAATGTTTTGCATATGCTCAAAACAAGAAATATGGTTTATTGTATTTGTTCCTCTCTATGTAATGTATCTTTTTTCTGTGTGTGTGTGTTTTTTTTTTAATTCCAGTATGATTAACGTAGTGTTGTATTAATTTCAGGTGAGCAATATAGTGCCTCAACAATTATATACATTACTCATTGCTCATCATGGGTGTACTCTTAATCCCCCTCACCTATTTCACCCATCCTCACACACACACATATATATACACACAACATATCTCCTTTATCCATTCATCTATCGAACATCTGGGTTGCTTCCATAATTTAGCTATTGTAAATAATGCTGCAATGAACATAAGGGTGCAAGTATCTTTTCAAATTAGTGTTTTCATACTCTTTGGGTAAATACCAGTAGTGGAATTACTGGATCATATGGTAATTCAATTCTTCATTTTTTGAGGCACCTCCATAGTATTTTCCACAGTGGCTGCACCAGTTTGCATTCCAACCAACAGTGCACAAAGGTTCCTTTTTCTCAACATCTTGCCAACACTTGTTTGTTTTTTTGATTTTAGCCATTCAGACAGGTGTGAGATGATATCTCATTGCGGTTTTGATTTGCATTTCTCTGATGATGAGTGCTGTTGAGCATCTTTTCATATGTCTGTTGGCCATCGGCACGTCTTCTTTGGAAAAATGTCTGTTCATGTCTTCTGCCCTTTTTTAAATGGATTATTTGGTTTTTTGGTGTTGAGATGTATACATTCTTTACATATTTTGGATACTAACCCTTTATTGGATATGTCATTTGCAAGTATTTTCTCCCATTCAGTGGGTTGTCTTTTAGTTTTATTGGCCGTTTCCTTTGCTGTGCAGAAGCTTTTTATTTTGATGTCGTCCCAGTAATTTATTTTTGCTTTTGTTTCCCTTGCCTTAGAAGACATATCTAGAAAAATGTTGCTATGGCCGATGTCAGAGAAATTACTGCCTGTGTTATCTTCTAGGACTTTTTTATAGTTTCAGTTCTCACATTTAGGTCTTCAATCCATTTTGAGCTTATTTTTGTGTATGGTGTAAGAAAGCAGTCCAGTTTCATTCTTTTGCATGTAGCTGTGCAGTTTTCCCAATACCATTTGTTGAAGACAAATTTTCCTGATAAATTTGTTTCCAAAAATTCCTAAACTACTAAATAGAGACAACTGTTTAGAAAACTGAGACCAAAAGCTGCTTCTTTCTAAAATAACAAGATAATTAACACAGAAGTATTTTGGAAAATTGCCTCAATTCTCCACTCTGCTCTGTTAGTGAAGATAAAACCAAAATAACACCAAGCATTTTGATCAGAAAGATTGATTTAGTTAAAAATTAATAACCCCAGTTACTACTTTTTAAATTATTATTGATAGTTTTAATGTATCAAGAATTTGTGAGGGTGTTTTTTTTTTTGTTTTTTTTTTTTAGTATTTAAAAGTCCTTTTGGGGTGCCTGGGTGGCTCACTCAGTTAAGCAACTGCCTTTGGCTCAGGTCATGAAGCACCCCCCCCCAATCAAGCTCTCTGCTCAGCAGGGAACCTGCTTCTCCCCCTCCTCTGCCTGCCACTCCCTCTGTCTGTGCTCTCTCTCTGTCAAATAAATAAATAAAAACAATTAAAAATAAAGTCCTTTCATTTGTTTTTCAGAATTTTTCAAGAAAAAACTATTTCAGGATATTACCAATGGTTAGCTCTGGGTGGGTGAGATCCTTATGTCATTTGTGTTCTTTTTGCTTATTTTATGTGACTTTTTCCTATAATATGTATATATTGTTTTTGTGTGCATTTTTATTTTTAATGAAAGTAATACATATAAGTGAATATTCAAATAGTTCATAAAGGCTTATAACAAAAACACCCAAGTCCCATCAGCCCCTTGACCAACTTCCCCCCACCTAGCTTCTAGCTTCGCCCCATGTTCCACATAACCCTACTAGGTTATTTCCTAACAATATGCTTACACCAATGTTTCCTGACTTTCATTTTTAGACATTATTTATTGACTTCTTGTCATGGTATTTGAGGATTTAGCCCTTTCACATGTACCACCATCACCACTTTCCCCTCACCCTTCCTACTCACACAGCTATATCACTTCTGTTCAAATCAATAATTTGTATTTTTATCATCCTGTCAATGTAAATACAGTGCATTGCTGAATCAAGTAAGGTGCCAGGATAGTGCTGCTCTTGAAAATCTCCTGTTGTTGGGGCGCCTGGGTGGCTCAGATGGTTAAGCGTCTGCCTTCAGCTCAGGTCATGATCTCGGGGTCCTGGGATCGAGTCCCACATCGGGCTTCCTGCTCCTTGGGAGCCTGCTTCTCCCTCTGCCTCTCTCTATCTCTCTCTCTGTGTCTCTCATGAATAAATAAATAAAATCTTTAAAAAAAAAAAAAAAGAAAATCTCCTGTTGTCCCTGGAGTTAATAATTGCCTTCCTTTTTCACTTACTTTTTTTTTAATGTATCTAACCCGAATTTTATCCAGATGCTTCAACCTATCTATCAAATGCCCATCGGTATCTTCCAATGCCCAAACATTAGAAATTCACTCTCTTACTTTGCTAAAGCACAGATTTCAGTAGTTTACTCAGAGCGTGTGCATTGAAGGTAAATTTTTTAGCGTGCTTGCATGTCTGAAAATGTCTGTATTCTATTCTCATCCTCCACTGATAATTTCCGTAAGCTGATCATTTTCCCTCAGCATTTTAAAAGCACTGTTCCACTGTCTTTTACTTCCAGTGTTGCCACTGAAATAAATATGCCTAATGCCTTTCTGGTTCCCCTTCCTCTGTATCTGGTCTATTCTTCATTCTAGAATCTTCCCATTACCTTTATGTCCGAAATTTCACAATGATGTGCCTTGTGCCTTAGAATGCGCCTTTTTTCTTTGATTGTGCTAGACTCCCGGGGGTGCTTTCAATCTTACCGGCAAATTTTTTCTTTTATTATTTTTTTACTAATTTCCTCCTTCTCATTTTCTATGTTCTCTCTTTGTGAACTCTTGCCAGCAGGATGTTGGGACTTTATTATTCTCCAGATCGATTGTCCTTTTATCCCACTGACTATCTCTACAGCTTTTCTTTTCTTTTTTCTTTCTTTTTTTTTTAATTTAAGTAGGCTCCACACCCAGCATGGAGCCCAACACAGGGCCAAAATCATGACCCTGAGATTAAGACCCGAGCTGATATCAAGAGTTGGATGCTTAACTGAGCCACCCAGGCACCCCATTTTTTCTATGATCTATTGTCTGAGACAGAGGTTCTCAACTGGGGTGGGGGTGGGAGGTGTTGATTCTCTCCACCCCAGCCATTTGGCAATATCTGCTGATGCTTTTGGTTGTCATCACAGGGAAAGGGGGCATGCATGGGTACTTAGTGAGTAGAGGCCAGGGAGGCTGCTAACCATGTTACAATGCACAGCCTCCCACAGTAAAGAATTTCTAATCCCAAATGTCAGTCATGCCAAGATTGAGAAATCGTGGACCGGGAGAATTACTTAGCTTAATCTTCCAACCTTGTACTGAAGTTTCTATATCAAACATATTTTTGGCACAGGATGGCAGTGTGCAGTGGTTTAGGCTGGGAAAAAATCTGCAGAGGCAGTGCCCATAGCAAAACGATGAGGCTACAACAGACCAGTGATGAAGGGGAGTAAATCACTGACGATTCTTTCTTTCCCACAGACTGTCTAGGGCCACAGGGAAAATGGTGGAAAATTCACCATCGCCATTGCCAGAAAGAGCTATTTATGGTTTTATTCTTTCTTTAAGCTCCCAGTTTAGCTTCATACTATATCTTGTGTGGGCTTTTATTCCTGAACCTTGCCTAAACTCCTTAGGCTTAACTTATTGGCCTCAAAAATACTGGGTGGTTGCATTGCCTGTCTACCTCCTCATTACCATAGTAATTGGTTATGTACTGTTATTTGGAATAAACATGATGAGTACCTCTCCACTGAACTCTGTTCATACAATCATAGATAACTATGCTAAAAATCAACAGCAGAAGAAATATCAAGAAGAGGCCATCCCAGCATTAAGGGATATTCTTATTAGTGAAGTAAACCAAATGTTCTTTCTTGCAGCTGAAGATCTTTATGCCAAAAACTAAATTGTATGTAGACTAACACCAAACACTTACTATAAGTTTTTGATGTAATAATTTTGACCATAGCTATTTTGACAATCTTATTAATAACCGATACTGAAATATAAAAAAGCTGCACTTCTCTTAGATTAAATTCCATTAATCTTATACATGTTCTCGCATATTAGTTATTAATAGACAGAATAAATAAAATACTGCATTACCATAAAAAAAATATCTTTTTTTCCCATTCTCTGATCAGACCTTTTGTTACGGGAACTCTCCATCAAAAGATAAAACTCCTTTCTCCAGAAAAGAAACTTCATACTTCACAGAGGGATTGTGTTAATGGTCGGATGGTCAGTATGACATGCATGAAAGCACAATGGCTGTATGAAGGGCAAGAAGGGACCCAGTGGCCTCCAAGAGCTTTGTAAACAACTGTAGGGCAATTCTTCTTCAGGCTTGTACCTCACTCCTGCCTTCCATGGTACACCGACCACCAAGTGCTAAGGCTCCTCAAAGCACTTTGACTAGCCCTTCTTCCACTTTGTCAAGTCAGTTATCCCTATTCCGTCCAACTTCTGGTTTCCAAAATTTACTGAAATCTCTCATCGACTGTAGACTTTTCTCCTCTTTTCTTTTTCCTTATGGATTATATCTTGTAAACCCCTTTCCACACTACCTACACTACGCGTACCACTTTGCAAAAAATAAGGATAAACAAAATAAGATTTAAATAACAGAAAGGGATCCAATACAGAGAAAGGGAAAGATGTCAATCTATTTTTCTTAAATTTCTAACTTGTTTTTTAATTGTGCCAAAATATCTTCATGAATTTTTTAAAAAATTTTAGATTAGTAGAAATTGAAATTAACAATCAGTAGTTTATGTTCATAACTTTTTTCTGTTCTATAATCTTATTTATTCCTTTCTTCTTTTCTTTTTTATTGAAGCATAGTTGACACACAATGTTACATTAGTTTCAGATGTACAACATAGTGATTCAACAACTTTATACATTATGCTGTGCTTATCATAAGTGTAGTTACCATCTGTCACCATACAACACTATTACAATACCTTTGATTATATTCCTTATAATTTTCATTTCATTTTCATTTCATAACATTCATTCAATTCACCTTTCATTGCTGTGACTTACTCATTCCATAACTGGAAGCCTGTATCTCCCACTTCCCTTCACCCATTTTGCCCATCCCCCACCTCTGGCAACCATCAGTTTGTTCTCTGTGTTTATGGATCTAGTTTTGCTTTGTTTGGTTGGTTGGTTGGTTTTTTAGATTTGACATAAGTGAAATCATACGGTATTTGTCTTTATCTGACTTATTTCACTAAGCATAATGCCCTCTAGGTCCCTCCATGTTGTCACAAATGGCAAAATCTCATTCTTTTTTATGACTAAATAATATTCCATATCTTCTTTATCCATTCATTTATCAATGGACACTTAGGTTGCTTCCATATTTTGGTTATTGTAAATAATGCTGCAATAATATATTTATAACTTTTAGACCAGTTTGTTGAATATCCTCCCAGATACTTTTTCATGCATACTTATACATACTTTGATTTTTTTTAAACAATAACAAAAAGGACTAAAACATACACATTATTTTGTAATTGCTCAGACTATTCCATTCAATGGATGCACCATAGTGTATTTTACCAATCCATTACTGCTAAATATTTATGGACCTTACTGTTGGACCAAATTTTCACTTTTCCAGGTAGAGCAAAGTAGTAATGTCTGACCAGAAATTAATTCTAAGATTCAAAGCTAGTTTAGATTGAATGGGGAAACACTGGAGGGTTCCTGCTCAGGTCAAGAGGAGAACAAGGGGATACACACTCTCTCACTGCTAATACAGTGATACTTGAAGTATCAGTTAAGGGAACTAGTAAAAGAGAGAAAGTAAAAACATAACTACTGGGAAAAAAGATTATACAGTTGTCATTCTTTGTGGATTATATGATTACATACCTAGGAAACCCAAGAAAATCAACTGAGAAAATATATAAACAACAGAAAATTAAGTATGGAAGCAGGATACAAAATTAATTTATGAAAATCTGTGACATATATGTATATATGTATACATGTGTGTACATATAAATACACACATATATGCACATGTGTTTATTTGAAACATGAAAAACCCATGTATCATGATAAAAATCAGAATATATTCCTTATCCTAGTTCTAGGAACAAATATGTTTTTTAAAAAATGAAGTTGATAGTTGAATTATTCATAAGTCATTTTCATAGGCCTTATAGAGAAATACAACTTTGGAATTTAGAAATAATCCTTAGTATAAACATCTCCTGCCCCACCGATTCTCTGACAAACATATTCAATTCCAAATCAAATTTCTGTAGTGATGTAAATCTACTACTTTGTTGGTCATATATGTTCACATGCACTATTCATATGATCTATCCTAAAAATAACTAAAAAGAGAAATTTTCATGAGAGTCTTTTTTAATATACATATTATCTCCCTTATTATGTCCCAATCAAATTGGTCTCTTCATGTCATTATAACGATTGTTCACACAATATAGTATTACTATAATCAATCCACTCCCATACACCTAAATCATGTTCATCACTAACTTAAGTTCCTGTTTTTAGACCCTCCATATACAAAGTTAAAAGCATCAAGAAGGGCGCCTGGGTGGCTCAGTTGGTTAAGCAACTGCCTTCGGCTCAGGTCATGATCCTGGAGTCCCAGGATCGAGTCCCGCATCGGGCTCCCTGCTCAGCAGGGGGTCTGCTTCTCCCTCTGAACCTCCTCCCTCTCATGCTGTCTCTCATTCTCGCTCTCAAATAAATAAAATCTTTAAAAAAAAAAAAAAGCATCAAGAAAATGTATATGCTGCATTCAGATCTCCCACTTAATCTTGAGGTCTGTATTCTTTGCCTTTTGGTAAAAACAACACATTTTTGCCCTCCAGCAAGGAAGTTTTAAAAAATTACCATCTCTTTTCCAAATACTTTTGTTATACTTTACAATATACTAAGAATTTTTTTTTATTTTAAAAAGAAGGCAATCTAGTTTTAATTAAAAAGAAATCATCTTGTGGAAATGTATTTTCCACAAGGAAAGGAATGGTTCTAGTCCCAGATTTTAAAATTCTCATTGGTAGAAAATACAAGGTAAAAAATAATGTTTGAAAGACTGTTACAATTAAATGTCTTCAAACTTTGTCAAATATGTTTCACAACAACATGTGGAGCTTCCCCAAATGCTAACATAATGTCTAAGAACCAAAAAGTAGGAAGAATTGGATTGTGGGGTAAGGAAAATGTTAACTATTAGTACTAATTATATATAACATATTAGAAACTATGATATCAATAATGAAAAGACCATCAGGATGTTTAACTTAATCACTGAATTCTCCCCCTAAAATATAAATCAAGCATTTTGCAAAAATACTATATACACCAAATTGAAATGTCCAAATTTTTTTTAGCATAGCAGTTATTTCTTTTGATGTAAATAGGAAGGTCGCTTTTCCCCCTAAACATTTAGATATAAGCTGAAGTCTTCAGAATTTGGACGCTTGGCAATGACCAGTTTACAGATGGACTACTACGTGCAGTGGCTCTCTCCACGTCCCTGCAAGGTCCCTGCATGACCCGCCAACAACAGAGTCACCTCTGACTCCCTTCCTGCCCCACAGAAGCACTCACCGCCCGCATCGTAGCAACCATCACTGCGCTAGGCTCCCCTGCTCCGGCCTCGTTCCTGTAACTTCTCGTTGACCTCTATTACTATCATCAGTGAGAAAATAATAAATATTGTCTGAATTCAGAAATAAATAAGACCATATGTTCATCCAAAGTCCAGCAGAGTTCTGGACAAGTGCCTCATTATCAAAGCCCAGCACCAAAAGAAAAGGCAACATTATGGTCCATCAGAGTCCAGAGCACAAGTGAGAGTCTCACAACTGTGTTTTGGGAGTTCACTCACTAAAGATACCTGGATTTTCAGTTGCTTGGAGACAGAGTGTCTGTCTTGTGCGTCTTTGCACCTGACACCGCACCCTGCAAAGGTGGCGGGCTCTGCATATATTCTCCTCCCTCACCTATCTTCCCCACGTTCCTCAGCTTGCTAAGGAAGTCCTTTCAGAATTCAAAGTTCTAAAGCTCAGGGAGAGTCGTAATTGATCATCTATATCTACAGAGGGAAAGAGCAAAGGAATGACATACTTCCCCTCATTTTTTATCCTGAGCAATTACCCAAAGGTAATAAAAGGCAATCAAGTTATTTAAAGAACTACTTTGCCTTTCCTTTTAGAGCTCCTACAGAGGAACTGACCTCTGGTTTGCAAAGGAAGTCCTGTACCACATGGCATTTTAAAAACTATCAGGATTTGGCTTTTAAAACAGTTTTATGCACACAGTATTCTACTGGTACAGAAGGAGAAAGTAGTCCCCCGATGTATCAATGTAGAGGTGAGAGGAATTCAATTTCAATTCACTCTGTCTTAACCCAAATTATCAATTCTTTCAACAAAGAACACACACTGAAAGAGCATCACGGGAGACTTTTAAAACAATTGTGTAGGGGCGCCTGGGCGGCTCAGTCATGCTTACACAGTTGTGGGGGTTTGGATTCACAAGAGTAGCATCTGTTAGGAGGAAAGCATGCTCATATCTACAGGGATATTTAGTTGTGCCAGCAAATTGCAGTTGCTTAAACAACTTTCTCCCTCATTCCCTTCCTCCCCTCTTCCTGTCCCTCTCTTCTTCCTTCTCTCTTTCCTTCCTTTCTCTCATTCTTTTTTTTTTTTTTTTAAGATTTTTTATTTATTTGTTTGACAGAGAGAGACACAGCGAGAGAGGGAACACAAGCAGGGGGAGTGGGAAAGGGAGAAGCAAGCTTCCCGCGAAGCAGGGAGCCTGATGACGGGCTCAATCCCAGGACGCTGGGATCCTGACCTGAGCAGAAGGCAGACTCTTAATGACTGAGCCACCCAGGCGCCCCCTCTCATTCTTTGATGCAGGTTTTTACTTTATTTCATTTTTTTTAAAGATTTTATTTGGGGTGTCTGGGTGGCTCAATCGTTAAGCCTGGGATTGAGCCTATCATCGGTCTCCCTGCTTCGTGGGAAGCTTGCTTCTCCCTTTCCCACTCCCCCTGCTTGTGTTCCCTCTCTCACTGTGTCTCTCTCTGTCAAGTAAATAAATAAAATCTTTAAAAAATAAATAAAATAATTGCATAAATTATGATTGCTAGTTATACAAGAAATTCTTGAGCAATAAGTAACTATAATCAACAGTTAAAAACACCAACTGTTTACATTCAACATTTGTCATATTGATTTGGAAGGTGGAGGGGACAAACAGAGCTAAAGTTCAAAACCACTTGTCTCCTAAACAATGTAGATGTGGGTTTTGTTGTTTTGTCTTGTAGATCTGCCCGTCTTCAGTGTGTAATGACCATTATAACAAGAAAACTAATCATTCTTTGAATTTGGAAATCAATATAAAAATACAAAGCGTTAACTCACTGACATCCTGTCATCACTTCATCATCCTGAACCCAGAACTCAGCCCTTCCACTAGTTTCCATAGAAAATTATCTCCAAGAAGTTCATGAATTCCCTCTCCCCAACTTTACCTAAAATTAAGGAGTTCCTGGGGCGTAGATTGGCCCACCAGCTCTGTGTTCTCTCTCTTCTTCCCTACATGGGAATTGAAGGAGTATCTTCTGTTGCTTAAACTCCTTGGAGTTTCACTGCTTGCCTAAAGTAGCTCTTCCAAACAAATGCAGCACTATCCCTAAAATAAGTCCTGGGAAACACATTCTTCAACTTGATCCCCTTCCTTTGCTCTCATTTCTCAATAAGCTCTTGTATTCTCCTAGCCCTTGACCTCTCATCTCTAAGTTTTGATGATTCCTCGCACCCAACAATACATGGGCTTTTCTGCTTTAGTTCTGAGCTCTAAGGTCTGCAATTAACTTTGCTCAGTTCACTTCCACCTGCTCCTTGCAGTGACCTCCTCCAATTTGGACCCTATCTCAGCTTTGCCTTATCTCTGTCCTTTCTATTCTCCCAAACACTGACATGCATCTACTATCAACTCAACTTACACAATATCTGTCTAACACTCTCTTTCTTGAGCTCCAGATTTTTATTACCAATATCCTACCATGTGTTCCAGGTTCATCAAATACAATAAAATAGAACTCATCATCCCCCTTCCTCCCCATACTCTTTTTTCTCACTTTTCTCAGAGTCATCATGCCTCTAATCACCAAGCCCAAGAAACCTCCATTTTCCTAGATTCTTCCCACTTGCTTAGTCCTCTGTAACCATGTAGACATCAAATTCTATCAATTCTACTTGCTAAAGATCTTCCATATATTTACCTCCTCTACCCTTCCTCTTTCACTCCCCAAGTTTAGGCCTATATACCTTCCCAGACAATCTCTGATGTCTCTCTGGCATCTTTCCTCTTTGAGCCTTCGTATACCAGGATAATAACTTCTCTTCCCATGTTCTCCCAGTGCTTAGTACCACATGTTTCACACACAACAGAGCCTCAATAAATATTCATTAGTTAGGGAAGAGACTTCAAATGCTTGTGATCGCACATCTTTCCTTTCCTTGGCATTCAGAGATTGCCTCTGTCTCTCCAATCTCATGCTTCTTCGGGATTCTCCTAACTTGCCATTGATTATTTTCTTATTCTTTCACTTTTGGTCAAAGCTTTCTATTATTCTTTATTGCCTATCAAATAAATGAATGGCATGGAAGTCTTCCATTCTAGCTCAAACCTATCTTTCCAGTCTCATGGTTCATATTCTCCCTCTCACATTCTTTGCTCAGTCTAGCTAAATCCAGCCACTAGCCATTCCCCAAACATGCTGTGCATTTTCCTGACTCCTCGCTTTTGCCCATGCTGCTTCCAACACATAGAATGTCTTTTCTTCCCCTCTTTCCCTGTCAAAAGTATTCCTAGTTTTAAGACCCACTTTCTTCATAAAACTTACAGATTCCTCCAGACAGAATTTCTTTCTTCCTCTTCTCTCCTTCTTTAAAACTTAGTTTACGATTTGCTTTGTACAAGTATTTTATTTCTTCTACTAAAAAAGTTGTTCAAAGCAGTATTTTCAAACCACCTGAAACAGAATAACTGGAGTCTTGTTAAAAAACAAAAACAAAACAAAAACCCTCCCAAATCAGAGTTTCAGAAGGGAGCACTAAGAACCCTGCGACCTGAAAGCAAGTGCCCCAGGAGAGTGCGCAATGAAGCCGGAGACCTTGAAACTGCAGAAATGGGCCTTGAAGTCAGTCAGACTGGAAGTTGCATTCCAGTTATGTCTCTGTTAAAAGATAATTCTCAGAAAAAGCTAATAAAACCATGACTCTGATACAGATAGAAAAGAAAAAAAAAAGTTAAAGATTTTACTTAACTCATTCAATGAGGTAACCAGGCAGATGTCGTAACCTGTTCAGAAGAGAATCTGAAAGAAACGCATTCATACAGGGTTGTAAAATGGTTCAGACCTGATGAAAGGCTACCATAAGATAATCCAGAAGGATGTGCAATAGCTCAAAGACAATGCAAAGAGTCAGATGACCTAGAAGATGTCCTTTAGGCAATGCAGAGTTTTCTACGGAGACATAAGATTTTTTTCTATACCTCTTGCTAGCTGTGTGACTTTGAGTATGTTACTTAACTTCCCTGAGCCTCAGTTACTTTTTCTTAAAATAAGATTTCATAATTAAAAAAAAAATCTTAATGCGATAATACTTACCTAATACTGCTCTTGTGAGAAGTGAGTTAAGGAGCACCAAGCCCTCAGGACAATGTTGACTACATGATACTCGATAAACATGACATAGTAGTACTAGTAGTACCAGGGTAGTGTTATCACTAGCTAGAAGCTTTTGGGGACCCTTTCTTGTTTCCTAATACATGTATTCATTCAATCAATCAACCAATGTGCATAAAATACCTATTCGTGCTAGGTTTGGGTGGATAATAAAATAGTCTCTGTCATCAAGGAGTCCAGGCCAGCCAAGGAGATGAGAACCTAGGTCAATAATTACATGGGATAGGGCGCCTGGGTGACTCAGTTGGTTAAGCGACTGCCTTCGGCTCAGGTCATGATCCTGGAGTCCCGGGATCGAGTCCCGCCTCGGGCTCCCTGCTCGGCGGGGAGTCTGCTTCTCCCTCTGACCCTCCTCCCTCTCATGCTCTCTGTCTCTCATTCTCTCGCTCTCAAATAAATAAATAAAATCTTTAAAAAAAAATCATAGCAATAAATGTGTTAAAGTTGTTAAAGAAAGTATAAAAACAGTCCCATATTCAACACCATTCCTTTAGGACCTTAGTAACTTAATATTAGCTTCTATGACTAATTAAACAATAATATTCATTGCTAAAAAAATCACCACACTTCCAGTCAACAACCAACCAACCAACCAAACTAACAAACCAAAGTGCTAGTCAAGAACCTTGTTCTTGGGGCGCCTGGGTGGCTCAGTCGGTTAAGCGACTGCCTTCGGCTCAGGTCATGATCCTGGAGTCCCGGGATCGAGTCCCGCATCGGGCTCCCTGCTCGGCAGGGAGTCTGCTTCTGACCCTCCTCCCCCTCATGCTCTTTGTCTCTCATTCTCTCTCTCTCGCAAATAAATAAAAAATTAAAAAAATAATAATAATAATTACATGGGATACAGTAAGTGAAAATAAAAGTTATGTGAGCACAATTGACAACATGGCTAACCATGTGTGGAAGGTACAGAATGCTTACAGAAAAGCATTATCAAGGGGAATGTAAGCTGAATCTTGAAGGATGAGCAGGAAATCACTAAGCACAGTGTGCTAACAAATATTGTGCTAGATCATTACATATGTTAACCTTATTTAACTCACATAAGAGCCATACAATAATAGCTCACTCTAATTGAGTACTTGCTCAATGTGTCAGGTGCTGTTTTAAATAACCATCATTATCTTATTTTATGAAGAAAAAAATCCTGAGGCTTAGAGAAACCAAGTAACTTCCCTAAGATGACATAGCCAGTGAGTGGCAAAGCCATAATTATTGCCAGATAACCTCGTTCCAAAGTGTGGGAAGTATCACCTCAATTTACTAATGAAGAATCAAACCTAGAGAGATGATGAGATCTCCTAGAGAAACTGATTAGAAATTGGGTCCCTGGTTTTAAAGGACAGGCAGATGGGAAGGAAAAATACTCCAGAAAGAGGGAGAACACACAAAACCCTGGAAGTATGGAGGAGCTTAGCATGGCTCCAGGAACCAGAGATGTTTGGAACTCAATATGCATTTATGGAAACAAAGATAAAGCCACTGGGGGTGCCTGGGTGGTTTAGTCAGTTAAGTGGCTGCCTTCAGCTCAGCTCATGATCTCAGGGTCCTGAGATCGAGCCCCGCATCGGGCTCCCTGCTCAGTGAGGAGTCTGCTTCTCCCTCTCCCTCTGCTGTTCCCCCTGCTTGTGCTCTCTCACTCATTCTCTCTCAAATAAATAAATAAATTAATTAAATTAAATTAAATAGTAAAGCCGCTAAACTAGGCAGGGACTGTGAGAAAGAAATTATAGCATACTAACTTTGGCAGACCCTGCTCAGGAAGTTATGAAAAAACTATGACAGATTTTAAGCAAAGGAATGAGATCAAAGGTTTAGAAACTGGAGGCAAGGCAAACAGTTATGAGACAGCAAAGATTAGTATTATTGAGATCAAGAGTTTTGAACTCCAACAACCTGCCACTTATCATAACCTCAGGAAAGAGAACCTCTTTGAGCCAGAGTCTCCTCATCTGTAAAATGAATATAATAACAGGGTCACCACGAGGCTTAAATGAAAGAAGGTAGGTAAGCACCTGCTAATGTACTCCAGATCTAATAGGCATTCAATAAATGATGGTGGTAGTATTAACAGTTGTTTATTTCTACTTTTGTTGTGATGCAAATATAATGAGACCTAGTTTAGGTCTTTTTGAAGGAAGAACATGTTAAATACATACTCTTTTACCTAGGTTGTTTGATTTGTTCAGACATAGTAGATTGATCCGTTCAGACACAGTAGACTGATTTAGACAGCAAAGTCCCAGGAGCACAAAAAGAATCAGATTTCAGGAATGGCGTGAGGTTAAGGGTTCAGTTTATCAAACGTTTCTTGTGTCCCTACCGTGTGTGTCTAACACTGTATTAAGTGGTACATATCTAAAAATAGTTAAGACACAATCTTTTTTCACAAGGAGTCATCAGTCTACAATATAGTTATTTTGGATGATGCCTGGCCTCCTCTCTTATTTACAGCCTCACCCTCCCTTAACGTCTGTTATTTACGCTACTCTTGTAGAAATGATCTTGGTTTCCCTACCTGGTTACCTGCCCTCCTCCCCAATCTTGGACTACTTCCTTTCCTGGCTACTCCAGCTGGACACGTCAGACTACACCTGTTTGATCCAAACCTATTCTCAGTACCCTGGTTCGAAGATACCTTGCTCCTATAGGGAAGTTAAACCAATTTTCTCAACAGCTGGTGCTAGAATTCTTTTCAGAGGAAAACACCTTCAGGAGTCCTTGTGAGTAGATGGTATGATTGAGGAATGAGGTTAGCAAGAGACAGGATCATAAAAAACAAAATGTTCTACTTCAGAAATTCAGCTGGGGGTATGGAAGAAATGGCTAGAGAAGAGAAGAGAAAGAGAAAAAAGACAGAGGAACTTCACTGTATACCTAAAATACCTTTAAAAATGTATAATGCTCTACCGTACTTGCATTTCTTTGACTCCCCTCGTGTCTTCCAAATCTTTAGTAAGCCTTCCATAATCCCCAAGCCCCCACGCCTCCCCACAAACACATAGACGATGTGAGAAGGTTGGGCGGGGAGAGGTAAGTGAAGAAATCATGGAGCCAAGTGCCACGGCTAGAAGACAAAAGGAGCAGAATGAGACAGCACATCCAGAACAACGACACAACCATAACTGAACCCATCAGTAGGAGCAAGGCCCAAGGTAATGCTAAAATCACAGATATCTGGGAAATTGGCAGAACATATCAGCAGGTACTGTACTTTATTTAAAAGTTGTGTAATAGGGGCTTGAACCAATCTTAACTAGTTAAAAAGCAAAACAGATTATCTCAGCTGGTCATGATTTCTTCAGTGTCATTGATGATTTGGTACCAACTCCATAGGTCTGCCTTTCCAACACACCTACTGCCTTCCTCAAAGGTGGCCACCACTGTCTTACCCAGTTACTGCAACAGTCTCCTTGAGATCAGCATTTTTTTTTAACTTAATTAATTAATTTATTTAAATAGAACAAGCAGGGCGGGGAGGAAGAGAGAGAGAATGTCCAGCAGGTTCCTCGCTCAGCACAGAGCCCAACTCGGGGCTCAATCCCAGGACCCCAAGATCATGACATGAGCCAAAATCAAGAGGGGGACACTTGACTGAGCCACCCAGGAGCCCCAGCAGACATTTTCTTAAAGGGCCAGATAGGCAGTTACTCTACTCTGCACTGAAGGCCTGGAAGCAGCTATAGACAGTAAAAATGAATGGGTTTGGTTGTGTTCCAATAAAACTTTTTTACAAAATCAGGTGGGGGACTTTCTATCCTGCCCCTTCTGTTCTCCACATTATAGAGTACTCTTTCAAAATGTCACTCCTCTGTATAAACACTTGTCTTCCCATTAACCTCAGGATAAAGTCCAAATTCCTTAACAAGGTAAATTTAAATTTCATACCATTATCTCCTCTCTAGCCATTTCTGGCTTCAATTTTCAGCACTACTGAACTGCTTTAAATTCCCAGGTTCCTGGTTCTCTCTTCCTTCCATGCATCTGCATATGCTGTTCTTTGGCCTGTAATCTTCCTCTCTTCCCCACTCCACTGATTAGTTGATTCCTACTCATCTAAATTTCAAGTTTCACATTAAGTCTAACTTCCTCCAGGAAGATTTCCCTGATCCCTAAATTCTCACAAAGTGTTGAGTTGCTGGTTTAATTGTCTGAATCTCCTGTTAGTTTGAAGCTCTGTGAGGAAACTGGTCTGCCATTCATCATTGTATTCCAAGGTACTCAATAAATAACTGGATTCTTGACTGATCAGGAAAGAAAAGACAAGAACCAACCTAAAAATGAAGGGGGCCCTCAAAGGCTAATTGGTGGCACATAAGCTGAGATTTGTTTGAACTGTTTCTTTTAATCCAACATCTGCTCCTAAAGCATTTTCTGCTTTGTTCCTGTAGCTTGCAGAGAGGGTTAGGAAATACACATTACATCATCCACACTTTCTGATGCTGGAACCAAAGCCCTGTAGGGTTTCATTTCTGCCTTGGCTTCCAAACTTAATCTGTTCATCCTCTCCTTGGCACCTGATCTCTTACCTCACATCCTGTTTCCAGTCTTGTATATGGTGTACCTTATATCTGGTAATTATCCTTGCAGAGAGATACTGGCTTGCCTTTCTAACCAATCCTCACATTTCAGATATCATGTAGGGGGCATATTCTATATGTCAGGCTCATGGGGCTTCCTCTATAAGCCAGGCCTACAGGACTTAATCATTCAATCCTCAGGCTAGCCTCGCAATGATGTTCTCAGAGATTTCCTTTTATTATTTCTACTCTACAGTTGACAAAAGGAAGACTTAAAAGGAGTAAGTAACTTGTGAAAGAAAATGGCAGAGCTGGGACAGAAGGGAGGAAAGTCTGACTGCCAAGCTCGAGTTTCTGAGCTCATACTACTTTACAGTTCCTCTGGGACCACATCTGTTTCCCCCTGTGAGTGCTGTTCCTGCCCAAGCCCCGAAGTCTTCTATGGCACTCCTGCATGTTTCATCCTGAACCTCACGGACAGTATGGCTGAATTCAAGTCCGTCAGAATCACTGATACTTCTGGAGCACGGTCACTGTGCTCGGCCCTGTTTATGTATGACCTCATTTAACCTGCACAGACCCTAATATGAAAGATAAGGTTAGCTCTGTTTTATGGAGATGGAAGCAGAGGCACAAAGAGGTAAAATAATGTGTCCAAGGTCACATAATTAGTAATGGGAGAACCTAGGATTTACACCTAGACACTCTGACTCCACAACCCGCATTCTTAGGCAAGAAGAGAATACACAGGGAGGTAAAAGAGAGCTCCTCAGGCCTCATAGGATGACATGAAAATATGGGTGAGGTTGAATGATTCAGGTTTTAATCATCCCGGATAGGAGATCATTAACTAAGGATGTCTCAGTCATTGCTGCCTAAAACAAACTGTCACCAAACTTCATGGCTTAAAACAGTAATCATTTATTAGCTAACAATTCTGTGGGTCAACAATTTGGGCTGGACTTGGCTGAGAAATTCTGCTGGTTTTGCCTGGGCTCACTCATCTGGTGACAGTCAGCTGTGGCAGCTTGGCAGGAGCCTGATGGTCCAAGATGGTTTCTCAAGGGTCAAGGCCAGCTTCATGGGCATGCAACTTGTGCTGAGTTTATTGTTCTGCATTCCTGTCTCCTTAAGAATCTCCTGAGATTCTGAATAATTATGGGAAAGGCAGCTACTGGGTCTTGTAAATTACATTCCAAGTCATGCTGGTGGTTGATGTGGATGCCAGCTGGGCATCTTTATCCACATAGCCTCTCATCCTCAAAGAGGCTAGCCCATGTTTCTTCACATGATGACAGGAGCTTTCCAAGACAGTGACAGCAAAGCCTGCAAGGCTTCTTCAGCTCTGGGCTCACAATTCCCACATCATCACTTCTGCTGCATTTTACTGATCAAAGCAAATCACAAAGCAAGCCCAGACACTAGGAGGTGGAAATCCAGAGTCCACTCCTTGATGGGAAGAACAGAAAAGTCACAGTGCAAGAGGGCATGTATGGTGAGGATGGGCCGAGTTTGTGACTATGAATTGCAATCTCTCACAGATTAGGTACATGTTTAAGCAAAAATAACTTCAGTCTCAGACATGTTATGATTAAGATTTCTCCTATGGTCAATCCATGCAAAGGTATCCAATACAGCTGACCCTTGAACAGCATGGGGATTAGGGAGCCATGCAGTCAAAAATCTGCACATAAACTTTGATTCCCCCAAAACTGAACTATTAATAGCCTATTGTTGACTGGAAGCTTTACCAATAACATAAACAGTCGATAAACACGTATTTTGTACGTTATATGTATTATATACTGTATTCTTCTAATAAAGTAAGCTAGAGAAAAGAAAATGTTAAGAAAATTGTGAGGGAGAGAAAATATATTTACAGTACTATACTGTAAAAAAATCTGCATATAAGTGGACCCGTACATATTGTTCAAGGGTTAACTGTATTTGCATAATATAGGTCTAGAACATAAAAGAGAATCCTGGTTGGATATACAAATTTGACAGCTGACAAGAGGCAGGTGATAGGTTTCTGAATAAATAAATCAGAACCTCCAGGAAGACTGCATGTATTAAGGCAAAGATAAACAAAGAGGTTCACTCAATCCTTCAGACTACCCAACTGTTTGAGTGCTCTCTTCTTCCCATGTATCTCAACCTCTCTCTCTAAGGGAGAGGGCCGATCCAGTTTCTGTAGCCAGCTCAAAGTCCAGTATCTCTGGGGAAAGTACTTTGGAGACTAGGGTGGCCCACAGTTCTTCTCTGTTATGTCTAGATGTGGCTACACATAGTCCAATAATTATAAACTAAAAAGAAGTTACTTGATACCCACACTGAACCCAATATGCAATGGTGGAGCAGGAATACAATTAACCACAATAAAAACTTCCATTTCCAAAAGGACAGAATGGGAAACACGCAACGACCAGTAGCCCTTCATAGTTTTCTTTCCAGAAAGAAATTCCTGCCCTGGCCATGGAAGAAATTCCCTGATGAAAATCCTATGTGGATGTGTTTGGTTATACCCATAGTGCCCCTGGGTTTACCACTCTAGGAGGTTCTTCCTTATCCATTATTCTCCAGGTTCAAAATTTAAGTGAAAATTGGAGTGTATGCTTTCCTGGAAATGGCTTGAGGACACAATGATTCGCTTTTGCAGGTCAGATTTCCGGTTTCTTTAGCAATAAAATTTCCTCAAAATCTTTGCAAGCATCTATGCTATTCATCTCCAGTCTGTTACATGCGACCGAAACTATACCCAAAGTTCTTTTCTGGACCGAGCTCTTAAACCTTCTTATTCTCTAGTTTCTATGCTTTACTCCTTCCTCTTCTCATTGTTTTAATGTCGGCTACTTTGAGGTAAAACTTTAAAAACTAAATGAGGGTAACACCACTAATCTGACCTTTGCTGCAAGGCTAGATCTTTTTGGCTGAGGAATCTTAATAGGTGGGCATTAAGTGTCTGAAAAACAGTCTTCTCCTGTTTGGACCATAGAAACAATTGGATTTTCCAACACTGTGAGGCCCCAATTTTCTATACACTGTATTTTCTTCCATCTTTCCTTGCAAACCCATCATTTCTTATGTGAGCTCATTTCTTTCTTGAAAAATCTTCCTAAACTAGCCAGGGAGCAACAATTACATTCTTATTCTGGTTCTTTCCAAATGCTTCCTCTAAAATTCAGTGATACAAGAAACATGGTCAGTCTTCTAAATTGAGTAGTGAGATTTTTACAGAACATCTTACAATGGCATTACAAGAATCACCAGTTTTCCAGCCTGCAAGAGCTGTTTCCTCGCTGCCAAGGGTCTGACCACCTAGGTAATGCTATATGTTTTAAGACTTTGTTAGAAGTCCCCCATCTCCAGGTATCAATTTTTGTATTAGAGTAAAGGCTAACTTGCTGTAATAGAGACCCCAGAAAGCAGTGGAAATGAAAGTAAAGAAGTGAAAAATGAAAATAAAGAAGACAAAAGTGTCTTTCCGTCTCACATAATTGTTGGGGCTAGACTGACAGGACACTCTGTTCTATGAGGTCATTCAGGACCCAGATTCCTTCTATCTTGTTGTCCCCCCGCCCCGGGATGTCTTCCTCATCTCCATGGTTACAGATGGTCATAGACACGTCCATGAAGGAGACGGCAAGTGGTGCAAGGCAAGCTGTCTTCTTTTACAAACATAAGGCCAAAGTTGTACTCACCACTTCTAGTTATAGTCCATCAGCAAGAATGTCCCCACAAAATCATAGCTAGCTGTAAAGGAGGACAAGGAGTCTCCGGCTGAGCAAACATGCACCAGAGGGAGAAGAATGGATGCTATGCTGGCAGGCATTCATCTGCCACGAGAAGTAAGAAGAAAAGATTCCCAAAGTTAAGAACCCTCAGAGATACAAAGACCAAAATGGGGTAAATAAGGATTTTGTTTCTTAGAGGGAACAAGAATGGCAGTATGAAAAAAGAATACATGAAAGGGAAAACTTAGCTGGCGGCTACCTAAGTTTCCATTTTATTATTTCTAGCATTTTCTAAATATATTTTTAAAGCTTTTTTTTTTTTATCTTAAAGGAGGTAGAAAGAGAAAACCTTTAAGATAGAAAAATAGTGATGTGAGGAGAATCAGAAGAAAATGGAGTAATGAACATCAATGAGAGAAAAAAAATTTCAATTGCCTGAGAGAAGACGAGAGAGGCCAGAAAAGGAAATGCTCTTTGGACTTGAAAATCTAGAGGTTACTGGTGCATAACTATGGCAGAAGCTAGAATACAGCAAATTAAGGAGTGAAAATGAACAAAGGAGGGCGCCTGGGTGGCTCAGTTGGTCAGGCGACTGCCTTCGGCTCAGGTCATGATCCTGGAGTCCCTGGATCAGTCCCGCATCGGGCTCCCTGCTCGGCGGGGAGTCTGCTTCTCCCTCTCACCCTCCCCCCTCTCATGTGCTCTCTCTCATTCTCTCTCTCTCAAATTAAAAAAAAAAAAAAAGAAAATGAACAAAGGAAAATGAGACAGCAAACACGGACTAGTCTCTTTTAAGAACACTGAATTTTTAGGAAAAAAAAGATAAGGTGGTAACTAGTCATGACAAGCTGCACTTGCAAGTGGACTTAGATGAGAACCAGCCCCCAGGGAGACTAGGGTGGCCCACAGTTTGAGCTGCCCAGCATACATATAATGTGTAACATGAACAGCTGGAATAGCAGAGCGCTCTGCATGTTAGGCTGGTCAAGTTCTCCCAAAGTTCAGAACTACTCTTGGATATGGTGGTTGCATTCTATAGTCATGGGGTCTTGGGGCCTCCAGAGACAGCGCCTCCACCTACCTCCAGTCTCATAGTCAGAAACTGTCACTTCTACGCGAGATAGATAGCTTGCTCACTGGAGAATCAAGGATCCAAGCTGGGTGTGGAAATGAAGGACCCAAAATACTTCGGCACAGCTGGAGTTTGGGCAAACCCCCCCCTTTAGAATATCAATGGAGGGGGGGGCAATACATCAGTAAATATGAATGGACAAAAGGGATATGAATCAGCAATAGTAAAACAAACTTTGGGCACTTTTGTTTGGCAGATTAAACTGAAAATATAACTCCCTGCTATCCCAAACCCCCATAAAAAGAGACCCAGAGTTGACAAATTCTAATTAAAGTTGGTGCTGTTTCTTTAAAGTGGCAGAGAAAGTAGCAATCTCTGTTCTGATACTATAAGGCCAAAATTCTTTTAAGAAAAGGAATATTTCATGGAGAAAGGATTGGATTGGATTGTCTCTGAGGAAAATAATTGTGTTGTAATGTGTGCTTATATTTTAGATAGCATAGAGATCACCGTGGTGGGAAGAAACAACTATTGGGAGATTTACCTTCACCCTTAGACATGAGACTTAAGCCCATTATCCTCTGGAGTCCCAAACGACTGAGGGAAATAAAAAAAGAATGCTCATTCAGATGAAGTCTGGCACTGAGATATGGGAAAAGAAACTAAGGGATAAAACATCCTTTGGTGGGAAGTGGTTGAATATTTCTGAAGGATGAGAGGGGCCACTAGACTGAGAGACTAAGAAGAAATGCAACAAAATGGGGAAAAGGCATCTGAAAGTTCCCTTCTTGGGTGGTTTGTTAGGTCTTTTCAGAAAGTTATTGCAGAGCTATATGGTGGTGGTTGACAGGGAAGATTGGCTAAGATAGAGCAAACCTAATGTATCCCATTTATTTGCAAGTTTTATCAGAGGAAGGCTCTGTTGTTTCCTTTTGTAGGAGCAAGTCAGGTCAGCACAAATTCAACCAAGCTCTTAAACACTCAGACACTCTTTGGGTTGGTATTATAGAGGTATCCTTTATGCATAAGACAGTGTCATTCTAGGGCAAGGCCTGTGTCAGTCAATACCTATTCTGTAGTGTTGAGAGGGCCACGCTTCCTCTGTATGCTGAGAGGAACCTCCATATGTTAGGAGTCCACCAAGAATCGGCTGCCTGGCTACCTGCTCAGATGACCACCTCTCAACACTTGAAATAGAACTTTGCTCCATGCTCACCAGAAGGCTTCATGAAACAGCCCAGTTGCATAAAAATAGATTGGGAATGGAAAAACACTCTGGCAAAAGCATAAAGGTGTGGTTGAAGACTGGAGTGCCGTTTTCATGTGGTTGGGCTGGTAGTTTAAAGGAGTTATGCTGAGCCAGACTGATGGAGGGTTTTATTGATTTTGCTTTTATTTTTTAATGGGGGAGACTTGAGCATTATAGGCTAAGGATAAAGACACGGCAAGAGTCAGTGGTTAGAGACTCAGGAAAGAGGGGACATAATTGATGGAGGACACTGACCATAAGAGGTTTTGTTTAGTGTATAGCACCTATTCAGAAAGGAAAATTTAGAGATTCTTTTAAATTTCTAAGTTAAGATGCAGGCATTCCACAGTTTCCTAGGTAAATATTCATCAAGTATTACAAAGTGATAAGACTTTCTCAGGTTCATTTAAGTTGTCTTTTAACTTACTCCAAAACAAATATAACCAACAAAGATCCCACTGGAGTACTGGTGTGGAGAAGGGAAGCTTAAGTTTGGGAAAAAGCTAAGTCATTTGAGATTTCTATCAAAAACTGTTGTTGGTAAATTAACAAGCCTGTTTGTAACAAATTGAGAAGGGATTCACAATAAAGAGGGCACCCAACGTTGATGAAAGATGAACAGGCTATTAAATAAAGCTTGCAGAAGCTGATAAGAAACCAGGTTAGGGCACCTGGGTGGCTCAGTTGTTGAGCACCTGCCTTCAGCTCAGGTCATGATCCCAGGGTCCTGGGATCGAGCCCCGCATCGGGCTCCCTGCTCCATGGGAAGCCTGCTTCTCCCTTTCCCACTCCCCCTGCTTGTGTCCCCTCTCTCGCTGTGTCTCTCTCTGTCAAATAAATAAATAAAATCTTTAAAAAAAAAAAAAAAGAAACCAGGTTAAAGGGCACAGCAAGAGTTATTTACCTGCTGTGGTGAAATGTAGTCATATACTATTTACACAACACTTGCAGGAGAAAATAACACTAACCTTTAAGTAGCACATCTGTATATTTCATTCTTATCCTCTTCTTAAGGTATGATGTTTTCTGCAGTAAGTACCTTCCCTAGGTAACATCACCATATTCCTGAGGCCACTAGATGGCCACAGTACATCCACAGGAAGTCCAATCAAAGCAGCAGTAGTGATGAGTTAGCGTGGTAAAGCCTCAACTTCCTCACCTACAAAATGGGGATAATAATAGTACTTAAGTTCATAGGAGGCTGTGAGAGGTGGTTGAGAAAGTTTATGAATGCCTACTGAATGGCAGTCTGCATGTTTTATCACACATGTGAATTTCACAGGAACAATGTATAGTCAGAGAAGAGAGAAGGTATAATCTGTGTGTTTCTACCAAGGACAAAGAGTTCTGTGGCAGCAAAAAAGGATTTGGGAAAGACAGGGTAGAAAGCGCAGGTGTACAGTGAGGAAAAGGCAGACCTGATAGGTGTGCCAGGCAGAGGCTCTGCAGGGAGGGAGGGTTGGGATGAGAAGAAAATAAATTTGCAAGACTTCAAAGACAAGCAGTGTTTAGTGCAGAAATAGAATTGTTTCTGACTTTACTTATAGGTCTAAAACTGAAAATACGGTAACTGAAAATTAAAGGAGCCATTATTGTTGTGGTTGTCATTAGTGAACAGTATGACGTGGCGTGATACTTACCGTGATAGTCTGGGAATGTATTTTTAAATAAGATTTTACTGTCTTGCTAAATTTGGAACTGATAAGGCATTTTGTGTGTGTAGAGGGCTGGAGCTGAATTTATAAACATATCTGGAAAGATATACCTGCGATAAATGAGCATAAAGTAAGAGAATAAAATTAATGTCTAGTTAATTTCACTGCAAATTTATCTTAAACAAGGCATGAATCAAGAGTTATTATATACAGAGAGACAGACAGACAGACAAACAGACATGCCTATTTAATCTAGTATCCTTTTGAAATGCACTTGGAGAAGAAGCTAGAAAACAGAAAAGCAATTCTTAACTGGAATATGAAAAACCCACTTTTTTTTTTTTTTTTGGTAGGCTTTACACCCAACATGGAGCTTGAACTCACAACACCCTAGATCAAGAGTCATGTGCTCTACCAACTGAGCCAGGCAAGTGCCCCTGAAAAGGTCACTTTTTAAAAAATCCTTTGCCTCCTATTTAGCTCTAATTTTATAAAGGAAAAGTCAGTCATAGTAAAGTAGATTTCTATCTTTCTTTCCTTAATAGATAGCATAACAGGGTGCCTGGGTGGCTCAGTCATTTAGCATCTGCCTTCGGGTCAGGTCATGATCCCAAGGTCCTGGGATCAAGTCCCACATCGGGCTCCCTGCTCAGCCAGGAGCCTGCTTCTCCCTCTGCAACTCTCCCTGCTTGTGCACGTGCTCTCTCTCATTCTCTCTCTCTCTGTGTCAAATAAATAAACAAAATCTTTTAAAAAAATAATATATAGCATAACAGCTGATATAAATATATGATAAATTCTTTTAATGATACTGTGGAAGGGAAGAGTATGAGCTTTTTGGAATTCTGACTGCCAATTCCTGGCTTTCTGACCCAGAGCAAATGACCTCTCTGTACCTTAGTATCTTCATTTGTAAAATGGGATCATTATAATGCCTACCTCATTAGAGTTATTGTGAGAATTAGTTAATTCACGTTCTCAGTGCCTGGCATACAGTAAGCGCACAGTAAATGCCAATTAAATATTAACAATGGCCTTAGCCTTCAAGGGTTAGCATTCAAGGAATCCTAGCAAGTGGCTTCATCCAGGAAAAGGTTGCAACTTAAACATACATTAGTATATTTGACGAGGAAAAAAAAGTCTTGTCTATGGATTTGGATTGTACTGGGACAATTTCTGTCACCTATCCTACCACACCATCCAGAAGATCTTTGATGGTAAGGCATACAACCATCAGTCCTGGTGGCCACAGCTCTGTCTATGGCCCAGACTAAGAACTCCCTTCCAGCTTTACCTTGTCACGGGCACACATAATGCTGACCAAAGTGGTGTTCTTGGCTCTTGCAGAAGAGCTTCAGTCTTTATCTGTACTTTACCACCTTCATTAGGACTGAAGATTGTTGACCTCTGCTGAGGAGGGGCCTACATGCCAGGGTCCCTAGTGGCCCATACTCCAAAGCAGCCCATGAAAGCATGGGTTGGGTGGCTTTTCTCTAGGAGGCCCTGTTAAGAGGTATGCAGTTCACATAGTCAGGCTCATTGTTGAGTCACTGCTTGGGTATTAACTGTTACTGCCTTACCACTGTATCCCAGTACCTAGCCCAGTGAGCTGCACATATTAGGTACTCATAGAACTGAACTGAAATGAATTGAGAGGCTGCCCTCATCCCTATTTACTCCAAGCCCCAGAAAGCCTCCCAGATTAGCTATTACCATCCTGATTCTTATCTCCATGGTTACTTTTAAATTCCCCCAATCTGACCCAACTCCCATTCCTCACCACCCTTCAAACCCTTCACAGCATACTTTGGACCTCCTAATCTGTCACCTGCAAACCTCCCTTATATCTTCAACTTCTTTTTGAATGACTTCTCCACTTCCCTGTAGAAGCTGAAGACTTGCTCCTCAATATGTCTCTCAAATGGAGGCCATTTGTTTCTCACACACCCACAGAAGGTGGGGAAACTCTTGATCCACATCACTGCTTCCAAACCATTTCTCCTTCTTTTAAAAACTCTAGCTCCTTTGAAGTTCCTGTCATGCAGTTGTACCACCCCAACAGGATATAGGTGGCGCACTTACATTAAGTTGAGGATGATTTAATAAAGGGATGATTTACAGAGGTGTGAATGAGGGAAGGAAGGCACGAGGGATAGTGCAGTCACTGAGGGCTAGTAACAGTGGAACTTTCACCACCCCTTGGCCTGAAGGAATGAGGAAAGGGAGCTCTGGGGCCCAGGACAGAGAGGTATAGAAGCCATGTTGAAGAGCAGAGTCCTCCCCCTCCCCCCCATTCAGGGACACAGCCTCCCTACATCAGATCTGCTGAGGCTCCCCATTGGCCAAACCCAACCAGAACAAGACAGCAAGGAAACTGCTGATTGAATCCATAGGTTTCAGCTCCCATGGCTGGGTGGGGTGGGGAAGCGTGAATCTTGAGGGACAAACGGAAGATATCCTGCTTATACCCAAAGTTCTTTTTGGTTGCTATCATCTTCCAAACTTTTACTTTTTGAAAACTTGAGCTCATCTTCCTCTCCACCCCTTAGTGACTTTGGCATTCATGTGGTGGCCCCTGCATCTTTTTGATCCATTCTTAGAGTGACACCCTAAAAACTACTATCAGTAATAACACAATATTGACTTCAAGCATCCCACCCTCTGACCACCACCTCTTATCTCTACAGTTCACTGGCTCTAGTTCTTTCATTGCAATTTTTCAACCTTCTTTAGGCTTCCAATCCCCTGACTTTACACTCTGCCACTATTTCCACTCTCCTACCTTTACCCTCCTGTCTTCACTTCCCACTATGCCCAGAGAAAGTTCCATGGACCTTGCTCCCTTAAGAATCTTACCTCGCTAATGTATTCACCTGTCAAAAATCTAACTTTGGTTAAAGCCAACTATCTGCCTTTTCCAGTGGGGAAAAAGACATAAAATTATGCTGAATGGTTTCTCTCTAAATTTGTTATCACATGCTTCAAATGGGCATTCCAAACTGCCCAGAAATCCTACGCCGATCCTGGTGAATATGCCAATTACTTTTCAAGATGATTATTTCCTAACTTCTTTCTCCTCAAGCCTCTCACACTCTGTACCCCATATCCCCACACCCTCCCCTCATCTATTCACCACCAATTCTGTAAACCTCCCAGCACCTGCATTATATCCCTGCCTTATATCCTGTTACCATGGGATAAGGGTCCCTCCTCCTATCAAAGCCCAACCCCTCCACTTGTGTTGTACATTCCAATCCTCATCTTTTGAAGAACTTTGTTCCTACTCTCTCATTCCCTTTCTCTCCTGTATCAATTTTCCTCCACTGGATCATTTTAAAATTCAAATTAATATGTCCAGTAACTCCCATCTTAAAAAATAAGTTTCCTCAATTCCAAATTCTCCTTCATTTCTCATCTAATTTCTCCACTCCCCTTCAAAGAAAAACTTGAAATAATTGTCTATAGACACTGCTTTTCTTCATCTCCCATTCTCTCTTCTGCCCATTTCCAACTGCCTTCTACAACCACCATTCCATGGAAATGCTGCTCTCACTTAACTCCTCAGTGATGAATTTGTTTTCAAGTCATCTGATCCCAACTATGAATAGCATGTGACATAGCTGACCACACTCCCATTCTTGAATCATTTTCCTCTCTTGGTTTTTGTGGCCACCACTCTTTCCTGATTGTCCTTCTATCTCCCTGGCTTGCCCTTCTCTATCTTCCTTGCTGGCTAAATCTCCCTTACTAGACCGCTAAATGTTAATGACCCCATATTCTTCTCAATCCTGAGCTGTCCAATAGAGTAGCCACTAGCCACATGTGTCTATTTAAATTTAAAATAATTTAAATGAAGTAAAATTAAGATTTAGTTCCTCAATCGCACTACCCACATTTCAAGTGCTCAATAGACATATGTAGATAGTGAGCAACATGGCCATAAAACCTTCACATTGTTGCAGAAAGTTCTATTGCACGGGATTGACCTAGACTCCTCCCTAGGTGATCTCACCCAGTCTCGTGGCTTTCAGTACCATGTATATGCTGACTTCTAAATTTATAACTCTAGCTCTGACCCAAGCTTCAGATTTGTACATGAAACTACCTATTTGACATATCACTTAGATATCTAACAGGCTAGTCAAACTAACATCCAAAACAGAACACTTCATTTTCATCCTCTCCTCCCCTGTGTCTACCCACAAAAGCCTGTTTCTCTTCCTGTCCATCTATTCTTAGCAAATGACACCATCTAACCAGTTTTGAAGCCAAAACTCTAGGAGCCATCTTGATCCCCAATATCTAATCCATCAATGAGTCTTAACAACTCTATCCATAAAATGTATCTCAAATCTTCCTCCCAAACCCTCTTCTCTCTCCACTATCATCTTCCTAGTCTAAGTTTCTTGTCTGGGCTATTGTCCTATTCATACGAGATCTCCTGTACCTAAATCTAGCACATAGCAGGTGCTCATTAAATATGTTAAATAAATGAACAAGCACAATCCTACTGAATAGTGCAAAATAATTTTAACTTTTTTAATATTCATGAATAATAGATATCTGCCATAAAAGCTTAGAAAATAGATTTAAGAAGATAATAAAAATCACTTCCCAGACAGATTACTTACAATTGGCTATGGCTCAATATCATTACTCATTTTGTCAATTATTAATACATTTTTCATGCTCTCACAGCACTATAATTTACTTCCATGCATTTGTAATCTGTGTTGTCAGTGCAATTTAATCCCCAAGAGAAATTTTAGTTGCCGCTTCTTATCACTCAGCCTTGCCTTTCCTGATTAATCCAGTACAGCTTCGTGACCTCTGATTACCTACACATTTTGTGCCTGTCACAGACCAATAGACATTTTGTTAGGAGTTCCCAACTTTGTTCCTGTCCCAGCCTGCCACCTAGCTCCTCTCTACACTCAACTTCCTTGTCAGAAACACTGAATGGTTTGACCCTGGCCTTAATTCAAAATAACTCTACCAATAATTCTAAACAATGTCTGCTCCTCCTCCCTCTTTGATTCACTGCATTTACTGGCAGCCCTAAATGCTTGATCAGCCCCATTCATTCAGCTGCATGCCAATGCGATCAAGAGGGTATTTCCTACAGATACAAGTAATTATTGAAGTGAGGCGATGGGGTAAAGGAGAATGTAAGAGTGTCTTCCGAGACCTGCAGTCTAGTAATTATTAATATGCTTGCCATCTACATTGCCTGTGTCAGGTTACAAAGCCATCTGGGACACAATATTTTCACAGCAATCCAAACACTATTATTTGCCTAAGCAACAATCATCTCTCCTCTACCCTCCTCCAACTTCCTTCTCCAAGAGACCTTTGTGGTCAGTACCCACCCTCCACCAAATAACCAGATACAACAGGGAGCTGTATGCCATGCTCCACCCTACCCCAGCCAGCTTTGAGGTCTCATTCCTTTTATGAATAAGTAAGTGATATAAATATAGCCAGAGAGTGTGAAAGAAAGTCTGTGAGGGGTTCGGGGAAAAAGTTTCCTCACCCTTAAAAAGAAAGACCCAATGACAAGATAATGTCCTTTTTTGGCTCCGGAAATTTCCTCATCTGGATGTAATTTCTGAGACGCTAACATCTTCTTTGAAGTATGAGGGGAGAGTTTTAGGTTGAAGCCATTGCTGGGAATGGCAGAGTGGGCAGATGAAAGAAAACTACATCCTTTGTAATATACTTAAGTTGTTTTTTATACTGTGCCAGAGGCCCTATCCCTGGACTTTGAACTATGTATTTATAAGCCCAGGGGATTCTGATTTCATCAAAATCTGAGGCACTGAATTCTATGCCCACAACTATAAACTTCCTCCACCACTTCCTAGCTAAGAAATCTTAGGCAAACTATATTACTTTTATAGAATCTGTGTCTTTGTCCTTAAAGAGGGAAATAATATTCACCTTTTGGCCTTATTGTGAGGATGTAGGGTTAAGACGATTTGAATGGGAGACTGAATATGGGAAGCGCTATGAGATCCATTAACCAGAAAATGACGCTAGGTCCCTAAATGCTTCCCAAACTTGACTGCTGATAGAAACTGACACATTGGTTAAATAACCTGATCCCAGGCCTCTCCTGAGAGACTGCATTTTAAAAGACACATTCTAAGCTCTAGGCAAGTGTGATAATCAAGTAAGTCTGAACTTAGCAAAGGAATACAAAATGTAATACTCCTATGCCAGAGTTAGGATTTCTGGTTTCTAAATCTAGATCTGCCACTATTTCAAGTGAGCAGGTTGTTTCATCTTTCAGGACCTGTTTATTCATCTATATACTTGCGCTGTCTAACCTACAGTCTGTACGGGACTGATGGCAAATTACACTTGGGGTGAGGGGACTTCTGTAATCTCAGTATTTTTATATTGCTGCAATGTGGATTACACAGGCAACAGAATATAAGCAAAACTGGGATTAGGGGAGGTGTTGGCTTTGTAGTAAAATTAACTGAATATTAATTGTAGGACGCTGCCTTCTCTATCCTGCTACCTTGAGTCACTGAGCTTCCACTCCTCTAAGGATCATGGCATAATTGGAGGTGATCACCCTCGGCCACTCTGATCGCACAGATCTGTGAAAATGCCTATAAAAATTAAAAACACGAGTGTCGGGAAAGAGATTCTGATGAGGGCCCTAAATTTACTTTTTTGTATTAAGGTAACTTTTACTGGCAAGCACAGTACTGTCTTCATGTTGCAACAGAAACTTTTCCCTTGGCATTGAAAAAGGAAGGAAAGGGGGCGCCTGGGTGGCTCAGTCGTTAAGCGTCTGCCTTCGGCTCAGGTCATGATCCCAGGGTCCTGGGATCGAGCCCCGCATCGGGCTCCCTGCTTGGCAGGGAGTCTGCTTCTCCCTCTCCCACTCCCCCTACTTGTGTTCCCTCTCTCACTGTGCCTCTCTCTGTCAAATAAATAAATAAAATCTTTAAAAAAAAAAAGAAAGAAAAAAGAAAAAGGAAGAAAAGAAAAGGGAAAGAGAAAGAAAAGGAAGAAAGGAAGGAAGGAAGGAAGGAAGGAAGAAAAAAGGCGATGTATGCTATTGGCCTCAGGTGGAATTCACAAAGTTAGTGGCGCGGGAACCCCTCCTAACTTGGGAGCTCCGGAGCCTTTGGGGTGCACAGGTGGCCTGACCTCGTCACGGGTGGAAATCACACTTGTCCTGCGTTTAACTTGCCGAATTTCAGTTTATGCTTGGGAGGCAGCCGCATGGAATCCGGTAGGGAAGCCACCAAAGTGCCCAGAGCCAGCACTTCCGCCTCCCGCCCTGAACTTCTCCTGGCGCAGACAAGCCCCGCCCACCAAGAGGCTCGACACGCCCCGTTTGCGTCTCCGCAGAGCCCGTACTTCTTGAACTTTGACTGCTTCTGAGCGGCGGCGCGGGGCGATAATACGCATGCGTCGTTTCTTTGCATGGCTAGCGTCCTTATCCTAGCGGCGGCGGGAGCTGCGGTGGCCGCGCTGCTGGCACTGCGGCTGTGGGTAGTGCTCCATTCTCAGGTCCTGGTGCCCCGTCAGTCTCTCAGTCTCTTGGTGGTGGCTGGGTCCGGTAAGTATTGAGGCGGTGACTGTCGAGCCTGGGCCGGTCACTACAAACCCCAGAGTACACCGCGACTCTCTCCTCTAGTCTCCTTAGTACTTTTTGGAGCATTGCATGCTGAGATTTGTAGTTTCTTTGTGTTAACCGGAACCGGTCCGCCCAGGGGCGAAATCCTGGTTTGCTGACGCGGCCCAAGCATCTTTTAAGGACAAATGAGTAACTTACACTTGTCTGTAATTAAGCTTCCACGTAGCGTATATTATTCTAACAAATTATTATTAAGCAGAGAGGACGCAGAAGCCTTATGTTGCTAACTTAGAATTTTCCTGATTAAAAATAGCTGTTTTGCATCATTAATCTAGGCATTTTGTATTTAGGTTAGGAATCACGAATACTAGATGATAAATGAGGCAAAGTGAATTGTCACATTTATAAATATACAAATCCATGAGGTTAGAAACAATTATCTACTGACCACAGAACAATACACATTTCCGAATATTGTGTCAGCATATGAACAACAAGCTGCCCTATCAGGTAATACAATTTAACAGTCTGCCAGCTCTGCAGGCCCTCACAAAAAGTTCTGACGTGTACGCTTAGAAATGCTAGGAGATTGTATCCAGTTAGAATAATATTTACAGTATGAGCAAATGTTCTAAACTGGTGTTCAAGTGTAACTCGTTACTTTTTTCAGTTAACATATGTTGAGCCTTTGGGGAATCCAGGCACTGTGCTAAGCTCTGGAAATAACAAAACTGACTACTACTACTACTTGCCACAGAGTGGTGACTAGGCAGTTAAGCAGTGTGAAAGGTACAAGGATACAGCAGTGAATGAAAAGGAGATTATAGGAAAACTAACAGAAAACAAAAAACAAAACAAAATGTGTGCTTGTTATAATCTGGGAGGTATAGGCTGCGATGGCAGTCTTCAGGAAGGGCGCCGTTTTATCTGAACTTGAGACAGGAAAATTCTTGGAACAAGTGGTGTCTAAACTGAGACTTGAAAGATGACCAGGAAAGAACCAAAGAGGCTTGGAGGACTGGGAAGGTGTGAAAAGAAGTTGATAGCACTTGGAATGGCCAGAGGTGGGAGGGCACTGTTGCTTTGAGTTCCACGTGGCGCGGTAAGCCCAGTGCAGATCCCAAAGGGCGTTGTAAACCACGCTCTATAAAGCTATTATTGGCACTACTCCACTGCTTTATACCGTGTAGGGGTTAGGACCACAGGCCCTAGATTGACATAATCCTGGAGTTGAATCACATCTTTGCCACTTACTGACCTGGTGATCTTGGGCAAATTAGTTAACCTCACTGAACTTTCTGTTTCCACCTTGAAAAATATGGGATGAGAAGAGGAGAGATTAAATGTAATATTAAAAGTGTTTGGCAAAGTGCTTGGCATATAATAAGCATTTAATAAATGGTGACTGTTGTTAGTCCTGGTAGCAAAGGATCTTTTAAAATACTTTTGAGTGGAGAGTGACCCAATTAAATATAAACTTTTTACAAAGATCATCCAGCCAGCATTGTCAAGAGAATGTTTTGACAAAGACTGAGGTAGGGAAACAAGTAGGAACTTGGCGGTTTGAAAGCGGGGGATGAAGGAAGGAAAGGCTCAGGAATGATGTCCAGGTTTCTGTCTTGAACAAATAGATGAATGGATGTTAGAGCCATTCACTTGACAGTATTAGATTTGGTGGACTGGGAACCAAAATTAAGATTGAGAATTAGTCTGGCAAGTGGTGCCTTTGTCATTCAAACCATTCAGGGTAGGGAGAGGTCAAGGACCTCAAAGAATCTTCCAAGTCAAAGGAAGACTTGTAATCAGACAAATAGTTTAATAGTTCATGGCCAGAATTTTGGAGGAGGGGGAAGGCATTTTTCAGTGTTTACCGTGAATACCAAAAAATGTCTAATCTTTAGATTCCATAAAATATGATTAATCAACCACATATTTTCAAAGAACATCAATTAAAATTACTACTTTTCTTTGAAATATCATATGATTTCCTTAGGCAAATTTTAGATTTAATACCAAATGCTCATCTACCCATTCATTCAATTATAGGAGTGCCTACTGTTTTCAAGGCACTGAAGATCAGCAGTAACAAAATGAACAGAAGTCCCTGCCATCATCTAGTTTACCTTCTAGTGGAGCAAGGGTTAGGGGAGACAAAAACAAAAGAAATAAATAGACTGCATATTAAATTATATGGTGATAAATATTATGAGGTAGGGGAAGGAGGTTGCATTTTAGACAGAATTGTAAGGAAAAGCTCCCAGGGGAGATGACAGATACCCAACAACAGCAAGGAGGCCAGAGTGGCTGGAATAGACTTAAGCCAGGTAGAAGCAGAAGAGGTCTATGAGGTAACAAAGTAAGGGGTCAAATTATAAGATGCCTTTTATTGCATGTGAAAAGGGAAGCCACTGGAGGGTTTTGAGCAGAGGTAAATTGATCAACTCTCTCTAACAGGATCACACTGGATGCTGTGTTGAGAATAGACTGATGTAGACACTTGAATGGACAAGCGGAGCTGGGGGAGCAGACCAGGAAATCGTGGTCATAATTGATGTGAGGGTGATGTGGCTTGGAACAGGGTAATAGCAAAGGAGATGTGGGGGGGGGGGGGGAGGCGGGGGGGAGATTGGATTCTGGATATATTTTAAGTAAAACTGAGAAGATTTTGTTTCCAAAGAATATGTCTTAATAAAAGAGTAAAATGGAAGACAAAGCCCATCATTTTAATGACTTTATTCCGTGGCAAGGTTAAATCTTTAAAGAATGTATTCAGTAAATGTTTCCTTTTTAAAAAAAGAGAAGACTGTTAAAGCAGGTATAATGAAGCTTTAATTTCAGTGGGGATGTGGATATTATCCTTTTTATCCTTAATTGGTCCAGCTGTGAAAACAAGTACCTACTTTGCAAACCACATTTTCTCAAGGCTAAAAACAAAAATACCAAAATGAGTATAAATCAGATGTGTAAATTACATGCCCCAGACAAGAAGATGGGTGACAAGTTATAAAGTATGATTACACATAATCTATGCCAATTTTATTTCTATATCTAATTCCTTCTGGAACCTAGAGAGTAATCCTTCCTTTTCTACTATAAGAAAATATGTGCATTGGCAGAAACCACACGCTTAATTTGTTTGATTATCCTTCTATATGTTCACTGTATTACTACTGAAAGCGCTTTCTAACAACAGTTGTTGGTGGGGGAGAGTTTAGTAGACAGGAGGGACACTGTGACCAGAGGCAAGGAGGAGGTAACAAATAAGATGAATACAAAGAATGTTAAGGACATCAACCTGGCTGAGGCTGAGAGAGTATGAAGTGAAACGAAATGGGTATGATAGGGCTCAGAGAAGTTTGATTGCTTTGCTTTAAATGCTATATAGTTTACATGAGAGGTTGATATTCTTTGGTGTTTTTTTTTCCCATGGAGGAAACCTCAGTGTACACAGTCGATTTTTAAATTCATAGTTTTGAAATTAGAAGTATTAAAATTTTGGAGATTGTACAGTTTCAAAAATTGAACAGTTTTTTGGTGAAGCTGGTAAATATTTGACGACCTGTAGTATGCTGAGACCTCTCTCAGGAGCTGGGGTTACAGTGCTGAACAGTAGGCTTCCTTAGGAAGCCCCAAGTCCTGTGGGTCAGTGCTCATGCCTCATTGACATTACTTCTCAGCACAGAAACCTTCAGTGACCCAGTGACCGTCTTTCCATTTTCCAGGCTACTTTCCTGATCTGATTTCACCCTCCTTCACAGTGTTCCCACCATTCCCTGAACACACATCTCAGCTCTTGCCATCTCATGTCCTAATAATCCCACTCTTGGCCAGTGGCCTCCCTATTCTTATCTGTCCATTAGCTTTACCTTTCAAGTCCTCTCAGCCTTTACCAGGGATCTCCCTTCCTCTTACAGGGTTGGTCTTTCATAACCATTTGCTTGCCTCACCTCTGCCCCCATTTAAGTTTTTCATGCTGTCTTGCATGACTCTTTAAATGTCTGTGTGTCTTTCCCCTTTTCACCAGGCTTCTTGATAACAGGAGTTGTGTCTTATACTTCTTTGTGCCTTCCTTAACACCTACTGCTAGTGCCAATTTTAGTTTTATAAAGTTATTATCCTCTTCCCCCATATAAAAGTAGTATTTATTCAAGGGCATAGATTATTGTTTCCAAATGCTCCTTTCACCTATTGAGAAATACATAAAACATAACATTAGTATAACACAGTCAAATAGATATGGCCATTGGGGGTTTCTTTTTTTTTTAAGTTTTTATTTAAATTCCAGTTAGTTAACACAGTGTAATATTAGTTTCAGGTGTACAATGTAGTGATTGAACACTATACCATACAACACCAGGTGCTCATGACAACAAGTGCACTCCTTAATCCCCATCACCTATTTCCCCCATCCCCTCACCCACCTCCCCTCTGGTAACCACACTGTGGGTTTCTTAATCTTAGGCCTTCCAATATTTTTTCCAGGTGGGCACACCACTGAGATCCTGAGGCTGCTTGAGAACCTGTCCAATGCTTACTCTCCTAGACATTATATCATTGCTGATACTGATGAAATGAGTGCCCATAAAATAAATTCTTTTGAACTAAATCGAGCTGATAGAGACCCCAGTACCATGGTAAGTGATCATTTATATTTCTAAGAAAGTTAAAAGTTGAATATTGAGTTGAATTATCTCTGGAAACAATCTCGTGGCACCTCAGTGCCCTGCCCACACAGGGCAGTCAAATGTTTATTGCTGGTGAAATATAGTTCCTCTACTACCAAAAGATAAGAATTTCTTTAAACTACATCTTCAAGTGGCAGTTTAGTTTCTTATATTCTCTTTTATTCTTTTAAATAGGGGAAATTGTGTTTCAATTAATTCCAGCTAGGAAAATTTAAACTTACATAAAGCATCTGGTTCATGTGCTTATTGGCTCTTCACTAAAGTTCTTTATCAATGTATTGCATTTCTTGATGATGTATCTATGACTACTTCTTATTCTTCAAATTGTATTTGAATCTGCCTTTAAAATTAACTTCTCTATCTCTGGTTGCTCACTTCAGTTTAGCATTTTAGTCAGAATTAGGGGTAAAAGAACAAAAGTGAAATGACTTCTTTATCAAGGAAGGAAACTAGAGCTGTCCCTTGGGTAGATTGTCTCCATCCATCCCTCCCTCTGGTACCTGCCCAGCCAAGGAGCAGCAACAGGTAGTTCAGGAGTGGAAGCTGACCCAGCTCAGGCTATTCAGTGTTTCCCTGGGCTTTTTGGACTTGGGGATCCAGAAAATGGAGGCAGTCTTTCTTTGGGGACAAACTCTGTAAAAGATAAAATTTGGGAGCTCCTGGCAGTCATGTTTTCACCTGCCAGGTAAAGATAGACTATAGTTGGAGAAAAGAATGATGTTAATACACAGGAAGAGTAAAATGAGGAACCAGGTGGTAAGACCTGCCTTCAGGAACTCCAGAGGTCTGGCTGCATCTGTGTGGGAAATTCAGATCCACTAATACCGCCACTCTCCTACTCCCCCTCATTTCCTCTCTCACTTCCTCACCTCACCCCACCTCCACACCTTTTTAAAGCCTGTTTCAATTGAGTTGTGGTCAACTGTGTAAACGTGATCCCTAACTACAACACTGTTAGAATGTGTTCTTGGAGATTGCATGTCAAACAGGATCAGAATCTGGCTGTTGTTATTCAGCCAGAACAAAATGCTGCGGTATGTTTTCTCTGTGTGTGTGGGGGGGTAAGCCAAATGCTTCATTTCTGTTTTGGGAATCTTATGGCCTCTGAAACAAAGTACCACACACTGGGTGACTAAGGGCAGAAATGTATTCTCTCACAGTTCCAGAGGCTAGAAATCTGAAATCAAGGATTTGACTGGGCCACGTTCTCTCTGAAGACCCTAGGGGAGAATTCTTCCTTGCCTCTTACTAGCTGCTGATGGTTGCCAACACTCCTTGGCATTCCTTGGCTTATAGCAGCATCATTTTAATCTCTGCCTCCATTGTCATAGGGCCATTCCTGTGTCTCTGTCTTCACATGCCCTTCTCATAAAGACACCAGTCATTGGATATAGGGCCCAGACACATTCAGTATGACCTCATCTTAACTTGATTCCACCTACAAGACCTTTTTCCAAATAAGGTCACACTGACAGATTCCAAATAGACAGGAATTTTGGGGGGACACTATTCATCCCTGTGTGTGTAACTGATCCTTTTAATAATGTGCAAGACAGATAATACCATACTTATTTTACAAATGAGAAAATGGAGACCCAGAAGTATAAATAAGGTCCACCTGATATGTGGCACTTACCTAAACATGTCTTCTCCAAAACTTTTTCTGCATAGGCCACTCTGCCTCTTCTGTGCATTCTTTTCCAATCCAATAAACTAAGTAAAAAAGAATGCTTTGGGGATTATTCAAGGCATCAGAGACTAAAACTGTCATTGAATCTCTTATCTTAGAGGGTATATTAGAATTGGTGGAGAATTTGGAGAATACAGTGGTGACTTTTTACACAAGTGGAATATAGTATTATAATTTAGCAGTTGTAAAGACTACTTAAAAAATATAAAAGTTGAATAATTACAAATTGTTATTGTTTTCATAAGGAACAGGTATCTTTTTACCCAATTATTAGCATATATATTCTTCTTTCTGAAGTTACATCCATTTAGAGGCTACAGTTTTAATTTAGCATACATATTGAATATTTGCTGAATTTCGTGGTTTAATGGAACATTTGGAAGATTGTTATATACAGGAAGAGTGTGGGTTGGTTTTTTTGAGAGGGGGAGGGGCAGAGGGAAAGAGAATCTTTTTTTTTTTTTTAAAGATTTTATTTATTTATTTGACAGAGAGAGACACAGTGAGAAAGGGAACACAAGCAGGGGGAGTGGGAGAGGGAGAGGGAGAAGCAGGCTTTCCGCTGAGCAGGGAGCCCGATGCTGGGCTCGATCCCAGGACCCTGGGATCATGATCTGAGCCGAAGGCAGACTTAATGACTGAGCCACCCAGGCGCCCTGGAAGAGAGAGAATCTTAAGCAGCCTCCATGCTCAGCGTGGACTTGATCTCAGGGCTCGATCTCAGGACTCTGAGATCATGACCTGAGCCAAAATCAAGAGTTGGACACTTAACCAACTGAGCCACGCAGGGGCCCCTACAGGAAGATTGTTATAGACACTTTAGAACCCTGTAAGTTGGGTGTCATTCACTTTATTTTATTTATTTTTTAATTGAAGTTTATCTGACACACAATGTTACACTAGTTTCAGGTGTACAGCATAGTGATATGACAACTCTGTGCATTATGCTGTGCTCACCACAAGTATAGCTCCCATCTGTCACCAGACAACACTATTACAGTATCCTTGACTGTATTCCCTGTGCTGGAACTTTTGATTCCTGTGACCTATATATTCCATAACTGGAAGCCTTACCTCCCATCCCCCTTCACCCATTTTGCCCATCCCTCACGCTCTCTCTGGCAGCCACCAGTTCTCTGCTTTTATGGGTCTGTTTATGCTTTGTTCGTTTGTTTGTTTCTTTTGCTTTTTAGATTCCATTATAAGTGAGATCATATGGTCTTTGTCTTTCTCTGTCTGACATATTTTAGTTAACATAATGCCCTATAGGTCCATACAAGGTTTGATTCACTTTAATCCAAAAGCCAAAGATTTTGAATTTTTAAAGTGCCATTATTTTGTCTTCCTCTCAAAGTGGTACCACCAGTGTAGGACTAAGCATCTCTCTTAGACTACTTTCTTCCATCAGTTAATTTACTGCTGGGGCAATGCGACCCTTTTTAGAGAAAAAATACTACCTCATTCCTAAAAGGATCTCTACTCATGAATCTGAAGCTGGGAAGAGTTTCTGCAGAGATGCAGAGAGAGCTGTTGAGGGTGGTAGCATGAGTTGTCGTTTCTGCTGGCTACACCATATGCTACACTTGGGGGGGAGGCCAGGTGGAGAGACACCTTCCCACCAAGCTTTGCTCAAGGGAGGAATCCACTTACTCTTCTCTTTTTTTCCCTATAGCTTAGGGGAGTTGTACCTGCAGCCCCCTAGACAGCTATCCATTATACCTCCCATGGAGCTCACAAGACTGGGGAGAAGGAGTCTCATTGCAGAAATTGGTAGTGATCAATACGTTTGCCGGCAGAGCCCTTATTAGCCAAGAATATTGAACAATCTAGATCTTAATGTCTCGTGCAGTAGCTACCAGCACTGGCTCAACACTATTTATTGAATACTCCTTTTTTCACTGATCTGCAATGCTACCACTGTTATATCAAGTTTCTGTGTATGTAAAGATCTGTATGTGAGCTTTCCTCTTTGTTGACTGGTTTGTTTGTCTATTCCTAATATCAAGCTCCCGTAGTCTTACTCTTCAGAAGTATCTTAGGGGTTCTTTCTTTTTTCCCATGGGTTTCTGAGTTAGCTTGGGCAAGTTCACAAAGAAACATGTTAAAATTTTTATTTGAATTGAATCAATGCATCAGTTTGAGGAGAACTTAAATCTATATAATGGTATCTTCCTATCCAGGGACATTGTCTGTCTCTGCATTATTTAGGTTTCCTTTAATGCTTTTCAGTAACATTTCTAATTTTCTTCACGAGAGACTTGTATATTTTTTGTTGTTTTTATTCTGTGTACCTTGTATTGTCTTATTGCTGTAAGTGATATACCTTTTAATGGGATTTCCTGTGTTACAGTATAGAGAAATATAATTGATTTGAGTATAGTGATCTTCTAAGAATCACTTTGCCACATTCTAATTAATTCCAGTAATTTGTACACTTTTATGCTATCTACAAAGATAATATCATCTGCAAATAGTAACAATTATGATTCTTTCTAATCTTTACACCTTTTATTTCTTTTTCTCATTTTGTTTTTAGAACTTCCAGAACAGTAACTAATAGAAGCAGTATAGTGGTCATCTTTATAGTCTTTATGATTTTAAAAATTTGCCAGGAGTTTAATTTTAAATCGTATTTGGTTGTTGATTTTTATCAAATGTCTTTTCTTTATCTCAGATGATCGTATTGTTTTTTCCATTTTATCTATTTTCGTGGGCAGTTACAAGGTATGAATTGTTGTTGAATTCTTGGAATAAACCTAGTTTGTGCATAGTGAGTTACATTTTAACGCATTGCTGGATTTTGTTTGCAAGTATATTGTTTAGGAATTATTGTATTAATGTTCATGCCTGAGATTGCCCCATACTTTTCCTTTCTTGTGCTGTTCTTTAGTTTTGGTATCAAGGTTACACTAATCTGATCATGTGAGTATACAGCATCTTATTTGGGGAAGGAATTTGTATAAATATGGAGTTACTTTTTAAATTTTATAGAACTTGTTTATAAAAATATCTGGCCCTGTTGTGTTCTTTTTATTATGGTTATAGACTTTTCAGGCTTCCTGTTTGTTCTTAAGTCAATTTTGCTAAGATATTTTTCTAGGAATATATCTATTTTTTATGAGTTTACAAATGTGTTGGCATAAATATTTTCATAACATTCTCTTGCCCTTTTGTAATCTATGCTATAGTGTTCACATCGTTTATCTTTGTCCATCTCTTTATTTTTACCTTTTGGTGGTTGTTATGTTTTAGGTGTATCTTTTTTTGTTTTTTTAAGATTTTATTTATTTATTTGAGAGAGAGAGAATGAGAGAGAGAGCACATGAGAGGGGGGAGGGCCAGAGGGAGAAGCAGGTTCCCCGCCGAGCAGGGCGCCCGATGCGGGACTCGATCCAGGGACTCCAGGATCATGACTTGAGCCGAAGGCAGTCGCCCAACCAACTGAGCCACCCAGGTGCCCTAGGTGTATCTTTTTAAACGACATGTAACACAATTTTTAAAATTCAAAACCAAGAATCATTGTCTTTTAACTAGCATGTTTGGTACATGCACATTTATTGTGATTATTAATGTATTAGATTTGTTTCTACTATTTTATTTGGCTCTTTTTACTGACCATCATTTTCTTTGAATCTTTTTATCCTCCTTTTCTGTCTTCTGCTTGGATTAAGTGAGCTTTCTTTATCCTCCCTTTTTCCCTTCTCCTGGAATGGAAAATATTCTATTCTCAAAGATGTTATTCTTAAATTGTCTACATGGTTACCTGACTTAAAGTCAAAAACTTAATATCTCCATCCTCCTCCTGAAAAACAAGGCTTTTAGAATATTTTAACTGTAAACACCTCTTCCCATCTTACATATTATTGTTTTGGTTCTACTTTGTTTTTATACCACCCAAATTACTTATTACTATTATTGTTTTACACAGTCAGTGCTTATTTAGATTTATTTTCTTTGCTTATTCCTGCTATTCCTTTTGGATCCAATGTCTTTCTACCAGAGTATATCTTTTATTCTTCCATGGAAGGTCTATAAGTGATTTATTTTTTCCATGTTTTTTGTTTGCCTGAGAATATGTGTTGGTTTTGACCTTCCTTTGATTGCATTCTACATTTAGAATTCTAGGTTGAATTTTTTTCCTTCATAAATGTATATTTAGCATTCATTCATTTATTTAATAAATACTTATTGAATACTTTCTGAATGTTAGTGATATAGTAGTGAATAAAACATGTAAGAATCTCTGCCCTGATGGTGCTTACATTCCAATGGGAAGACAGTAAACAAGATAATCAAGTAAAATGTATAATGCATTAGTGTTAAATGCTAAGGAGAAAACTAAAGCCAGGGAAGGGAATACAGAATATTGGGGGGGGGGGGTGGATAAAGGGAGGCTGCAATTTTAGGCAAAATGGCCAGAAAAGTGACATTTGAATAAATACCTGAGAGGGAAGTGAAAGTATAAAGCCATCTGGGGAAAGAGAATTCTTGGAGAGGAAACAATAACTGCAAAGAAGACCCTGAGGTGGGGCTGTACCTGGCATGTTTTTGAAATAACAGGTGAGGATATTGAGATCAGATTTTTTTTTTTTTAAGATTTTATTTATTTATTTGTCAGAGAGAGAGAGAGAGAGCACAAGCAGGGGGGGCGGCAGGCAGAGGGAGAAGCAGGCCCCTCGCTGACAAGGAGCCAGATGCGGGACTCGATCCCAGGACCCTGGGATTATTACCTGAGCTGAAGACAGACGCTTAACCACCTGAGCCATCCAGGCCTCCCGAGATCAGACTTTTTTTAAGACGTTGTGATCCATTTTTAGTCTTAGATTTTTTTCCCCCTTGTGTGAAATGGGGAGCCATTGGGAGGTTTTAGGTAGAGGAGTGATATGATCTGACTTTTATTTATTTATTTTTTACTTTTTCTTTAACTGAAGTATAGTTGACATACAATGTTACATTAGTTTCAGGTGTACAGCATAACAATTTGATGAGTTTATACATTAGGCTATGCTCACCCAAAGTGTAGCTACCATCTGTCACCATAAAACACAATTGCAATGCCATTAACTATATTCCCTATGTTGTACCTTTTACTCCTGTGGTTTATTCATTCCATAACTGAAAGCCTGTACCCCCACTTCACCCCTTTTGCCCATCCTCCTAGCTGCTTTCCCTCTGGCAACCATTAGTTTGTTCTCTGTGTTTATGGGTCTGTTCCTTCTTTTTGTTTGTTCATTTGTTTTGTTTTTTAGATTGTACATATAAGTGAAATCGTATGGTATTTGTCTTTCTCTGTCTGACTTACTTCACTTAACATAATACTCTTTAGGTCCATCCCTCTTATCACAAATGGTAAGATTTTATCCTTTTTTATGGCTGATATTCCATTGTATATATGTATATACATATGTATATACCATATCATCTTATCCATTCATCTGTCAGTGAACACTGGGTTGCTTCCATATCTTGGCTATTGTAAATAATGCTGATTGTAAATAATGCTGCAGTAAACATGGGGTGTGTATATCTTTTCAAATTAGTGTTTTTGTTTTCTTGGATAAATACCCAATAGTGGAATTATTGAATCATATGCTATTCTTTTTTCTTTTTTTTTTTAAAGATTTTATTTATTTATTTGAGAGAGAGAGAGAAAGCACCAGAGAGGAGAGGGTCAGAGGGAGAAGCAGACTCCCCGCTGAGCAGGGACCCCCGATGCCGGACTCTATCCTGGGACTCCAGGATCATGCCCTGAGCCAAAGGCAGATGCTTAACTGACTGAGCTACCCAGGCGCCCCTCATATGGTATTTCTATTTTTAGTATTTTGAGTAATCATCGTACAGTTGTCCACAGTGGCTGCCGCAGTTTGCATTCCCACCAACAGTGCACAAGAGTTCCTTTTTCTGCACATCTTCACCACCTCTTTGTTATTTTTTTTTGATTCAAGCCATTCTGACAGGGGTAAGGAGGTGTCTCACTGTGGAAGTAACAACCAACACCACAGAAATACTAAGGGTTATTAGAGACTACTATGAAAAATGATATGCCAATAATTGGACAACAAAAGCTTTGCTTTTCTTTTCAACATTCCTCTGGCTATGCAGGGTCTTTTCTGGTTCCATACAAATTTTAGGATTATTTGTTCCATTTCTTTGAAAAAAATGGATGGTATTTTGATAGGGATTGCATTGAATGTGTAGATTGCTCGAGGTAGCATTGACATCTTCACAATACTTGTTCTTCCAGTCCATGAGCATGGAACGTTTTTCCATTTCTTTGTGTCTTCCTCAATTTCTTTCATGAGTATTTTATAGTTTTCTGAGTACAGATTCTTTGCCTCTTTGGTTAGATTTATTCCTGGGTATCTTATGGTTTTGAGTACAATTGTAAATGGAATCGAGTCCTTAATTTCTCTTTCTTCTGTCTTGTTTTTGGTGTATAGGAATGCCACTGATTTCTGTGCATTGATTTTATATCCTGCCACTTTACTGAATTCCTGTATGAGTTCTAGCAGTTTTGGGGTGGAGTCTTTTGGGTTTTCCATATAAAGTGTCATTATCATCTGCAAAGAGTGAGAGTTTGACTTCTTCTTTGCTGATTCGGATGCCTTTGATTTCTTTTTGTTGTCTGATTGCTGTGGCTAGGACTTCTAATACTATGTTGAATAGCAGTGGTGATAGTGGACATCCCTGCCGTGTTCCTGACCTTAGGGGGAAAGCTCTCAGTTTTTCCCCATTGAGAATGATATTCACTGTGGGTTTTTCATAGATGGCTTTTATGACATTGAGGTATGTACCCTCTATCCCTGTACTCTGAAGAGTTTTGATCAAGAAAGGATGCTGTACTTTGTCAAAAGCTTTTTCTGCATCTATTGAGAGGATCATATGGTTCTTGTTCTTTCTTTTATTAATGTATTGTATCACAGTGATTGATTTGTGGATGTTGAACCAGCCTTGCAGCCCAGGGATAAATCCTACTTGGTCGTGGTGAATAATCCTTTTAATGTACTGTTGGATCCTATTGGGTAGTATTTTGGTGAGAATTTTTACATCCGTGTTCATCAAGGATGCTGGTCTGTAATTCTCCTTTTTGATGGGGTCTTTGTCTAGTTTTGGGATCAAGGTAATGGTGGCCTCATAAAACAAGTTTGGAAGTTTTCCTTCCATTTCTATTTTTTGGAACAGTTTCAGAAGAATAGGTATTAATTCTTCTTGAAATGTTTGGTAGAATTCCCCTGGGAAGCCTTCTGGCCCTGGGCTTTTGTTTTTTGGGAGATTTTTGATGACTGCTTCAATTTCCTTAGTGGTTATAGGTCTGTTCAGGTTTTCTATTTCTTTCTGGTTCAGTTTTGGTAGTTGATACATCTCTAGGAATGCATCCATTTCTTCCAGATTATGTAATTTGCTGGCATAGAGTTGCTCATAATATGTTCTTATAATTGTTTGTATTTCTTTGGTGTTGGTTGTGATCTCTCCTCTTTCATTCATGATTTTATTTATTGGGGTCATTTCTTTTCTTTTTTTTTTTTTTGATAAGTCTGGCCAGGGGGTTATCAATCTTGTTAATTCTTTCAAAGAACCAGCTCCTAGTTTCATTGATCTGTTCTACTGTTCTTTTGGTGTCTATTTCATTGATTTCTGCTCTGATCTTTATTATTTCTCTTCTCCTGCTGGGTTTAGGCTTTATTTGCTGTTTTTTCTCCAGCTCTTTTAGGTGTATGGTGAGTTTGTGTATTTGAGACCTTTCTTGTTTCTTGAGAAAGGTTTGTATTGCTATAAACTTCCCTCTTAGGACTGCCTTTGCTGCATCCCAAAGATTTTGAACAGTTGTGTTTTCATTTTCATTTGTTTCCATGAATTTTTTTTAGTTCTTCTTTAATTTCCTGGTTGACCCATACATTCTTTAGTAGGATGCTTTTTAGCCTCCATGTATTTGAGTTCTTTCCGACTTTCCTCTTGTGATTGAGTTCTAGTTTCAAAGCATTGTGGTCCGAAAATATGCAGGGAATGATCCCAATCTTTTGGTACCAGTTGAGACCTGATTTGTGATCTAGGATGTGATCTATTCTGAAGAATGTTCCATGGGCACTGGAGAAGAATGTGTATTCTGTTGCTTTGGGATGGAATGTTCTGAATATATCTGTGAAGTCCATTTGGTCCAGTGTGTCATTTAAAGTCTTTATTTCCTTGTTGATCTTTTGCTTAGATAATCTGTCCATTTCAGTGAGGGGGTTGTTAAAGTCCCCCACTATTATTGTATTGTTGTCGATGTGTTTCTTTGCTTTTCTTATTAATTGGCTTATATAACTGGCTGCTCCCATGTTAGGGGCATAGATATTTACGATTGTTAGATCTTCTTGTTGGATAGACCGTTTAAGTATGGTATAGTATCGTTCCTCATCTCTTATTATAGTCTTTGGTTTAAAATCTAATTTGTTGGGCGCCTGGGTGGCTCAGTTGGTTAAGCAACTGCCTTCGGCTTAGGTCATGATCCTGGAGTCCCGGGGTCGAGTCCCGCATCGGGCTCCCTGCTTGGCAGGGAGTCTGGTTCTCCCTCTGACCCTCCCCCCTCTCATGTGCTCTCTCTCTCTCTCTCTCTCACTATCTCAAATAAATGAATAAATAAAATCTTTAAAAAAAAATCTAATTTGTCTGGTATAAGGATTGCCACTCCAGCTTTCTTTTGGTGTCCATTAGCATGGTAAATGGTTTTCCACCCCCTCACTTTCAATCTGGGGGTGTCTTTGGGTCTAAAATGAGTCTCTTGCAGACAGCAAATTGATGGGTCTTGTTTTTTAATCCAATCTGATAGCCTGTGTCTTTTGATTGGGGCATTTAGCCCATTTACATTCAGGGTAACTATTGAAAGATAGGAATTTAGTGCCATTGTATTGCCTGTAAGGTGACTGTTACTGTATATTGTCTGTGTTCCTTTCTGGTCTATGTTACTTTTAGGCTCTCTCTTTGCTTAGAGGACCCCTTTCAATATTTCTTGTAGGGCTGGTTTCGTGTTTGCAAATTCCTTTAGTTTTTGTTTGTCCTGGAAGCTTTTTATCTCTCCTTCTATTTTTAATGACAGCCTAGCTGGATATAGTATTCTTGGCTGCATATTTTTCTCATTTAGTGCTCTGAATATATCATGCCAGTCCTTTCTGGCCTGCCAGATCTCTGTGGATAGGTCTCTGTTGTCAATCTAATGTTTCTACCATTGTAGGTTACATGTCTCTTCTCCCGAGCTGCTTTCAGGATTTTCTCTTTTTCTCTGAGACTTGTAAGTTTTACTATTAGATGTTGGGGTGTTGACCTATTTTTATTGATTTTGAGCGGGGTTCTCTGCCTCCTGGATTTTGATGCCTGTTTCCTTCCCCAAATTAGGGAAGTTCTCTGCTATAATTTGCTCCAATATACCATCTTCCCCTCTCTTTCTTCTTCTTCTGGGATCCCAATTATTCTAATATTGTTTCATCTTATGGTATCGCTTATCTCTCAAATTCTGCCCTCATGATCCAGTAGTTTTTTATCTCTCTTTTTCTCAGCTTCTTTATTTTCCATCATTTGGTCTTCTATATCACTAATTCTCTCTTCTGCCTCATTTGTCCTAGCAGTTAGAGCCTCCATTTTTTATTGCACCTCATTAATAGCCTTTTTGATTTTGACTTGGTTAGATTTTAGTTCTTTTATTTCTCCAGAAAGGGTTTCTCTAATATCTTCCATGCTTTTTTTTCAAGCCCAGCTAGTATCTTTAAAATCGTCATTCTGAACTCTAGTTCCGACATCTTACTAATATCCGTATTGATTAGGTCCCTGGCAGTTGGTACTGCCTCTTATTCTTTTTTTTTGAGGTGATTTTTTCCATCTTGTCATTTTGTCCAGAGGAGAATAGATGAATGAGAGAACAAAATGCTAACAGGGTAACAACAACCCCAGAAAAATATACACTAAACAAATCAGAAGAGACCTGAAACCGGGGGAAAATAAAGGGAAAGAAAGAAAAAAGAAAAAGATAAAAACAAACAAAAAAACAGAATATGATCAAATATGATCAGGTTGGTGCATAGATCAATGCCACACACTAGATTTTGGGCATATTTTGGTCTGTTAGAAGAAAGTGCCTCCCAAAATTTTAAAGCAAGAAAAACTTACATATGTACAAAAGTAAGGGTAAATACGATGAAGGGATGGAATATGACTGTAAAGATGAAAATTATAGAAGATTTTATAAAAGGAATTGATAAGAAGTTGGTTGAAAAAAGAAAGAAGAGGATTTTAAAAAAAAGGGAGAGAATGTGATTAGGCGGGAGACTAGAATAAAGCCATACAGTAGAGATTTAGGGTATATTTTGGTCTGTTAGAAGAAACTGTATCCCAAAATTTTAAAGAGAGAACAACTTACATATATATACCAAAAATAAGGTTAACTACTATGAAGGAATAGAATATGACTCTAAAAATGAAAAATTAAAAGGGATTGATAAGATGTTGGTGGAAAGGGAAAAAGAAAAATTCAAAAAAGAAAAGAAAGTTAAAAAAAAATTTAACTTTGAAAGACTAAAGAATCATGGTAAAAAAGCCATGAATTCTATGTGCAGTATTCCCCTAGCGCTGGAGTTCTGCCATTCTCATTGATCGCTAAACTTGGTCTTGGCTGGCTGTTCTTGCTGATCTTCTGGGGGAGTGGCCTGTTGCCGTGGTTACCAAATGTCTTTGCAGGAGGCGGAATTGCCCCGCCCTTGCCAGGTCCAGGCTAAATAATCTGCTCGGGTTTGCTCTCGGGAGCTTTTGTTCCCTGCAAGCTTTCCGATCAGCTTTGGAGGATGACAGTGAAATGGCGGCCTCCCAATCTCCGCCCCAGAGGAGCCGAGAACTCGGGGCCCCATTCCTCAGTGAGCCCCCAGAGAAAAGCAGTCAGTCACTCCCGTCTCCCCAGTCTCCAGCCGCACTCCGTGCTCATCTGGCCTGTGACCGAGTATTTCTATCTCTGGCACACGACTCCGTGTGGTCTCCAAACCCAGCAGATTGCTGCTGTAGGCTCCCATGCCGCTCCTCCTGGGGGAGGAAGGGGGTCTCCCCGGATCTGCCGCTTGTTGGGTCCCTGCTGGAAGAGCAGTGGCCTGACTGTGCTGCGGACAGGGTTTATGGCAACCCTGAGCTGAGAGCCCATGCCTGGGCTCCGTCTCTGCAGCCGGCTTCCCCACTCTGATACCTGGGAGCTCTGCCGCACTCAAGCACCCCCAGTCTTTCTGTGACCCCAAGGGTCCTGAGACCCCACTGTCCCAGCGAGGGTTCCACCCCCTGCTTAGCCACTGGAGCGACGTCCCTTAGCGGAGCCAACTTCTAAAAGTTCCAATTTTGTGCTCCGCTGCTCTATCAGTTGCCAGAAGCAGCCATTGGAGGCCCCCTCCCCTGCCGTCTATCCTCCCTAATATCACCTCGGATTCACTTCTCCTCATGTCCTACCTTCCAGAACGTGGTCACTTTTCTGTTCAGAGAGTTGCTGCTATTCTTTTCTTCGATCTCCTGTTCAGTTCGTAGGTGTTCAGAATGGTTTGATCCCTATCTAGCTGAATTCCTGGGACCAGATGAAATTTAGGTCTCCTACTCCTCTGCCATCTTGTTCCTCCCCCTCCACTCTGATCTTTATATAATTTCTTTCCTTTTACTAACTTTGAGTTTTGTTCTTTTTCTTGTTCCTTTAGGTGTAAGGTTTGATTGTTTATTTGAGGTTTTTCTTGTTTTTTGTGGTAGGCCTGTATTGCTATAAATTTCTCTCATAGAATACTTCTCTGTGTCCCAAAGATTTTGGACCATTGTGTTTCCAGTTTCATTTGTCTCCATGTATTTATTTCTTCTTTGACTTCTTCATTGACCCATTGGTTGTTTAGTAGCATGTTGTTGAGGCACCTCTGATTTATATTTTCATAGGATCATTTTGGCTGCTGAATAAACTAAAGAGGAGGACAGAAGCAAGGAAAGGAGTTTGGAGGCCATAGCAGTGATCCTAGGAGAGACCAGTAGGGTTTGGACCACGATAGTAAAAGTGGATATGATGGGAAGTCATCAGATTCTGGATATATTTTGAGGATAGAGCTAAATTTTATCTGTGTGTGAATGTGGAAAAGAGATGAGGAGTAGAGGATGGCATCCAGATTTTGACCTGAGCTACCAGAAAAATGGAATTGCCATTAATTTAGGCAAAGATTACATGAGAGAGGAGGAGGACTTAGTGTGGGATGTCTGTAAATATACATGTAAAGGTGCTGACTATGCAATTGGATCTGTGAATCTAAAGTTCAGGAGGGAGCTCTTGTCTGGAATGTGAATTTTGGAGTCTTCTGTATTAACTGATGGTACTTAAAACAAGAATCTGGATGAGATCACCCAGGGACTAAGTATAGTTAGAAATTAGAAGAGGACTAAGAACTGAGCCCCAGAGCACTCTTAACTTTCAAATATAGGGAGCTGTTACTGTCATGGTAATAATAGCTGTCAGTTTGTTGTTCCTCTGCGGCCATCCTCCAGAACCCGGGGGTTGGGGGGGCCTCAAACCCCCACCCTGGGTTACTGACACAATTAGTCTTCTTCCCAGACCTCTTTGTCACAAGCTGTCTCTCCTCTTTCATTTTTTTCTTATTCCTGGCAAGTAGGGATTTCCTGTCTTTCTACTTCAGATAAAAGAATATTTTGTTACATTTCTTATAGCATTTTAATCTGTTTATAGGAGGGTTTTCAGGTTAGTTTATATTGCCATCTTGCCAGAACCAAAGTCAAATTAATTTTCTAATTAAAGTCAGAGTTTTAATGTATTCTCTATATTGAGGTCTATTCTGGACTGTTTGTAAAAGTAGCAACCCCCCCACTCACCAATTTTCTTTTTTTTTCCCCCGATAGAACTGAACCAACTGCAATTTCCTAACAATACCTAATACTCTTATGGTTAAAGGCCTTGACTCTCACTCCGTAGTGAAGCAGAAAGTAAGTCTGCAATATTTGAAAGCATTAACAGTAATTGCAGCCTGTGCCTGGACAAGGTGTCTCATCCACATTACTCAGAGCACTTTAGGAATAAAAGTTCATCGATTCACACTTGGTTCTGGTGAGAAGCCAAAACCCACATTTGCAACACAAGCCTGCTCTTCCAAAAACATAAAAGACCTTCCCAGAAATCAGGTGATACATATTACCAGTTATTAATCACTTAGATTTACCCAAGTAGCATAGAAATTTTCTGTTGTTTGGTTTATAACTTACTCTGATATGGAATTACTCAATAAATTTCTAAATGTTTTTGCTGGTTTGTAGGAAAAATATTTAAATGCTCATGTTTGTTTATGCTAGATATAAATATACAGCAGATTTTTAAGCTACATTTTAAATTAATATAATTTTGCTAATTAAATGGTAGAGATGACCTATTTTTGTTGCAGAAACTTCATTCGAATTTCCCCTAATTCCTTTGATTCAGTAAAATTTTTAAAATGGTATTTAAAATCTTAAGGTATGTAATTCATCCTATTTATTACACAGGAGTAAAGAGAAATAACTATTTGTGGTGTACTTTTTAACTCTACTATTAGCCTATGTTTCTCTGCATAGTTTAGCGGGTTTTTTTTTTTTTTTAATGTTATGTTAGTCACCATACAATACATCATTAGTTTTTGATGTAGTGTTCCACGATTCATTGTTTTCGTATAACACCCAGTGCTCCATGCTGTACGTGCCCTCCTTAATACCCATCACTGGCCTAATCCATCCGCCCACCCCCCCCTCCCCTCTAAAACCCTCAGTTTGTTTCTTGGAGTCCATAGTCTCTCACAGTTCGTCTCTCCCTCCAATTTCCCCCCGCTTCGTTTTTCCCCTCCTTCTCCTAATGTCCTCCATGCTATTCCTTATGTTCCACAAATAAGTGAAACCATATAATTGACTTTCTCTGCTTGACTTATTTCATTTAGCATAATCTCCAGTCCCATCCATGTTGATGTAAAAGTTGGGTATTCATCCTTTCTGATGGCTGAGTAATATTCCATTGTATAGATGGACCACATCTTCTTTATCCATTCATCTGTTGAAGGGCATCTCGGCTCTTTCCACAGTTTGGCTATTGCAGACATTGCTGCTATGAACACTGGGGTGCATATGGCCCTTCTTTTCACTACATCTGTGTTTTGGGGGTAAATACCCAGTAGTGCAATTGCTGGGTCATAGAGTAGCTCTATTTTTAATTTTTTGAAGCACCTCCACACTTTTCCAAAGTGGCTGTACCAACTTGCATTCCCACCAACTGTGTAAGAGGGTTCCCCTTTCTCCACAACCTCTCCAACATTTGTTGTTTCTTGGCTTGTCAATTTTTGCCATTCTAACTGGTGTAAGGTCATATCTCAATGTGGTTTTGATTTGAATTTCCCTGATGGCTAATGATGATGAACATTTTTCATGTGTCTGTTAGCCATTTGTATGTCTTCTTTGGAGAAGTGTCTCTTCATGTCTTCTGCCCATTTTTTGACTTGATTATTTGTTTTTTGGGTGTTGAGTTTGAGAAGTTCTTTATAGATCTTGGATACCAGCCCTTTGCAAATATCTTCTCCCATTCTGTGGGTTGCCTCTTTGTTTTGTTGACTGTTTCCTTTGCTCTGCAGAAGCTTTTTTTTTGATAAAGTCCCAAAAGTTCATTTTCACTTTTGTTTCACTAGCTTTGGAGATGTATCTTGAAAAAAGTTGCTGTGGCTGATGTCAAAGAAGTTACTGCCTACGTTCTCTTCTAGGATTTTGATGGATAGTTTAGCATTTAAAGAGAAACAGGCTTTCCTTGGGAAAAGCACCTCAACCCCACTGGAATAAAGCAACTGAGATTACAAAGATGAAGAGCAAAAGCTAAGCAAAAACACACACACAAACAAGTAAAACAAAAACAAGGAAACAAATGTTTAGCTGTGAAATTACTTACATGAAAAAATATCTTGAAAAGCCTCCTAAAGAAAATGTAATTTCCACTGGGATTAGTTCTAAAGTAAAAAGTAGCTAAAGTAATATCTTTCAGAAAGATTGGATGGTAACTTCTCCAAATAGAACCAATTACCAGAGCTGTGTTATATGAAGGTAAGTGAAAAATCAAACCAGAGCTTTCTTCCTGGAGAGCAGCAGTCTCCACACTGGTCTGTGTTTCAGCAGGAACACCCACCCCTGGGAGACATGGGAGGCTCAGGGCATTGCTCTGTGGATTTTGGTTCATCCTTCCATTTGCTTCATTCTGAGCCTTATCTGTTAACTGCCTTCCTTGACAACCGTTACTCTGTGCAACTTCTGTTAGAGCATGACTTAGCCCTTTTAGATCATACCACTAAGGAAAAAAGCTCAGTGGCACTTGAATAAAACATTTTCAAAACTACATGTAAAAATTACAGAGTAGGCTTTTTTCTTACATAAAATAACCAAAGTTGCTGAAAACTGATTTGCAGTGTTAAAAATTAGAGCCAACTTTACTTTGGGGTCATTTAACTAGATCTCCCTCTACTCTATAAGTAAGCTTATACTGTTTTACCAAGAAAGTCATTGATTTGTTCATTTATTCAAAAAATATTAAATGAGTGCCAATTCTGTATAAGACACTTTGCTTTTATATATGTATATTTCAGCAAATCTTTATTGAATATGTCCCACAATTAACTGTGGCAGGATTGTAAGTGATTATTTTTCTGTTCCTTTACTCTTTTCTTCCCAAATTTTATTTCCTTTTTTTTTTATTTACTAATTTAAAAACTGTGAACAATAAAGAACTTCTTTATATAAAATAAAAAGTGGGGATTCCCTGTTCCTACCCTAGTCCCACTCTCTGGAAGTAAACATTGTACCAGCTTGAGTTATACCTGCTGGTATGACCTTTTCCCTCCTTTGTACATGTACTATAAAAAAAATATTATAAATTACATGTACATATATACATATAAATGGGATGGAGGCAGGGGATGGCTAGTTTATAAATCAAACCCTATATTGTTTTCAGCATTTTTGCATGTAACTCTATACCTTGATAGTTTGCCATGTTGGTACATATCGGTCTACTTTGCGCTTTTTAATGATTGCCTAGTAGTTTATAGTATTGATGATGTACCATTTCCCTCTTGTGGTTTTTAGTTTTTCACAGAATACTGCAGTGAACATGTTTGTACTTATATACATACACAAATATTCTTATGTGTATTTTACATTAATTAGAAAAGCAGTTAAAAAACAAAAAAACCCAAATTAAGTAACTTGCTGATAGTGAAGGGTATGTCAGCCCTTTCCCACTTAGCATTCTGCTAGATTGTTGATTGAATTCTTGATTTAAAGTAAATGTAATAAACAAAGAGTAGACATATCATGGGCGGTAGAGACAAATATAGATATCCTAAACAGTTGTTGTTCTGATCACTAAATAAAACTTTCTGTGCCCTCTATTCATATTCATAGACATAAATATGACAGGAATAAATAACAGAAACATTTTCTGATGCAAAAACTTAGAAAAATTTTCACTTTTCCAGGGTGCCTGGCTGGTTCAGTCATTAGAGCATGTGACTTTTGATCTCAGAGTTGTGGGTTTGAGCCCCATGTTGGGTATGGAGATTACTTAAGAATAAAATCTTTTTTAAAAAAGATTTTCAGTTTTCCCAAATTTATAGTGCAATAGTAGTCAGAATTCTAATGTTTTCCTTCTTTTTTTTTTTTAATAAATCACCTTTGTGCCTGGCAGTTAAGGAATTTACATGTTTCTCTTTTTTTTAAGATTTTATTTATTTATTTGAAAGAGAGAGAATAAGCATGGGGAGCAGCAGACTGAGGGGAAGGGAGAAGCAGGCTCCCCGCTGAGCAAGGAGCCCAGTGCCAGGCTCAATCCCAGGACCCTGGGCAGACACTCAATTGACTGAGCCACCCAGGTGCCCCAGTTTTCCTTCCTTTTTTTAAACTTTGTTTATTTAACAATAAATATGTGCTTTCCATTTGGGCCAGGGCTTGTTATAGGCAGTTGGGATACACCCATGAACAAAACATACCAAAAAAAAAAAAAAAACAAACCTCCTGCCATCATGGAGCTCACTGAACTTGAGCTGGATGAGAAAGACAGTAATACCGGACATAGTGAATACAAAAACCATAAAGCTTCTTAGAAGGTGGTCAGTGCTATAGGAAGATTACACAGGGATGGGGGGATTGGGAGTTCTGACAGGGAGGAAAAAAATTGCATTTGCTCATAGGTCCTTAAAGAAGATGAGGATGCCTGGGAAAAGAGTGTTTCGGGCAGAAGGAATAGTTTCTGGGAAAGCCATCAAGTGGGGGCATTCCTGGATGCTCGGGGAATAGCAGAGAGCCCTGGTGGCTAGAGCCAAGTCAGAGGAGGGAGACACCGGTGAGGAAATGGGAGGGTAGGGCAGGGGGCAGAGTGTATAGGGCCTTGTCAGCTATTGTAAGGATTGTGTGTCTTTCTTTGAGGGAAATGGGGAGCTGTTTTAAACAGATCACTCTGATTGCAGTGCTACAAATAGACTGGGGTAAAGGGTGAAACCAAGGAGACCAGTTAGGAGGCTGTCAGAGCAGTCCAAACAAGTAGTGTGGCTTGCACCAGTAGGGATAGGAATAGGGGCAAATGGTTGGACTCTGGATATATTCTGAAAGTAGAGTTAATAGAATTTCCTGACAGATGGGTTACAGGATGTGAAGAAAAGAGAAATCCAGCAGAACTACAAAGCTTTTGGTCTGAGCAATTTTAAGAATGGAGTTGCTGTCACTGACCTTGGAAGTCTAGGTGGAGCATCCCTGTCTCTAAGTGTCTTTATAAATAATATGTCATACCACCCCGACGAGTCAACAGCCTCTGCCTTGGCTCGTGGGACCTAGATGCAACCTGGGAGTCAGAGGGAACCACACAGTCCCCTCCCTGCCCTGATTCAAAACCATTTCCTAAGTTCTGTGCCCTTGCGCTCTCTCTCCCTTTTTTTTCTCTTTCCTCTCCCCCTCTCCCAAGCAAAAAGGTCCTTTAAATTTTAGAAATGGTCCTGGAGAGTCCTTCCAGGTGCCAGAGGACTTCTGTTTCCGTACTCTGCTGCCTCAGCCCCTGTGAGTGTCATCCCCTCCTGCTTCCACCAGGTGGCAGTGCACTGCTGAACATTGCACAGTAGCGCCCTGCATTGCCTCTCGGGGAGGCGCGAGAGGGCTGAGCTTCAGAATGGCGGCTGGAGTGGAGATTTCTAGTATACATTACAGACTAATCTGGCATGGGGAAGATAAGGAGAGGTTGTGTCATTTCTTTTTTAGAAACATCATATATCCTTGCTAAGAATGATTTTCCTCTCCTGAGTTGAAAAGGCATTATATGGATTTAGAGCAGTCTTTCCACCTGGAGTGTTTTTATTTAAAGCACCTTGCTGAGGTTGCAGTACGAGCATTTGTTTTATGAGCTCTTCTTTGTTTGAGATAGGTAGATCAGCTCCTGAAAGCCATGTCTTCCCCAAAGTGAAACCCTTCTTGAAAATCAAAAGTAGATATTGATTGATTAGTTTCTGTATGCAAAATTTGGACCAAGTCTTATGAGGAACACAAATTAGGAAAGGAAGTGTCCTTTTGCCTCAAGAAACTTTTGATGCAGTTGGAGAGGCATAAGCACAAATCCTGGAAACCTTAGGAATTAATTAATAAAAGCGTCACTGGGCAGTGCTACCTCTGGAGCCTAGAGGACAGATTGGGGCTAAAAAGAGGCCTCTTGGTTGAAACCTGCTTAGAGACCACTTAGACTCCCAGACCCTCTACCCTATCCTGGCAGAAAACCCAACATTTACCACTGGAGAGGTTGAACTAAAAAAGTTTTGGCTTTGGGAACACCAAGCCAAATTGTGGATGGGGTAAGACAGCACCCTGTGAAGAGGGCTTAAGGAGAGTGTGCAATTACTCCTTGTCCCCCCAATATGCATCACTTAGGTCTCCTCTCAGATCAGTTCCCAGAATGCTACCTTTATTTCACCCAGGCAGAAGATTGGAGATTAGTTTTGGGGAAACTGATTTGTTCAGGAGTGTAGAACTATAGATTCTGACACTCAGGATTTCCCCCACTGAAATGGTGGAGTCCTGACTACTTTTGTCCTCCCCTTAACAAGCCCCACCCAGGCTACAGAGCCTCCAGTCGGCCTTCTAATGCCTCATTCCTTAATATGAACCACGGTTTCTCAGCATCAACACTACTGACATTTGGGGTCAGGTAAATTGTGTGGGGAGACTGTCCTCTGCATTATGGGATCTCAGGCAGCATCCCTGGCCTCTACCACTAGATGCCAGTAACACTTCTCCTTCCCCCACCCCTCACCCCACAGCCTTGGCGACCAAAACTGTCTCCAGACCTTGCCGAATGTCCCTGGGGGAGAAGTCCACCCCCTTCTTGAGAATCACTGGCTTGAACTGGCATCCACAGATTCAGACATTGGAAGGAAACCTCAAACATAAGAAAAAGCAAAACTAACTAGGGAAGGAACTTTGAGAAAGGCATCAGAGGAAAGGGCAAGTCAAGGAGGGGGAGGAGGACTTACAGGAAAACGGTATCTTCAGGGAAATGAAAGGACTTTTTTATATATATATATTTTATTTATTTGGGAGAGAGAGCGAGCACACGAGCGGGGGGAGGGGGAAGAGAGAGGGAGAAACAGACTCCCTGATGAACAGGGAGCCTGACTCATGGCTACAGCAGGGCTCTGAGATCATGGCCTGAGCCAAAGTCCGACGCTTAACCAGCTGAGCCACTTGGGCACCCCAGGACAATGTATCTTTAAAGAATGATACCTGTTTTTTAAAAAACCTAGAACTAGAAGGACCCTTGGCTATTAAAATTTTGATTGTAGGAATAAAAAAATCAAAATATTCGGAGATCATATTGAAGAATTCTGGTATAAAGCAGAACAAAAAGGTAAAACCAATAGAAAAAATATAATCAAATATATATAATATATATAAAAGATATAATCAAATATAATACAATCAAACTGGATGTTGGAGGACTACTATCCAGAAAGAACAAGAACACAGGCAAAACTTTAATTACAAAAAAAAAAAAGATCACCCAAGAAAAATTCCCATAACTGAAAGGACATGGCCTTCAAACTAAAAGACTGTCCCCAGCCCAGTTAAACTGTAGTCATACAAGATGTATCATCATGCAACTTCAGAACTAGTGATAAAGAGAAGATAACCAAAAATTTCCAAAAAGAAAAAGAAAAGGAGTCACACTGGGGTCCAGGTGCCATTCAGAATGATGATTAGAACAGTCCTCAAACCGATTCCCATGTGCCTTTTCACAGAGGATGTGCTCCATGAAAACAGGGGGAACCCAAGAGGGAGGAAGACTGTGGTCCTGGAATCTAGGTTTCAGCCCAGAAGACAGATGAAGGGAATTTTCAGGATGGCAGTGAAGGGAGTTCCCATGTGAAGACCAGCACATACAGCAGGTCTAGAGAGCAACTGGTTGAGAGTGGAACAAGGGGACAGAGAGCTCCAGAAGGGATGGTGCCAATAAAGAATGGTGATGATGAATTACCTCAGGTGTTTGACCAAACTGAGAGTCTCATAGGGAACGTCAAAACTGTGTGTGTGTGTGTGTGTGTACATAAAAAAATACATAGCTTTGATTAAGAAAAAAAGACAGTAAGTGCTTTGAATGCAGGGGAAGGAGAGATCTCAGGGCTCGAGTGTTGGAGTGAGAGGGGAGGTGGCTTCTCCAAAAGGTAGGAGAATATGAAGAGGGGGGGATAGTGTGGGGAAAAGCAAGGAAGTTGGGAAGTGCAGGGCACATTCAGACAAATGGAGGGTGTGTTTTTGAACCAGACAGATTGGGAAAGAAGTTGGTTAAATTGCAAGATAAGAAATTATTTCAATTTTAGAAACCTGAGATCATCCTAGAATGCTTTCGGTTACAGAAAGGTTTTAAGTGATCCAGTATTTTTTTAAGGTGGTACAGAGGGTAGAGGGATCATCTCTTGAGTTGTGAATAATGGTTAATGTTTGCTTTTGTCTTTGAACATTTTTCTGTATTTTCTAAGGTTACAATTAGAAAACAATGAAAGTTACGTTTTAGAAACAAACTGAAAAGAGATAAAAGCCCAGTGGAAATAATAACCTCTTGATATGAAATAATTATTTTCTGAATAATCCAAATACATATCATAAGCACCATTCTTTGGGACAGTTATCTTCACCTTTTTGGAAGCACATTAGTTACTTTAATAAATAGAGATCTTTTGGCTTGTATTCCTTATTCCGTACATGTGTATATGAAGCGGTGGTTTGTTGGTTGCAGGATTTATCAAGCATGACCTCTGAAATTAACATGGTGTGCTTGCATTCAACAGCACCTACTATTTTCCACAAGGTGGGGTGCTAACTTCACACAGTGGACTGAGACTGCTATAACTTAATGGAAACTTCTAACTCTAATGCATTTGCTAACTCTTTCATAATTCCTAAGCAATTCTAACGGAAATACGTTTGGAAACTATATAGTTGCGATTGTGGAGTTTCATTTCGGTTTGTAAATTAGGTCAGACTCATGATTTACATTTTTAGAGGGTGACTAACATATATAAGCACTTTTCCTCTTTCTGGTGGACCTTGACTATATTCAATTATAGGCTTAGATAAAGAATACCTCTAATTTGGTGAAGGCCATTCTAAATAAGTGAAATACCTGAATAAAGAAATGTTTGTAGTTTATTGCAAATAGAGATCCTGATGTAGCTATCTCAGTGAATAAAAGATTATTTTCAAAACACTGTATCAGATAGATGTACACATGGTTTTGAAGTATCTTAAATAGCTTAATCTCTTAAATTCCTTCCTAAATCTTAATTATCCCATTCTCCCTTTCTACAACAAAAGCAAGTCAGGTTAAACTTTCTCTGAATCAGATTCTGAATTGATGGAATTGAAGAAAGTGTGAATAACATACTGTGGTTGTTTCAACCTTCTGGTAATTTGTCCAGTTTCCTTATCCAAGTTAAATTTGTGTGAGATCCTTACAACATGCAAAGCCAGTAGCAGTTTAGAATATGGTGCTTCTGTTTCTCCATTTTGAAGCAAAAAAAAGATATTCTAATAGTCAGTGTTTGAATGTAAACATTTACATAAATGTCATAATTTTTTTAATGTATACTTACATTATGGGCTGTGACATACAATAATTTTTTGTTGTTGTCATAAATTCAGGATGTGGCCTATTTCCCTTTGTCCTTCCTTTTGCCCAGATGGAGGTTCTTTGGTCCCTTTTAGCCATTAGACTCCAGGAAATAATTGTGGATCTGGTAGTTAGAACCATGCCAGGTACAACATCATTCCAAGCCATACAAGTAGTGAGGCTGACTATTGTACTTGCAGTTTCAGGATTGACAAAGAGCTGAGCATAGGAAGGAAGTGAAAGTGATGAGTGCAGAGGGATGTTCACTTGTCCTTCAAGAACATGATGGATGCTCAGTTCATGGCAGCTGATGAGGAAGTGCCATGAAGTGACCTATGGGTGAAGAAGCCATAGTTCCAGACTAGGTCCTGCTGATAACCAGCTCTGCCCCCTTGGGTGAGTTAGCCTCTTTGGGCCTCATTCTTTCACTGTGAAGCAGAGACCTGGCTGAGATCAGGGGATCCTCAAAAAGCCACCGTGATCGCCACAACTGGCTCTCAGCTCTGACTTACTAAAGACAAATGAGGCTCTGCTCCAGGCTGTGCCACTCTAGGACCCACTGGTACCTGCCTAGAATCTTCATTTCCAAACACTGCCTTTTCCTAGATTCCTAGGCTGTCTTGCTCTGTCTACTCACCTGCCAGGTCAACCTCTTGCCCCAGTGTTAGGAACAAGCCCCTCTCTGCCCCATTTCAACCAAAAAATTGCCTGTAACATCTCCTAACATTGATTTATTTTGTACTTAGTGTTTTACTGACTCATAAAATTATGCTCAAAACCAGACCGTAGTCAATAATCATGTGCTCTCAGCCTGTTTCCCCTTTCACCATTCACCCCACCTAAAAACCTAAGAATCACCCCAAACTCTCCAGCCTCCTTGAGTCCCTCCTTCCCACCGTTTGCCCTCCCCATTCCTTCACCTTAGTATTGCAAGTGTCCTTTAGGCCTTGGACGTCATTCTCCTGATATATTTCAGGAATCTCCTAAATGATTTCCCTTGTCTGTGAGCCCCACCCCTTCTCTGTTCACTGTCTTCATAACTGGCAGAGTGGTAGTTCCTGAATGCAGATCCTTCACATCACTCTCCCTTTTCGTCATCCTGCAGTGACTCCTCATTGTCTTTAGCTTCAAGTACATACTCCTCGGCATGGCTTTGAAGGCCCTGCCTCTCCAACTCTATTTTCTGCTGCCCTCTGCTGTGCTCCTTGTATACCAAAACATAGTTCCCCAAATATCCCATGCTATTTCATGTGTCACTGCTCTGAACCGTGTCTAGAAGACCCTTTTCCCCCCTCTCTGCTATGCTTGGTAAATTTCATATCCTTCCAAGTCAGATCAAGTATCTCGTCCATAAAGCCTGACTTAGTTTATCAAAGTTTCTTACTTGGTGCTAATGTTATATTTAATAAGTATATCTCCTCTTGTATTAATCTCTTTGATTGCGATGACTCGTTTTTCTGCCACACTGTAATGAATTCCTTATGAATGTCTTACCCACCCTTGTGTTTCCAGCCCAGTTCTATCACCTGGTAGGTGCACTAGAGTATTTAATGAACGAATGAATCTGTGCTAACGATGAAAAATGCAGCTCTGAAATTCAGTGTTCATCTATGATATTGGTATATTATCTTTTTTAAAAAAAGGAGTACAGTCTTAAATTCATATCATTTTTGTTTTTGTTTGTTCTCTTTAAGTAGGCTCCATGCCTAGCTTGAACTCATGACCCTGAGATCAAGACCTGAGCCGGGATCAAGAGTCAGACGCTTAACTGACTGAGCCACCCGGGTGCCCCGAATTCGGACTGTTTTAAAGCTGAAAGGAAGGGTGTTTTAGCTGCAAGTGAAAAACTAAACCCAAACTGGCTTGAACAATAAAGGGAATTTGTCGACTTATAAAGTGGGAAAAATTCAGTCTTATTTCTGGGCAAGACCTGGACCAGCTGCCCAGGGATTTCAGGAGCGATAGCATGTCCCTGCTGTGTCTTCTGCAGTGTCAGCTCCATTGGCCTCTCTCCCCACAGTGCTGCCTAGCCAGCTCCATGCTCTCCCCTCGGGGTGGCAAAACCCAGTAGTACCTCCTGGCTTCCTGTCTTTGTTCTAGCCCTTGTGTAGGAAAGACGGTCTCTTATAACATGTAGGAGACCAAGAGAGCGAAGCTTCTTTTTCCCAGAAGCCCCAGCAAATGTCTCCAGTCTCATGGTCTTCAGTTGGATTATAGTCCCATCTTTCAGCCAATTGCTGTGGCCAGGCATGAGGGTTATTCCCATGTTGCTTAAGCCATCTCAGGCCTACTCTTGGAACTGGAGGTTTGGGGGTGAAGGAGAGGGGCTGAAATCCCACCCAAACTGTCTGCCTGAGAAGGTGAAAGGGGTGAGTTACCCAAAAGAAAGCTGATTATTGTTGGCAAAAGGAGGGGGCAATACAAGCCTGGGAAGAGGACCACTAATATTCATTAGAAAGGACATTAGAGGGCACCTGGGTGGCTCAGTTGGTTAAGCGACTGCCTTCGGCTCAGGTCATGATCCTGGAGTCCCTGGATCAAGTCCCTGGATCGAGTCCCTGGATCGAGTCCCGCATCGGGCTCCCTGCTCGGCAGGGAGTCTGCTTCTCCCTCTGACCCTCCCCCCTCTCATGCTCTCTCTCTCTCATTCTCGCTCTCTCAAATAAATAAATAAATCTTTAAAAAAAAAAAAAAAAAGAAAGGACATTAGAAATTTGGGGGGTGGGGCAGACACCCATAATTGTTTTAAGAACAAATGACTTTTTTTATTTCCCTGAAGCCCACATCTCCAAGTAGGGAAGGGCTTCGCAAGGTAAAGTGAGGAGTGGCTGAAAACCATAGGCAAGCCCAGAGCCACAGCCTCGCTTGTCAGAGCCGGTTGTAGAATCATGGTGGCTTGTTGAGGATCCATGATCTTGCCAGGCCTCCTTTTGAGACACTGAGGTCCAGAGAGCTTGACTTACCCAAAGGGGCAGAGCTGGTTCTCGGCAAGACCCAGTCTGGAACCCATGGCTCCCTCACTCCTTCATGGCCCTTCTTCAGCAACTACCATGAAGTGAGCAACTACCAAGTACTTTAAGGGACATGCACATAAAAACATTTTTGTGCATGCAGTCAATTATGGTCATTTTGATTTCAGAATGATGGAACCATCCAACATATTTTTTTAATATATATTATACTTTGCATTATTAAAAAAATAGTTATGAAAGAAAGCTGAAACCATTTTTGGTTGAATGAAATTTTACCATTTTAGTTTTGTCTTGTTTCCAAGGTTCTGCAATAGTGTGGCATTCATTAAATAATAAACATATTGTACATTTCAGTGTGTGGTAACAGCAAAGAATGACTTCATAGACCACTTCATCTGCTCTGTTGTGGTTTATGATGCCATCTGGATTCTTGGTGGAATTATTTCCATCTAAATCACTATAAACTTCTATTTAGGTTGTCACAGATCTAAAGCCAGATATGTTTGTGGGTTTTAGCAGTGATGTAATTCTGGAAGATACTTTGAAAGTTACAAGTTGTCATATACTATTAGCATTTAACTCAGTGTTTCACATAATTTCAGACAAACTAGAAGCCTGAAAAGTAATCCATTTCTCTATTATTTTTTTCGTAAGCGTTCTCCCTTTCTTGTCTGTCTTGCCACTATACATTTCGTTATGTGTCAGTCAAGCATGCGTGGGAAACACTGGGAGGCCCTGTGGGTACACACAGTACCGTACAGCACACGGCCTCTGCCCCGTCTTAATTAGAACACTTGGATGGATGGAAAGGATGTCTCACCAACCATATAGGTCTTTTTCTAAGATACAGTGGCAAGAGAATAAGGGAGAGAATCTCACTTGTATTGTCTTTGATCTTACTGCCATTGGTGTGCTAGAGACTGGATCATGTTGCAGGATCTGCATGTACTGCAGGATATACATGTTGAACTGCACAGAAAGAAAGGACTCTACTAAAACAGACTTTCTAGGAGCATGTAACCCAGTTGGCTACCAGGCAGGAGCGATAGCAAAACAACAGAACTTGGAAAAGTTCAACAGAAAACTCTGAAGATTTCTAAGGCCCTATGTGTTTTGTTTTATTTTTTTCCTGTGTTTTTTTTTTGTTTTTTTTTTTAATCAAAAAAGCTTGGAGGCAGGAGAGGGAAACATTGGCACCAGTGGCAAGCGGGGTTCGTGTGCCAAACCTACAGGGCAGAGCAGGGTACGAAGCAGAAAGTGATGGGAGGAGGCAGGGAGCTCTGTTCCCGCAGAGCCTGCAAAAGAGACAAGCTCTGTGGGTGGGAGGCTGTGGATATATGTGGGATAGGTGAGCTGAAGAACAGAGAGGGAAAAGAAAATGGGTCAGGCTGGGTATGTATAGAAGCAACAGAAAGCAGGAAGCACAGCTCCATAGGAAGCTGGTGCAGCTCATTATGTATTGGGGAAGACAGGCTCCTCAGAAGTGGGGTACAGAGATAGAAGAAGGGCCTTTAGAAGGATGAGTCAGCAGCATGTTTCAGGACACATGAAAGACCTGTTCTACTTCTGTCACCTCGGGGAAATTCAGATTTCTCATCTATGAAGTGGGGAGGTTGGATTAGTTGGTCTCTTGCAGCCCTGAGATTTTATAAGGTAAAGAGTCAGCATCTTCTCCAGCACAGACCACAGTCTGGACATCTAGAAACTACACTGACAGTCACTTATCTGTTCAGCAAGTACTGACTGAGCACCCGTGATGTGTGAAACACCGTTCTACACACTGGGATTACAGCAGTGAACAAGATGAAATCCTTTCCTCTCATGGAGCTTGGTTCTGAACAAAGAGGCAGACAACAGTCAAACACACAAATGAACAAGTTAATTGGAAGTATGAATAATTGCTGTGAAGATGGTAAAATAAGACAGTGAGGTGGAGGGTGACCGAGTATCAGGGGAAGGGCCGGTGGGGAGCCTGCCTCCTCTCTGAGGAGGTAATGTTTGAGCAAGACTTGAGTTGAGCCAATCTGGGGGGCACAGCAGACTGCTCAGAATGAACCAAAAAGACCCTCGGGAAGGAATGAGCTTGATGCATTCACACAGCAGAAAGAAGGCTGGTATGACTGGTGAGTGAACAAGGAATGATTAGAAATTTGGATTTTATCACAAGCCTTTGGAGAGTTTTAAAGAATGAAAGGGAAGATCTGCTGTACATTATAATCTCTGGCAGTTCTGTAGAGAGTAAAGCGTAGGGGAGCCAAAGGAGAAGCAGAGATGAGTTAGGAGGCTATCGTAGTCATGCAGAGAGATGGTGACAGTCAGACCAGGAGTAGCAGGGACGTAGGGAATAAGTACATAGATGCGGAATATGTGTAGAGATTTTGAAAGAAGGAAACACCAGAGCAGGTCCCCCCACCCTCCATCCCTGCCAAGCCTAACATAGATTTCCTTATATATGACCTTCATATATAAGCAGGAAATATATTTATGATAGATTGTACTGTTTATTTGTTGGTTTCTGGCTTAGAAATGCAGAATGGCATGTTTTGGTAGCAAAAATGATAGTTCACTTTTGAGTTGTTGTAGAAAAGCCTAGTGAATACAGGAATACTAGAACAAGTATGCATTTCTTGGCCCCAGTGGAATAGATTCAGAGCCAGTTTAACAGCCCACAGTGTCTTTCAAAGAAAGAACTTTTCCTGGGTCCAGAATCCAGGAAAGACTGACCCTGCTTGGGTTGTGTGGCCACTCCTGAATCAAATATTGGGTCTGGGGGTGGTAAAGTGATGGCTGAGGCTTCCTTTATGTCCTGCATCCCATTAGTAGGACATGAAAGAGGGTCAGGGACATTTCCCTCAAGGCAAAAGTACAGACTAACAAAAACAATTTGTCTGTGAAGATGCCTTTATTTGGATTTCTCAGATGCCACAACCCCTAGGAATGTCTGGCCAAAGGTCATAGCCAGGCCTAAATTGTAGCTCTCTGAAACTCTGTCCCATTCTTTTATCTTCAGAGGAATTTGTGGGGGGGTTTGTTTGTTTGTTTGTTTAAACAAAACTTTGTTTTGTTTAAAACCAAAATATAAGCCTTCTATTAATAATTTTTCCTTGTTGACTTCTTTATGTATTTGATTATTTAATATATAAAGTAATTTAAAATCTCTCAAGATTTTTGCCATGGCCTAGCCTTCAGTGTTTTCTTTAGACAATACAGGACATCACATACCCCAGCACCAGTCTCGGTGTGTCAAGCATAACTAATCTGAGAGTCCTGTTCTTATCAAGATGGCCCCAGGTTCCCATCCACTTGACTACATGCCTCATAACAGGTATAATACAGAAACTGTGGGCACAGAGTTTTTCAAGCAGTTCTGGGTGCAGATGGGATGCTCCACTTGCTCTAACCTAGCAGGATCCCTTCCCTTTTATGCTCAGAGCTCAAAGCCTCGGGGACACTCCTCTCTCATGGATCTGTTTTCTGGGGAGAGGACCCACAAGGGCTGAGAAATTTCTTGAGGCCCTTGTGAATGATCAGTTCACAGAAGAGAAGTGTAGGCTATCTACCTAGGACACATTGTTGGGGTGGTGGGGCATTGGTCTTTGATTCCTTTTCATCCTCCCTCCTGTTTCTCCAAGTCCTTAGAACTTGGTCCCTCCTGGCTCTAGCTGTTTATGAGCTAAAATCCCCCCTGCTTTGCATAGGTTTTTTCCTCTCTAATCCAAGGAATTCCATTCAGTTCAACCCATTTATTGAGTGGCCTCTACAAATAAGGCCCTAAATGTACAATCTGAAAATCACCTTCTTTCTGCCCTTTTATATTCTCCATCTAAATACATCTCAGCTAGGTACCAGGAAGACTGGATTAATTTATATTAATGTGCGATAAACAACGTATTGAATCACTCGTTCAATAAACATTTATTGAGCATCAGGCTGTAAACCAGGTACTCTTAACAAGCACAGATGGCAGTGATTAAATTTCCTGGCCTCCTCAGGTAAGTTATATTCTAATGGGGGAAACAGATAGTAAATAAGTAAGTATATAATATGCCAGTAGAGTGAGTGGAGTAATTTTAAAACATAAAGCAGACCTGCTAATGGGGGAAGGAAGAGTATGTGTACATGTGGGGGCAGGGGGTATCTTAGAAAGTTTAGTTGGGAAAGGTGCCTCTGGGGAGAACAGACCTGCTGTAGCGGGGGGAATGGGTGGGTAGAGACTTGAATTTAGAGAGAAATCTTTTTGGTAGGATTTCCAGTTACCTGAACTTCTCATCAAAAAATAATAATGTAGGTGTGCCTGGGTGATTTAGTCGGTTAAGCATCTGACTTCAGCTCAGGTCATGATCTCGGGGTCCTGGGATTGAGCCCAGCATTGGGCTCTCTGCTCAACGGGGAGCCTGCTTTTCCCTCTCCCTCTGCCCCCCTCCCTCACCTCATGCATGTGCTCTCTCATGCTCTTTCTCTCTCTCTCTCAAATACATGAATAAAATCTTTTAAAAAATAATAACATAGAGATGGAGATGGAGGGCCTCTCCAGTATAGAGCTTAGGCTGGACAGCTGCACGGTACGGACTCTCCTGTCCCCTGCCAGTTGGGGTCATGGTTCTGATCCCTTGCCTAGCTCCTCATCACTGCCCTTCCCCAAGCTTGTCATCACCTGACTGTTTCCCTGTTTATCTCACTGGTAGAACTTTCAGCTTGGCTTTCTTCCCAGCTACCACTTACACTCTTATCCTGAGATCATATGATACATGTCTTTCTCTGATTGACTTATTTTGCTCAGCATAATACCCTCCAGTTCCATCCATGTCATTGCAAATGGCAAGCTTTCATTCCTTTTGATGGCTGCATAATAGTCCATTGTATATATATACCACATCTTCTTTATCCATTCATCTGTCGATGGACATCTGGGCTCTTTCCATAGTTAGGCTATTTTGGACATTGCTGCTATAAACATCAGGGTACACGTACCCCTTCAGATCCCTACATTTGTATCTTTGGGGTAAATACCCAGTAGTGCAATTGCTGGGTCGTAGGGCAGCTCTATTTTCAACTTTTTGAGGAACCCTCATACTGTTTTCCAGAGTGGCTGCACCAGTTTGCATTCCCACCAACAGTGTAGGAGGGTTCCCCTTTCTCCGCATCCCCGCCAACATCTGTTGTTTCCTGACTTGTTAATTTTAGCCGTTCTGACTGGTGTGAGGTGGTATCTCATTGAGGTTTTGATTTGGATTTTCCTGATGCCAAGTGATGTTGAGCACTTTTTCATGTCTGTTGGCCATTTGGATGTCTTCTTTGGAAAAATGTCTGTTCATGTCTTCTGCCCATTTCTTGATTGGATCATTTGTTCTTTAGGTGTTGAGTTTGATAAGTTCTTTATAGATTTTGGATACTAGCCCTTTATCTGATATGTCATTTGCAAATATCTTCTCCCATTCTGTTGATTGTCTTTTGGTTTTGTTAACTGTTTCTTTTGCTGTGCAAAAGCTTTTTATCTTGATGAAGTCCCAATAGTTCATTTTGCCCTTGCTTCCCTTGCCTTTGGCAATATTTCTAGGAAGAGGTTGCTGCTGCTGAGGTCGAAGAGGTTGCTGCCTGTGTTCTTCTTTAGGATTTTGATGGACTCCTGTCTCACATTGAGGTCTTTCAACCATTTTGAGTCTATTTGTGTGTGTGGTGTAAGGAAATGGTCCAGTTTCATTCTTCTGCATGTGGCTGCCCAATTTTCCCAACACCATTTGTTGAAGAGACTGTCTTTTTTCCATTGGATATTCTTTCCTGCTTTGTCGAAGATTAGTTGACCATAGAGTTGAGGGTCCATTTCTGGGCTCTCTATTCTGTTCCACTGATCTATGTGCCTGTTTTTGTGCCAGTACCATACTGTCTTGATGATGACAGCTTTGTAATAGAGCTTGAAGTCCACAATTGTGATGCCACCAGCTTTGCTTTTCTTTTTCAATATTCCTCTGGCTATGTGGGGTCTTTTCTGGTTCCATACAAATTTTAGGATTATTTGTTCCATTTCTTTGAAAAAAGTGGATGGTATTTTGATAGGGATTGCATTAAATGTGTAGATTGCTCTAGGTAGCATTGACATCTTCACAATATGTTTTCTTCGATCCATGAGCATGGAACGTTTTTCCATTTCTTTGTGTCTTCCTCAATTTCTTTCATGAGTATTTTATAGTTCTCTGAGTACAGATTCTTTGCCTCTGGTTATTAACCATAAGATATCTTACGGTTTTGGGTTCAATTGTAAATGGGATCGACTCCTTAATTTCTCTTTCTTCTGTCTTGTTGTTGGTGTATAGGAATGCCACTGATTTCTGTGCATTGATTTTATGTCCTGCCACTTTACTGAATTCCTGTATGAGCTCTAGCAGTTTTGGGATGGAGTCTTTTGGGTTTTCCACATACAGTATCATATCATCTGCAAAGAGTGAGAGTTTGACTGAAATGGCTTGAGTCTTATAGTCTTTATTTATCCTACTTAGTGTGAATATTCATGTTTTGCTACAGAAATATTACTATGTTTGGTTACTTCGCCAAACTTCAACAGTTTTAACTGTTACTATGTTTACCTTGGGTATCAGTGGCCTAGTTGATTTGGATTTTTACTGTTTCCTTCTAGCTTCCCGAATACTACATTCACCGCATTCCCAGAAGCCGGGAGGTTCAGCAGTCCTGGCTCTCCACGGTGCTCACCACCCTGTACTCCATGTGGGTCTCCTTTCCCTTGACTCACAGAGTAAAACCAGATTTGGTACGTATAACCATCATTAAGGGGAGGACAAGTCACACTCCCGCAGATCCCTTATTACTAATAGGACCATAATGTTTTCTTCACCAGCTACCATGTCTCAGCGTGCCAGATTTTAGACTAGACCTTTCACTAACGTATGCTAAAATTTATCATGTAAGTACACTTTGCTGAAGTAGGTGAAATATTCATCTTCCCTTCCTATCTGTAGCTTGAACTCTAAATTCGCCCTCTTCTCCCCCTTCTCTTTGTGGTGATAAAGCCCCAACAGTACACTATCTTTAACCAGTTTGTCTTCCTATTCACCTGTGGTTCCTGAGCCAACATTATGTGCTTATCAACCAAAAGAGAGCCAATTTTTTATTCCTTTTCAGTACTTCTTGTTTTTGTTGAGACTCTTACCAGATATGGTATGCAGTGGGATGAATGTTATACACACCCCAAGTTTTTATAGGAAAGTAATACAGAAAATAGAAATATAAAAACTTAATTATGACACTGTATTCAACCCTACTTTCCTTATCATCTTAAGTTCTCTAAGGTCTTTAGGATGAAGTTCTGTCATTAAATTCTAAATGCATTTTAGTAGACAATGGAGAACAATAGATACGTTATCATGGTAGTGTACACGGTTCTTAAATACTACTTTCATTCCTATTTTAAGAAAGAATCCATTAATTGGTATAGCCTGGAAGGAAACTCTTTACTTGCTCTCCACATACACAAGTTCTGGCACAGTGGATGTTGTTCTTATAAGTAGCTGAACAGAGTGTGTTTAGCTTGATTTTGAAAGGTCTCTATGAGTTTGGTCATGCCCTTCGTAAGCTGGATTACAGTCCAAGTCTCTTCTTTGGATGAGAATTTTATATGAATGTAGTATCTAAATGATACTACATGAGTAAGTTAGATTGTTTTTAAATGATTCAATTTACAAACGGTGAGATGCACAGATCTTTTTTTCCTAAATTTTATTTAAGTAATCTCTATACCCAATGTGGGGCTCGAACTCACAACCCTGAGATAAAGAGTCACATGCTCTCCCAGCTGAGCCAGCCAGGCGCCCAAGAGATGAGCAGATCTTAAGTGTATAGTTTGACCATATCTCTCAAGATACAGAACAATTATGTCACCCCAGAAAGTTTTCTCCTGCTTCTTCTTAGTCAACCCCTGGCCCTGAGCAGCCACTTTCTGATTTCTGTCACCACAGATAAATTTTGCTTATATTTATCTTTAAATTTTTGACAAAATGAATTTATTTCACAATCTCCCACCATATTTTTAGTGTGTAGATTTAGTTATTTCCCTAAAAGATCATTGTTGCCCAGAAAAGTTTATTTTTTTGAAATTTTTTTCAAAGATTTTATTTATTTGACAGATAGTGAGAGCAGGACCACAAGCAGGGGGAGTGGGAGAGGGAGAAGCAGGCTTCCCGCCAAGCAGGGAGCCCGATGCAGGGCTCGATCCCAGGACCCTGGGATCATGACCTGAGCCAAAGGCGGACGCTTAACGACTGAGCCACCCAGGCACCCCAGAAAAGTTTATTTATTTCTAAAATTCAAAAGACAGAATGGAAAGGAGAAAAAAGGTCTTGACATTCTAAGTAGGAAATTTGGGATTTACATTTACTGCATCACTAGAAGCATGGCCACCGTCACTGGCAACAGCTAGCTTGTGTGTGGTTTAGGACTCTGAAGGGTTAAGGCTCAGAAGGACGGAGTGACTGGTGGATGATGTCTGTCACAGATAGGGGAGCTCTGGTGACTGCCTAGCCGAAGTATTTGATACCCTCATTGTGAAAAGAGTAACCGGTAGGGCATTAAGACACTTGGTCCCAGGCCCACTTTGGCTTTTATTTCGTTTTAGTCAGTTCCCTTCTGGGTCTCATCCTTTACCTTAAAAAAAGGATTGTATTAGATATCCTCTCAGTTTCCTTCTGGCTTAGTCTAAAATTTTATGAGTGCTATAAATTTGCTCGTAAAAAGTGGAAGAAAAAAACTATTATGATGTATCTAAAGGAATGAGTGAAAACGGGTAAGGGATGTGAAATACTTATTTCCATTTTGAACTGAGTTAGTTAAAAAAATTATTTCAAACCTGAGCATTATCCGATAAGCTGTTCTGATACAGTTGGCCTCACAAAATGAATTTGCACTTAATGAAGTCCCCTTCTCTTTACAGAGAAAAGTTAATGGTTAAGAGGCCTTTTTTACTACAACATGTATGTAGATCACTCCTGTAGTCATCCTTGGCTTTCTTATGACTTCCATCACAAAGCACTATTCCTTCTTTACTTGTTACAAAAAAAAAGAAAGAAAAGTGAAAGAAAAATCCACTCTTAGAAGGGATGGCAGCATCATACCCTAAATCACTAGAGTTATCCGAACGGCCAGGTGCCTTCCTGCTCTGCTTGAAAGCGTGTGCACCTGAGTCATCTGCGCCATTCAGCTGTCTCCATACCTCACTCTGCCACCATAAAATATAAACACAGGCACTTTCCTTATTGTTCCAGAATGAGTGCTGAATAATAGAACATTTTAATGTTTTTCAAATGGAAATTCCATCTGGTATATAATAGGTACTGTTTATTGAGGACTTACATATGCCAGATGCGGTCCTGAGAGCTCGCATTCCTGCCGTATGAGAGAGGTAGTGCTGTTATTCACATTTAGTGGATGAGGAAACTGAGGCCCTGAGGCAGGAGGTTTTGCCCAAAGTTCGCACAACCAAAAAATAACGGAGCTAGGACTGGAAGCCAGGCCTTACTGATTCCAAAGCCCAAGGCCTTAACCACTGAACTGTATGCCACCATTTCTGGCTCATACCGTGGATGCTGTGTTCATTTATTCAGACCAATTAAAAATCAGTTGATACATTACTTTTTAAAATAAATTACATGAAATATCACTCCCCCTAAATAGTAGTATAAAATGAAAAGAAATCCCAGCAACTCAAGTACCTGCTTTCACAGCAGATTTAACACTGATGTAATTGAATAATAATAGCATATATTTCAAAATTAAATGGCATGTATATTTGTCAAGATATTTTTAAAACAAAATGGATAATAAAAATAGGGAAATAATACCATTAAAGAAGTATAATTACAGAATTCTACAAATGAGACTGACTTGGAAAATAAAAACAAGTTTATATTTACCACCTTCCTGTTACAGAGTGTATATTAAAATTCATTAAAAGTATATATTTATTGAGTGTATATTAAAATTCATGCTTGTTTCATCCATCATTCAATTATTAAGTGAAAAGCTTATCTTAGAGAAAAGTTTATAAACTCTTTTGGAGACCTCAGTCTAATCTCTGTCAATAATTAGAAAGGATGGTTTCTTCTTTTACAATCTCATCAAATACTTTTTGGTGGTTCTAATATTTCACACATCATATTTTTTCGGAAATAGGGTTTTGCCAGGCATCTGTGAATAGACATCATAAGTTCATAAGACTGTTGTTGAGTTTGAAAAGATAATGGAACCACAAACAGGTCAGTAGTTGCCAGCATCTGGGGATGGGAGAGGGACTGACTACAAAAGGACTTAAAGGAAGTTTTTTTGGGTGAAAAACTGTCCTAGATCTTGATCATAGTGATGGTGGTTAGTTGACTGTATGTGTTTGTCAAAACTCAGACCTGTACACTAAAGAGGATAAGTTTTACGGTATGTAAATCATATCTCAATAAATTTTAATAAATTTTATTAATTTTAATAAATTTTAATTTTAGAAACGATGAAATGGATTAAAATACGTATCATTGCCAAAAGCAGCACCTTTGGCTTACGTATGGCATTTCACTATCTTTATAAAAGTGATTTGGTGAGTCACTGCTTACCACTCTTGACACTAATTACCCCAGTGTTTATAAAGCCTAGAGAAGTGGAGCAAATACTTGAATTGAGTTGACAGCATTTGTCTAAAATTTCTGACATAAAATGCGGCACCTTTGTATTAAAAATATGGGTCAAGGAGCATCAATAGTAGCAAAAATGACATTTCATCAAATGAACTGAGATCTCTGGTCATTTCATTCACTTATCATTTTCTGTTTTTCTCTGTTACCTTGGAAGCAGCAAATCGAGTTAGTCAAATTTGGAATGCTGTATTATGTTTGATTTATAGATGAGTCTGTCCTCAAAGTGGTAGTTTTTAAAAGAATACAGCAAGTGCCTGCTGTGTGCTATTTTTCTGGTTGGATATGTAATAGGCATCTAAAACTTTCTTAGTCCAAAATAGTCGATATTTCCTACTCTTTCCCCATTTTAGCAAATTTGCTCAAGTGAAATCCCCAGGAGACTTCTTTGATTCCTCTTTCCCACACCCTACTTCCTGTGTTCAATAGCACGTCCTACCAGCCATGCCTTTGAAATTTATCACCTGTCTGTTTATTTCTGTCCATCTTCACTGCCACTGTGCCGTCCAGCCCCCCATGGCATGGTCTCCTAACCTGTCTGCGTGTGGAAGGAAGTTCAAGAGCACCTGCAATTTCTTTACCACTTAACAATCAATGTAAATTTTCTAATGTAATTTAGATTCTGTTACTTTACACTTAAAGTCCTCCAGTGGTTTTCTATGCTGTTAAAATAGAGTCCAAACTTAGTGTAGCCTGCATATTCCAGCCCTGACCTGCTTCTTTGACCTCTTCTCCTCTTTTCCCTTAGTTTACTCTATGCCAGCCACACCTGCTGCCTTAAAACAAAACAAAACAAACAAACAAACAAACAAACAAAACCCAGTTGATTAATATCTCAGAGCCTTTGTACTTGCTCTTTACTCTTTACTCCTGATCTAAACATAACCAGATCCTTTTTGTTCTTTGAGCTCAAATGTTACCTCCTTACAAAGGCCTGACTACTAGCGCTTCTCCAGCTAACATCCTTATCCCTCTGTCACATTGTCCCGCTTTGTTTACTTCATAGTATTAATCCCAGTAAAAGTTCTCTTTTTTATGTACTTATTGTCATTCCATAAGAAACCGTGCCTGCCTTGTTCACTGTTAGGAAACGGTGCCTGGCCCATGGTAGCCTCTCAGCACATCTCCTGGGTAAACGTTCCAGTCACTGTGCTAGTTACTCAGGGTGCAAACGTAACTGAGACATGAGCCTTGCCCTCAGAGAGCTTATACTCTAGTGGAGGAGACAAATGGGAAAGTAATTGTAATTCAGTATGCCAAGTTCCTTAATGATAGCAAGTGAAAATTGCCATAGGAGTATCAGAAGAGGATGTCCGTGGTTGGTTCATTCCCAAATATTTGTTGAGGATCTACTCTGTGCTAGGATTTATACTGTGTATGAGGGGTATAAAAGTATGCACAGAGACAGCAGTCTTGCCTATAGCTGGATGGTTATAGTGTGATAAATCCTCTCTGGGGTGTGGGGTAAGGCTTCGGAGTAGAGATGACATTTAAGCAAAGGTGGGTAAGAGAGAATAGAAAAAGGTCATTTTAAGAAGAGTGAATGATTAATAAGTCAGCTGAGTAAGAGAATTACATAATGTACGTAAAGTTGAAATCTTTAGACTACACCTTTATTAATTGGCATTTTCCATCTAATATTTTATTGTTATTAGAAATTAATAGGACCTGGAACTTAAGAACTCAGGGCAAGTAATAAGTAGTCATTTTTACAAAGCTAAATGTCATAGGTACTGTTAAGATGGCATATTGGACTTTTTTCTTTATAATCCCCACAAACAGACTTTTTTTGTTGAAATCCCAATAGTTAAAGGAAATAACCACTTAACCATTTTATTGATTATAACGTTGATTCATGAGAGTGGATCCACCTAAAACTCATATTTTAAAAATCTTTTAGAAAAACAACATTTATTGAGGGGCGTCTGGGTGGCTTAGTTAAGTGTCTGACTCTTGATCTCAGCTCAGGTCTTGATCTCAGAGTCATGAGTTCAAGCCCCACTTTGGAAAAAAAAAATTATTGAGCTATTCCAATATGTCTGGCTCTCTCCTAAGTACTTTACATGTATTAACTCATTTATTTTTCCTTACAGTCTTCTGACATAGTACTCTCTATATTCATTCCATAGATGAGAAGCCCAAAGTCCAGAGAGGTCTAAGTAACCAAGGTCACAGAGCTAGTCAGTGTAGCTTAACTCTGGTTCTCTTTAGAAATGTATTGGAATCTGCCAGAATTAGCTAACTTGCTCAATTCAGAACTTAACTAGTCTTTTTTTACCATCTGTATTGCAGTAGGCACTGAAGGGGATTAATGCAATATAGCCTATGTCCTTGAGAAGCTTTTATTTAGTTAGCTTCAAGAAAAATAAAGAAACAACAGGTAGACATGAAATAGTAATTCTCCTGGAAAAAAACTATTTAGATCAGAAATTGTTCTTCCATCTCTGCAGCTACAGCTTGTTCTGCTACTTGAGATTCTTTTTAAAAAACACTTGAACACTTTTTAGCTTTTTTAACATTTTGAAATAATTACAGATCCCAAGAAGTTGCAGAAATAATGCGTAGAGGTCATGTACTCTTCACCCAGCTTCCCCTAACGGTGACACATCATATATAACTGTAGTACAGTGTCAAAGCCAGAAAATGTGTATTAGTACGGTACTTTTAACCAGACTACAGACCTTACTCAGTTTTCACTGTTTTTATATACATTCATGTGTGGTTGTAGGTGTGTAGTTCTCTGCTACTTTATTCGTGTATTTATTTGTGTAATCACCACCAAAATCAAGATTCAAAACTGCTCTGTCACTGCAAAAGAACTCCCCGGTGCTTCCCCCATCCCTGTCTCCTGGCAGCCACTGATCTGTTTTCCATCTATACAGTTTGTCATTTCAAAAATGTTCTATAAATAGAATCAAATGGTGTGAAACCTTTTGAGATAGACCTTTTTTGCTAAATGTAATGGTCTTGAGATTTATGCATTTTTTTTTGCATGTATTGGTAATTCCTTTCTATTGCTGAATAGAATTCCATTGTACAGATGTACCACAGTTTGCTTAGCCATTCATGCACTGAAGGACATTTGAATTGTTTTCAGTTTTCTGCTGCTATAAATAAAGCTCTTATGAACATTTATGTACAGGTTTTTGTGTGGGTATTAAGTTTTCATTTCTGTAGGCAAATGCTCACAAACGAGATTGCTGGGTCTGATAGAAGGTTCAAGTAAAATTTTGTAAGAAATTGCCAAACTGTTTTCCATAGTGGCTATTGCCATTTTACATCTTACTAGCAGTGTATGAGAGATCCAGTTTCTCTGCATTCTTTCTAGGTTTTGATATCACTATTTCATAAGTGTGTAGTGATATGCCATTGTGGTTTTAATTTGTATTTTCCTAGTTGCTAGCATGATGTTGAATATCTTTTCATGTGCTTGTCATTAATATCCCCTCTTAACTGAGAGGTCTGTTCATGTCTTTTTGTCCATTTTCTAACTGAATTGCTTGTTTTACTTTTGAGTTTTGAGAGTTCTTGTCTCTATTCTAGATATAAGGCTTTTGTGCAATACTGTGGTTTACAAATATTTTCTTCCAGGTCATAGCTTCTCTTTTCATCTTCCTAACAGGGACTTTCACAGAGCAGAAGGTTTTATTTTGATGAAGTCTCATTTATCAGTTTTTTATTTTGGTTGTCACATCTAAGAACTCAGGTGAAGAGTTCTAGATTCTACCTAGCCCTAGATTCCAAAGATTTCCTCATCTTTTTTTCCAAAAGTTTTACAGTTTTATGTTTTACTTTTGAATCCATAGATCATTTTGAATCAAATTTCGTATTAAATATAAGGTTTAGATGAAGGCTCACTTTCCAATAGATGTCCAGCATAATCTGTTTAAAAAAAAAAATTCCTTTCTCCATGGAATTGCTTTTGCCTCTTTGTCAAAAATCAGTTGGGATTTTTTTTAAAAAATCAGTTTGGTGTGTTTATGTTTATCTGTTCTCTGTTCCATTGATCTCTGTGTCTGTCCCTCTGCCAGTACCACACTGTTATGAATGATAGAGCTATATGTAATAAGTCTTAACTTCAAGTCAAATGATTTCTCCCACTTTATTCTTCTTTTTTAAAATCGTTTTAGCTATTCTAGTTCCTTTGCCTTTCTATATAAATCTTGAAATAAGCTTGTCTATATGTACAACAAAATTTTGCTGGGATTTTGACAGGAATTACATTATTTGTATAAATTAGTTTTGGAGAAATTGACATCTCTACTATATTGAGTCTTCCAGTCCATAGCCATGGTATGTCTCTCCATTTAATTTAGGTCTTCTTTTATTTCTTTCATGTAATTTTCAGTATATAGACCATGTACAATTTTTTTTTAAATTGATAACTTGGTATTTAAGTTTTTTGGAATTATTGTAAATTATAAATGGTATTATGTTTTTAATTTTGGTTTCTACATGTTTGTTGCTTACCTATAGAAATACAACTGATCTTTGTTTTTTATCTCATATCCTGTGATCTTGCTGAACTCACTTATTAAATCCTAGGAATTTTTAAAATAGATTTCCTGGGACTTTCTAGACAATCACATATTCTGCAAATAGGGAAAGTTTTTCCCTTCCAGCCTTTTCTTGCCTTATTGCACTGGCTAGGATTTCTAGTAATATATTGAAAAAGAAGTGGTGAGAACAGGCATCTTTGTCTTGATCCAGGTTTTAGGAGAAATGCATTCACTCTTTTACTACTAAGGATGATGTTAACTGTGGGTTTTTTATAGATGTTCTTTGTCAAGTTGAGAAAGCTTCCCTTCTGTATTAGGGTTTTCCAGAAAAACTGAACGAGAACTAATGGTACAAGATTTTACTCAGCCTTTTGTTCTATTCAGGTCTTCAATTGATTGAATGAGGACCATCCACATTAGTAGGGAGAGCAGTGCGCTTTACTCAGTCTACCCATTCAAATATAAATTTCACCCCAAAATACCTTCACAGACATACCCAGAATGATGTTTGACCAAATGCCTGAGCCCCCCCATTGCCCAACTTGACATGTAGCATTAACCTTCACAACCTCTCTTCCTAATTTGCCGCAAATGAAAAAATTAATGTCGTTAATGACAATGAATTTTGTCAGTTAATACATGATGTCATGTGATTTTTCTTTAGCCTGTTAATATTGTGCATTACACTGATTGATTTTCAAATATTGAAACACACTTGCATTCTTGGAATAAATCTGACCTGATCATGATGTATAATTCTTTTTACATGTAACTGGATTTGACTTGCCAGTAATTTGTTGAGAATTTTTATAATGATAGTCATAAGGGGTATTGGTCTTTAGCTTTCTGTTTGGGACTCTCTTTGTCCCATTTTGGTCTTGAGATAATATTAGCCTTATAAAATGATTGAGAAGTGTTTCACCCTCTTTGTTTTCTGGAAGATTATTTAGACTTGATGTTAATTTTCCTTTAATGTTTGGTAAAATTTCCCAGTTAAGCCACCTGACCCTGAAGATTTCTTTTTCAGAAGCTTTTTAGTTGTGGATTACATTTCTTTAATAGTCATAAGATTACTCAGATTATCTGTCTCATATTGGATGAATTTTGGTAGTTTGATTTTCAAGGAATTATTCCATTTCATCTAAATTATTATGTACATAGAGTTGTTGGTGGTATTCCCTTATTATCCTTTTTTTTTTTTTAACAGCTTTAGGATCTGTAGTTATATCCTCTGTTTCTTTCTTGATATTGGCAAAGTCTGTCTTCTCTCTTTCTCTTTTTACATTTGTCATTCTTGCTAAAGATTAATCAGTTTTGTTGATCTTTTTAAAGAATCAGCTCTGGGGCGCCTGGGTGGCTCAACTGGTTAAGCATGATCCCTTATCATCCTGGGTCCTGGGATGGAGCCCCACATCTGGCTCCCTGCTCAGTGGGAGCCTGCTTCTCCCTTACCCTCTCCCTCTGCCCACTCATGCTCTCTCTTGCTCACTCTCTCTCAAATAAATAAATAAAATCTTTTAAAAAAGTAAAGAATCAGCTCTGTTTCATTTATTTTCTCTGCTCTTTATTATTTCCTTTCTTCTGGTTGCTTTGGGTTCATTTTGTTCTTCTTTTGGTTTCTTAAGGTAGGGGCTTAGATTATTGATATAAGACCTTTCCTCTTTTCTAATATAAGCGTATAGTGCTACTAATTTTTCTTTCAGCAGTGTTTTAGGTTCATCCTACAAATGTGGATATGTTGCATTTTCATTTTATTTGGTTCCAAGTATTTTTTTATGTCCTTTGAGACTTCTTCTTTGACCCATGGATTTAGAATGCTTTGCTTAATTTCTAAGTATTGGGAGATTTTTTTTTTTCCTATTATCCTTCTGTTATTGATTTCTAGTTTGATCCCATTGTGGCCAAGAAACATGCTCTGTTTTTAAATATGTCGAGGTTTGTTTTATGATCCAGGATACAGTCTATCTCGGTGAGCATTCCATGGGCACTTGAAGAGAATGTGTATTCTGCTGTTATTGTGTGGAGTGTTCTGGAACTGTCTGTTACATGCTGTTGGTGGACGATGTGATTGAGTTCTTCTATATCTTTGCTGATTTTCTATTTAATATGTCTACTGATAGCCATGGGAGGCATGGAACACTTTTTTGGCCCTTCTAAAACCATGGCTAAATAGTCCCATTGATCCTGGCCCTTCATAATCTGATTTATGCCCTTTTTCCCTTAGTGTAATAGACCTGTTGATCTCTCAGTAATATGAACTCCTTGTAGTTCACTGTTTGCATCTTGAAACCCAAAGATTTCTTCACTGTTGTGTCTTTAGTTACTCCTAAAGGTAGGAGTCTTTGAATCAGTCTTTGAGTGAGTAGACTGACCTCATGCTTTCTTGGAAATATACTCCTGAAGAGAAATCAGTTTGTTTCAAGGAGAAGAAGAGGAAGTTGAATTTGAGAGATTGCTAATCATTAAGCTACAGTAAGAGGACTGCTTATGTTGGGGGAAAAGATCTGTACAGTTCTCGAGGGCAAGGGCTGTGTATTGTTGTGTTTCCCATGGTCTCTTCCTAGAAAAGTACCTTCCACATATTTGTGGAATGACTTAAAAATAAATGAATGAATACTGGGTGATGTGAGTCATCACAAAAACAAAGACGCCCACTCCCTAAACTGGTACTCTTCTCAGGCTTTATTGAGAGTCTGAAAAACCAGAAGGGTTTCCCGAGTCCGCAGTGTTTGATTACTGGCTTTATGCCAACCTGGCTGTTGTTAAATGAAATACTCAAGGAAAGAGCTCTGCCTACAAAAATGAAACCTAATTTAATTTTTAATCAAGTAAAAAATAAATTTCAGATTCTACATGTATAACAAATTGGAAAGAAATGGACCATTTCAGCCTAATACTCTGCTCTTTGCCTGAAGCTGAAGCTGGTTTAATTCACCATGACAAATTTAGATGTATTTATTACATGTACCCTCATGCTTTGTATGAAAGAAGGCCATTATTTTACTTAGTCATTTTTTTCACATGTTCCATACCCAGTTTGAGCTGTGAAATGTCTTAAGTTCAGTAGCAAATTGATGACATAGAGAGTGGGTTATTGTCCATAAGTGGGATACTGTGATTTTTTTTCATTAGATATTTTCTGTGGTGAGCCACAAACTGGATAGTACTGAGATTATCACTGTTTGCATAGTATATAAAATTTTTATTAGCCTGTTGATTGACGTGTGTTTGAAACATTAGGAAGAGTCAACTACCTTCTTGTTGATATGCCAGAATTCTTACAGAAACTTTCTTTTCCCCCTGAATTGCTGTTAGTTTGATTCTCTTCATATAATGACCTTCCTCTGGTATGATATTTTTTGGTAATCAAAAACCTTTATAACATGTTCAAAGGAAATCTAACTGGACAAAGGAAAGTCAGCTGACCCAAGATGCCTATCTATAAATGGAGTTAAATGAGAATAAGATTTTTCCAGCCAAGTCAAATAAGAAATGATTAGACTACAATTGTCTACTGCTTCATGTTTTCCAGGATTAATGAAATCATACTTGGGAGACATTTGTTTAAATTTGTCCAGTTCCTGTACCTCTGTTAACCAGTCCCCTGTAACACATTAAAATAATGCCAGTGTTCCTTTTACCCAGCTTGTATTTCTCCTCAGTACATGCATTGTAAACTTAGCAACATTCATAAAGACAGAGAAGAACCAACTGTATATCATACGTGCATTTAGCAAGTCTGATGATGGCCAGAGTCCACTGTGAGAAGTGATGCCATGTGAAAATCCTCCCACATATCTAGTTTCTTATGACTGACAGGCTGCTTTTCCCAGCTGCATGGGGAAATTACCAGCTGTACCACTGACACATTGGCCGGGTGACAACCCATAGCCGCTTCCATCCACAAATGAGGTATTTAATTTAAACGTTATGACTTCTGTTTCACATTTTGAGTGACCTCAGAACAAAATCTGGGTCAGAGTTAGGCTGTATATAATCAGAGATTGCTTTGAGTTGTTTTTATTTTTCTCCACTTTGGAGGACTCTCCAGAGCTTGAAAATAATTTTTCTTTCCTTTCTAAATTGATCCTTTTTCCACTTGGCAAACATTCCGTTTTTCCTCTCTGCAGAAGCCAGCGTGGCTTTGCCTACCGGTCGTCTCTCTCGTCTCACTTTGCCTGCGTCACTGTCTGAGTTGTCCCTGTTCCAGCCCATCACAGGCACATGGGAGCTCTGGGCCTGGTGGGGCCTCTTCCTTTCACAGTGAAGGCTAGCATGTTTTCCTAAGGATAACAATGTGACTACGGTGAAAACAAAAATGAACGTTGAAGGAAAAGGAATTCAGTTGTGAGGGGATGAGAAAGGGAAGCGCGATGAAAACAAAGCTGTTTCCAAAGAAAGGACGCATGTGTGGTCAGAGGCCGTGCACGTGGAGAGCCCTGGCCTTGTGGGAAAGGGCGGTGGTAGGCGCTGGCGGCTAAGTGAGCACAGAGGGGTGGGATAAAGAGAAAGCAAATCTTTGAAATGATCTTCAATTAAATATGTGATTCCTAGAGCCAGTCCCAGTTTCACAGCCTCTCAAGGGCCTATGTTAAAGTTTCAAATGAATCTGGATAGCTCTCTTTTTATAGCATCTGAGACTCAATAAAGTGCCATTTTGGGTTAGCATTTTAAAAATCTCCCTTTGGTCTGAGGGTAAAAGGAAAAGAAGGGAACACAGAGAACACAAATAACTGAGTATGGGATGTGAATGCTCAGGTCAAGTGCACTCATTACAGATTTGGAGATGGCTAGAACCAGAGCTGGTATGGAAGCAGCTTGGAGAGTTTTTGGAAATAAATGCAGACCGTGAACTCCTTGAGCAAAGGTAAGGTGTGTTACTCATCTTGGCAATCCCAGCACCTAGTAAAGAGAAGTTGTGGAGGAGGGATATAGGAAGGGAGGAGGCAGAGAAACTATTAAAACTTAGTGATGACTTCTTAGAGCTTACTTAAGTGGGATGGAAAAAATAAAATGGAAAAAGAAAAAGGCATTGCAGAGCTCCTCCTTGGTTAACTTTTGCACCCACTGAATTAATTCCTGGAATTCTTCTAAGGATTTTTTGGTAGTGTGTTTCTGAAGTGTTAAATGTTGCCTTTGTCAAAGAAAGCGAAAGGAAATGGCAGGTTTCTCTTTCATCTTAAGCAGAATACTGTTGCTTTATTTTTTTTATTGAGATGAAATTCACACAACATAAAATTAACCATTTTATTTTTATTTTATTTTTTAAAGATTTTATTTATTTATTTGAGAGACAGAATGAGATAGAGAGCATGAGAGGGGGGAGGGTCAGAGGGAGAAGTAGACTCCCCGCCGAGCAGGGAGCCCGACGTGGGACTCGATCCCGGGACTCCAGGATCATGACCTGAGCCGAAGGCAGTCGCCCAACCAACTGAGCCACCCAGGCGCCCCAAAATTAACCATTTTAAAGTGTACAAGTCAGTGGCATTGAGTACATTCACAGTGTTGTACAACCACCACCTATGTTAGGTTCCAAAACATTTTCACGAACACTTGCTTTACTTTAATGCCTGAGTGTGTTGAAACCACTTAGGGCTTTTTTCTTTATAAGAGAGAGAGAGAGAGAGAGACATGTATACATATCTAGTCAGTGTTTTGTAACAGCCTCTGGAGACTAAATGCCATCTTCTTCATAGTCTGTCTTTTGGATTTCTCGTTTCCCTCCCCACAAGTCAGTGGGTAAAACTGTACCTATTTAGGCTAGCATTTCCTCTTTGGCAGTTGCTTTTTGGTGATTTCTTTTTCTCCTGGCCTCCTGGTATAATCCTTATTTTTTGTAGCATGAATACAGTGAAACCACCTGGTCATGGATTTCTTTTTCTTCTTTTTTTTAAAGATTTATTTATTTGAGAGAGAGCGAGCACGGGGGGTGGGGCAGAGGGAGAGGGAGAGAGAGAATCTCAAGCAGACTCCTGCTGAGTGCGGAGCCCGACTTTGGGCCCCATCTCACGACCCTGAGATCATGACCAGAGCCAAAATCAAGAGTCGGATGCCAACCAACTCAGCCACCCAGGCACCCCTGGAGTTCTTTTTCTGGTGTTAGACGTGTATGAAGTTAAATCAGCTGTAGAAAACCTATTACTTCTCTACATGCAGCATGAGATTTAAGATCCTACTTACACCAGGAGAGCATTTAATAGGAGATGTAAGCCACGTGCTTCCCGCCTTCCATGGAGCCTTTTTCACAGGGTCATAAGAACAAACTCTGATTTTCTCTAAGGCACGGTGGCAAATAATTATAAAATTATTCTTCAAAAGGACCTTCCAAACAGGGTTGAGGAAACTATGATTATCCTAAGTTTACTGGGGGAATGAGTAAACACCTTACAGATTTCAAACGTGGCTTACAGAAAAAGATATTTTAGCATTATTGTTTAGAGGAGTGGAAAAGGTTGGATTCCAAACAGGTTAGAGAGCTTGCACTGATATTGCACACTCTTAAAAATAGCAAGAAGTTCCCTGCTGATAAGACCTTTGAATTACAGAAAGAACATGTTGTGACTGGTCATTCCTTTTTAAGAAATGTGAATACTTGATTTATAAGTTTCATATGTTTATGATGTCAAAATTTCCATATTCTGTCATAAAAAATGAAATCTGCAGTGGGATCAGCTGTAGAATTGCAAAGGGCAGCAAATTCCATTTGTTAGCAGAATACCATTTTGCGTTCTTGGTCTTCCTGATTTCACACTTAAGCCATTTATACAAATCTTTGACAAAGCAATTTTTAAAAAATATTTACTGCTGACAGTTTGTGAAAACAAGTTTGCTCTTATGGGCCAAATAATTGCTTTTCTGTAAGGACAGGTGTCACATGCTCAGATCAATTGTGTCCACATCTTCAGAGCTCCAGATGCTGTTTATCAAAAGATTTGCTTACACAATACAGGATTTTATAGATAGTCTTGTTAGTGGAGGCAGCGCCCAGTGCTCAGGAGACTGGATCTGGTGCTGTTTTATTATTCCTAAGCCAACTGTCCTGTTTGAGCTTTTTAAGGAGCCATGATTCACCGCTGTGAAGTCACATGGGAAGAAAAAATTCCTTCCTTCTCCCTGCCAAAGGAAGACAGAATTGGGGTGGGATGGGCACTAGGAGTCGGTGGAGGTATAGAGTTCTCTCCTGTCTATGGGAGCTGGGCAGGGCCTCTATGTGGCCAACTGCCAATCTTCAGCTCACGCAAGAGTTCCCTATTTTTTTTTACAGGTTTCATCAAGAACTCCCCCTGACTATTTGTTTTACATTTTTTCTTTAAATTTCCATATTACTGTTTTCTCTGGTCTGCATTCATTTGTCATACCTTAGTTGTGGTATGGGAGAAAAAATGCCATATTGGGAATCAGGAGATTTGGGTTTTACTCTCAGCTTTGTCAATAATTAGGTGTGTGACTTGAAGCTAATCAGTCAGCCTCTCTGAGCTTAGCTTCTCCTCCTATCAGATGGGAATGATATGAAGAACAGTAGAAGGAGCACAGATGTGTCAGGTCTACTTGCTTTTAAACAGGCCACTCTCTCCGCCAGGAAGGTGATTTCCCTACCATTCAAAACCGCTAACTCCTATTCGCCTCCTACCAGGATGACTTAACGTTCCTTGCACCTCCTGCACCTCATAGGGTCATAGATAGAGTGGAAGCCCAAAACATGTTCTTAAAATTAGGATGGTGACTTAGCTCTTAGAGTCTGTCTGGGGTTCCTCATGGTTTATTTAAGGAACACTTATCACTTATATACATGCATCCGAAAGCTCGGTTACACACCTCCCATCCTGTCCTACCCAATAGCTTTCTCTCTTCTGTCTCTTTTCATACCTTGACCATTCTTTCTTTCTTCTTCTCACTCATTCACACCCCCAGCCTCCCATTGGGATCATCTTCCCCTTGACATCTCCCCTACCTTGCTTTCTTTACGGAGACCCTAGGGTTTGGCCTCTTAACCTCCAGTCTTGGGCAGCTACCTTGATCAGCTTCTATTGCAGAAACTATTCTTTTCCCTCGGGTCTATTGAGAAATAGAACTCAGTTTTAATTTTTGACAATTCTCTCCATTTTTTTCTGTCCCTGAACCTGGCACACTCACCTTTGTTGTAAGGGCTTTCTTGCTGTTGGCTATAGGAAGCAGATAGGTGTTGACAAAAAATATAAGCATTATGGGGGGCGCCTGGCTGGCTCAGGCAGTAGAGCATGTGATTCTCAGTCTCAGGGTTGTGAGTTCGAGGCCCACGTTGGGGGTATATGTTACTTAAAAAAAAAATTTTTTTTTTTAATTATAAGCATTATGGGAGTTAGATATGTAAGAGCTTATGGATTACTGATGGACTTCATTCAAATATGAATTGGATAAGGTCTTTCTGAGTGCCTTTTCTTTGTCTACTTCAGTGAGCCCTTTTTTTATTTCTAAGACAAGCGCTCCTCAGGCCTCCTGACTTTTCTATCAGCTAATTCTGAAGCAGACTGATGTTCCTTGGGCCACATGTGGATACAAACATGTTTTTTCTTATTCATATAGTTAGTTGGTCAGTATTTGGACCATGTAGTTAATCAGTGTATTTCAGATTGCACAAAAAAACCCATGTCTGGCTCTTCTTGAAATATTGGAGGGGAGGATATTAGCCAGAGCTCAGTCGTGACTTCCCCATCCAGGATACGTGCTCTCTCTGGTCTCTTACTACTGTTTCACTTAGGTGGGTTCCATCAGTGGACCACGTTTGTGTCCAGCCTTCACACTTTTTCCTGAGGACCTTTGTGGGTGGTAGCAGTGGGAAGGGGTGACTTGTCGATCTCATACCCATCATGGAGGACTAGATGCAGGCCATCTAAGCGAAGACAGTAGGCTTATTGTGCACAGTAACAGGGCAAACCTGCTATCCCTGAGCCCTTCCTATTTAAAGTCCTGGAGCCGCCACTGCTGGTGTGGAAGAATAGTTAATACTTACTAGATTACTTATTTTCTTTGTGGATCTCTAGATACAAAGATCGATGTGGATCCTCATATTTCCCTTCCTCAGTCACAGTAAGTCATCCCCTGGTGGAGAATCCACTTGTACACTTTGAACCATAAACATATACAGATAATACCTTAGCAATAATTTAATCTCACATGCTTTACTTATTTTTAATTTTTAAACTTTTTTTAGAGAGAGTGAGAATGGGGGCAGGGGGGTGGAGCAGAGGAAGAGGGAGAGAGAGAGAAGGCTCCACACTCAAGCACGGAGCCCGATGCGGAGCCCGATGCACGGCTTGATCCCCTGACCCAGAGATCATGACCTGAGCCAAAATCAAGAGTCAGCTGCCGCTCAACCAGCTGAGCCACCAAGGCACCCCCCCCCCCACTCTCTTTTAAAAGCTTAAATAATAGAGTCAAGAGGGGGAATGCCTTGTCCAGAGTCTTGGGATTAATAGCAAAGCATGAACAAGAAAAACCAGTTCTTCTCACTCCCAGCTCCAGGCTCAGCTCTAGGCCACACTACAAATGAAATAGATTTCTCTTCCCTCTAAGGGTAACCAAGTATATACTCTTTACAGGGAACAGAGGAAATGGGCTTGGACAACACACATACTGGGGTTCAGAATCTAGGTCTGCCATTCTGATATTTGGGCAAGCTTAAGTAAGTTGTTTAATCTCCATAAACTTCCTTTTCTTCATCTGTAGAAGAGGGACCATAATGCCTACTTCATGGTCTATGTGAACAAAACTAGGATGTGCAGAAGGGGCTTCCGTGGTAGGTTCATAGGTCTTCCTCCGCCCCCTTTGTCACTAGGTTAAATATTCTCTTCCAAAAATTGAGAGGCTAACAAAGAGTTAATATTTTTAAATTTAAGCCAAGGAATGTCTGCACATTGCCCAGCTTGGATGATGTGGTATGCCTAACTGTTTTCATGTTGATTTTCATGCCACAGTGAGCCCCTTCAGGCATGAAAACAACCAAGGATTATTTGCTTCTCTGTTCTTTCTTTTTTGGCTCTCTTGTTGTATTTTCATCACACTCTCCAGCCCTTCCAAAAGCAGTCTGTCAGGATTTACCAGTGAATCTCAGCTTTCTTCTGCTCGGCCACCATTCAAGGGCATCCTAAATCTGCCCCTCTCAAAGAGGAGCTCATTGGCATGGGCCCGATTCTCAGTTACATAACTGATTTCTTCATTTTCTAGAAGCTTCTTCTGAGCTTTGCTTTGCACTATCATTCCATCCAGATCTTTCCCTTCTGTGAACTCCTCTTCAACTTCTTTTTTTTTTTTTTTTTTTTAAGATTTTATTTATTTATTTGACAGAGAGAGACACAGTGAGAGAGAGAACACAAGCAGGGGCAGAGGGAGAGGGAGAAGCAGGCTTCCCGCAGAGCAGGGAGCCCAGTGCAGGGCTTGATCCCAGGACCCTGGGATCATGACCTGAGCTGAAGGCAGACGCTTAACGACTGAGCCACCCAGGCGCCCCACTCCTCTTCAACTTCTAAGTTAGCATTTAATTGTTCTCTAGTCATCGTAGCTCCATTACTTTTCTCCTTCCCCAGATTAGATTGTGAGCAATTTAAGGTCCAAAAACAGTCTTCTGGCTTTATCATGACCCACCACGGAGTTTAGCAATGTGTCAGGTGCTTAGCGAGGTCTTTGATTAATAACTGGCTTGTAGGGAACTGGAACACACCATGACAGAAATTAGCAGCTCCTGATCCCAGCTCCCACTGGAACACTGCACTGTCTTCCTCCTTGGTCAGCTAAATATCTCCTCCTTAACTACCACCCTCTTGTCCCTCTTGATCCCACTGAAGGTGAATGGAATTCAGGGGCCCCTTGAACTGCTTCCTGGCTCATCTTTATTAGTGGGACTCCCTCCCTACTAGCCAGGTATGCCATGTCCTCTTACTTATCAGAGAGCACAGGACCTTGGACCTCCCCTCCTCTAAAAGTGCCATGGCAAGTTCAAAACCACTCAGTTCCCTTCAGATTGAAAAGGATTAGGAAACATAACCAAGCCTTAGGAACTCAGGTCTTCCTTCATTGCCATTCTGCCAAAACGCCCACTTGATTCTTAAGGAAAATGTTATTCACTGAATCATTTTTTATTTTTTAAGAGGATCTGCAACCATCTATGTCAAATTGCTTTCTTTTGCCATTTCCTTAGATCACAAGACCTAGATATCAGAGCAGGATTTTACTGATCATAATCTGAATGCCTATCCTTTGAAGTTATTTATTTCTGAATTTGTTACTATTTTTTAAAGTTATTATTATTTACAAATGGTTATAATTATTTGTAATTAAATTATTCACAAATTTGTTACTATGTTTCATTGAATAACTGCGGTGAGCTGGGCACTGTGGATGGTGGAGATGACTATGAAACATGGATGGCATTTATGTTCAGAGGAGTATAGAATCTAGGAGATGGGGCACCTGGGTGACTAAGTTGGTTAAGCGTCCAACTCTTGGATTCGGCTCAGGTCATGATCTCATGGGTCGTGGGATTGAGCCCCATTTTGGGTTCCATACTCAGTGGGGAGTCTGCTTCCCCCTCTTCCTCTCCCTCTGCCCCTCCCCCTGCGTGCGTGCACGTTTTCTCTCTCTCTCAAATAAATAATCTTTTTTTTAAACAATTCTTTTTTTTTTTAAGATTTTATTTATTTATTTGACAGAGAGAGACACAGCGAGAGAGGGAACACAAGCAGGGGGAGTGGGAGAGGGAGGAGCAGGCTCTCTGCTGAGCACGGAGCCCGATGCGGGGCTTGATCCCAGGACCCTGGGACCATGACCTGAGCCAAAGGCAGACGCTTAACCAACTGAGCCACCCAGGCGCCCCATAAATAAATAAATCTAAAAAGAAAAAAAAAAAAAGAATCTAGGAGACAGGCATGGCCCCAAGTCCAAGGCTAGGAAGGAGGGATCATGTGGACTGGAAACGGAACTGACTTGCCTCACGGTTCAAGCCAGAAACACCAGTGTGATTATTTGGAGGTATTTTAAATCCTTGGCCCTCTTTTGGAGGTGAGAGCAGGTTAATGAGCCATTATCCCATTATTCCCAGCTGCACAGACTACATAGTAAAGAATATGGCATGAGGTTCAGGATGTCTGTCAGAATGATTCCACAAGGCAGGAGTATCGAATATACTTCAAAGAACCCAGAACAAATAGTCCTTTAGGTCAGTTTTTAAATCAATAGCAGATCAGGCACTACAAGAGGAAGCCTGTTTCCCAGCCAAACAGTGAACAATCCAAAAAGTCCAGGCTCCCACAGTCTCTGGGGGGTAATTAGAACTTGTTCAGTAATCAGCTAATTTGGATTTCTGAGAATGATTCTAAACACAAAATGATAAAAGTTGGGTAAAGTAAACCATTGCTTTCTAATCGAATCACATAATTCAATTAGAGAATCATAAAGTTAGAGGTGCTGGAGGGTATTTTTGGTGGGTTTTTTTTTTTTTGTCTTTTTAAGGAAAAGTTATTTAAAAGCAATGCTATTAAAATAAAACAACTCCCAGCTAAAAATATACGGTAAAACATTTATCTCACTAGGGACCTGAAAAAAGTTAAGTATCCAAGTTGGAGTCTAGCCCTCATTAGAGTAATAAATTAGTTTTGGAACTCTGAAGTCATTATTTGATTTCTTTTGTCTGCATAGCCAGTTCAGATTTGGCGGGATTGTTTGCCTTATTTGTTGGCAAAACACTGTAAACATCCAGGTTGGTTGCTGTGTTTTTATTATAAAGCACAGGAAAATTACTTTCATCAGAAGAAATGAAGGGTTAGGATAAATTGTGAGTAAACAAGAGTTTGGGTCAAGTTCAAATATGGCCTCTATTTATCCTACACTGGAAAAATGAGACAATTCTATATTTACATTTAGCAACCCTAATACTTGTAATGAACGGGAAAGATTCTTCTGTATTGTTTGCTTAATTTTGTTTTGTTGTTTAATCAACAATACAGACACAAGCAAGGGTTGAACAATATCTTACCAGATGATACTTTTTCCTGTAATATCATTTTTGATCTTTAACTTTCCTTCCAACTTTAAGAGTCTTTGATTCTTTTTTTTTTTTAAGATTTTATTTATTTATTTGACGGAGAGAGAGAAAGAAAGCGAGCACAAGCAGGGGGAGCGGGAGAGGGAGAAGTAGGCTCTCTGCTGAGCAGGACCCTGGGATCATGACCTGAGGTGAAGGCAGACGCTTAACCGACCGAGCCACCCAGGTGCCCCAAGAGTCTCTGGTTCTTGATTCTAAAGTGATGTACTAGGAAATTCCACCAAAGAAGGGCTGCTTGGAACAGGCCCAGTTGGCCCTGGAGCATAGATGTTCTCAAGAGGGGAACCCGGTATATGATGATATAGTATGTGACTAACTTACAGAATATTGCCTGACTAGAGGTCCCTCAGAACTTTCCCTAACTCTGCTAATACACCCTCGGGGACCACCAAATCTGGCATTTGCATGTCTTAGTAACAAATATGGAGAACTAATTATTATTTAATGAGCAGCAAATTCTTACTGAGCTCTCCTACAATAACCTGGTAGCTTACTCTAATAGGAGAAAATGACTATAAAATAGTTCATAAAAGTTTAGTTCCAACTCCACTTCTGATTGAGTTTGATGGTATTATTTCCCTAAACTAGAGATTTGGGGTTACCATGACATTCACCAAAAGATCCAAATCACATTTACGTGAAAGTTCATATGATGAAACAATAATGAAATTAAGTTGGGTTAAATGTTTTCATTATTTTTTATTTTTATCACTTTTATTCATTAAAAGTGAAGACTGAAACAATAATCAAATTTAGTTTTTGAATTTCAATGATAGGGGATGATAGAGAATCTTAATCCTGTTTTATATGGAAGTAATGGGGATCTGTAAGTTACTAGGCTAATTTAGATGCCTGCACCATCCCTCATTCTTTTCTGAGTTGGTTTTCTGATCATAGTGTGGCCAGATCAGCACACAGTAATCTAAATATATGGTCAAAACAATTCCTCTGACTTTATTCAATTTCTTTGTTTATATAGTGAAGAATTTTGCTTGTTTTTATTTCTGCTAGGCCCTGTTGGAATTTGAATCCTATCTTCCAAATTTGTACAACTTTTCACTAACTATGGAATGATATTCTGATATTTTTTTCCCTTCCAGTCAGCAAGAACTTCCTTTTCTTTGTAGAACTTAGAATAGCAAAAAGAACTAACTCATCCTTGTAGTATTTCTAAATCCATAATCTACAAATGAGTAGCTAATGGCTACCTTAGCTAATAGATAGCTAATAGAAATACCAGGATACTAGCTTGTTTCTTTCTCTCATGTTTTTAAATAGATTTCATTTTTTAGAGTAGTTTCAGGTTTATAGCAAAATTCAGCAGGAGGCACAGAAATTTCCCATGTACCCCCTGCCCCCACTCAGGCATAGCCTCTCTCATTATCAGTGTCCCCCACCAGAATGGTACATTTGTTACAACTGATGAACCTACACTGATAAATCATTATCACCTACAGTCCATAGTTTACATTATCTTTCACTCTTGGCGTTGTACGTTCTGTAGGTTTTGACAAGTGTATAATGACATGTATCTAGCATTTTAATGTCATGCAGGATGGTTTCACTGCCTTAAACATCTGTGCTCTGCATATTTATACTTAGTATGTACCATTCTTATGGGTTGTTTTATTTGCATTTCCCTAATGACATATGATGTGGAACTTCTTTTCATATCCTTATTTGCCATCTATCTGTCTTCTTTGATGAAGTGTCTGTTAAGATCTTTGGTCCATTTCTTCTTTAAAAAAAAAAAAGATTTATTTATTTATTTATTTGGTGGGGGGACAGCACTAGCAGGAGGGGCAGAGGAAGAGGGAGAGAGAATCTCAAACAGACTCCACTGAGCGTGGAGCCTAATGCAGGGCTTGATCCCAGGACCCTGAGATCATGACATGAGCTGAAACCAAGAGTCGGATGCTTAACCGACTGCACCACACAGGCACCCCTAGTCCATTTCTTAATTGGTTTGTTCATTTTCTTATTGTTGAGTTTTCAAAGTTTTTTGTATATTTTGGATACCAGTCCTTTACCAGATATGTTTTTTGTAAATATTTTTTCCCAGTCTCTGGCTTCTCTTTTCATTCTCTTGACAATGTCTTTTGAAGAACAGAAATTTTTTTATTTTATTGAAGTCCAGCTTATCAGTTATTTCTTTCATGGATCATACCTTTGTTGTTATCTCTAAAAAGTCACGAGCAAACCCAAGGTCACCTGGATTTTCTCCTATGTTATCTTCTAGGAATTTCATAGTTTTGCATTTTAAATTTAGATGTATAATACATTTTGAGTTAGTTTTTATGAAGAGTGTAAGATCTGTATCAAGATTCATTTTTTTGCATGTGGATATCCAGTTGTTGAAAAAACTATCTTTGCTCCATTGTGTTCCTTTTGCTCTTTTGTCAGATATCAATTGACCCTATTTATGTGGCTGTATTTCTGGCTCTCTGTTCTGTTCTTTTAATCTATGTGTCTATTCTTTCACCAATATCACACTGTCTTGATTACTGTAGTTTTATAGTAACTCTTGAAGTTAGGTAGTGTTAGTCCTCCAACTTTGTTCTTCTTCAGGGTTGTGTTGGCTATTCTGTATCTTTTGCCTCTCTATTTAAACTTTAAAATCTATTTGTTGATATCCATAAAATAATTTGCTGGGATTTTGACTGGGATTTCCTTGAATCTGTAGACCAAATTGGGAAGAACTGACATCTTGACAATATCAAGTTTTCCTATCCATGAAGATGGAATATCTCTCCATTTATTTTGTTCTTTGATTTTGTTCATCAGAGTTTTATAGTTTTCTTCATATAGACAGGTCTATACATATTTTGTTAGATTTATACCTAAGTATTTCATTGTTTAGGGTGCTGATATAAATGGTAATGTGTTTTTAATTTCAAATGTCAGTTGTTCAGTAGGAAAGTGATTGACTTTTGTGTATTAACCTTATATTCTGTAACCTTGCTATGATCACTTATTCTAGGAATTTTTTGGTCAGTTCTTTCAGATATTCTACCTAGATGATCATGCCATCTGCAAAAACAGTTTTTTATTTCTTCCCTCTTAATCAGTACACCTTTTATTTCCTTATCTTATTACATTGGCTAAGACTTCTAGTACAGTGTTGAAATGGAGTAGTGAAAGGGGACATCCCTGCCTTGTTCCTGATCTTAATGGGAAGACTTCTAGTTTCTCACCATTAAGTATGCTAGCTGTAGGTTTTCTGTAGATATTTTTTATCAAATTGAGGAAGTTCTTATCCCTACTTTACCAAGAGCTTTTATCACGAACGGGTGTTGGATTTTGTCAAATGCTTTTTCTCCATCTATCCACATGATCATGTGATATTTCTTCTTTAGCCTGTTAATATGATACATTACATCATTTGGTTTTCAAATGTTAGAGAGCCTTGCATGCATGGGATAAATCCCACTTGATTATGGTGTATTGTCATTTTTAAACATTGTTAGATTTGATTTGCTAATATTTTATTGAGGACTTCTGCATCTCTCTTCATGAGAGATGTTGTTCTATAGTTTTCTTGTAATGTCTTTGGTTTTAGTATAAGGGTAATTCTGGTATCATAGAATGAGTTAGGAAGTATTCCTTCTACTTCTGTCCTCTGAAAGAGATTGCAGAGAATTGATATAATTTCTTAAAAATATGGTATAATTCATGAATTTCAATGTCATCCTTGCAGAGGGGCCATACTAATCTTCTCTGTATCATTCCAGTTCTGGTGTATGTGCTGTCAAAGCGAGCAGTTTCTCTTTTAAGGAAAAAAAAAATGCATTTTCAACAATGAAAATGCTCTGAATTTCCCAATACTACTTTCCACTTTTTTGGGTACAACTTCACTGTGTGTATCAATGATAAAGATGGCTGCATTTCAACTTTATACTTTAGTGAATGGAAGACATATGTACTACAACCAAGATATCGCTTAGGAGAGGGGGTGGGGATGATTGAGGACAAGTCTAGGCTGAGTCCTATGTTTCTGATTTGGGTAAATGAGTGAAATGATCTTAAGGGAAAGGCTCTCAGCTTTTCCCCATTGAGGATGATATTCACTGTGGGTTTTTCATAGATGGATTTTATGAACTTGAGGAATGTTCCCTCTATCCCTATACTCTGAAGAGTTTTAATCAGGAAACTGCATCAGTTGAGAGGACCATATGGTTCTTCTTCTCTTATTAATGTGTTCTATCACATTGATTGATTTGCGAATATTGAACCACCCTTGCATCCTGGGGATAAATCCCGCTTGGTTGTGGTGGATGATCCTTTTAATGTATTGTTGGATCCTATTAGCTAGGATTTTGTTGAGAATTTTGGAATCCATAAAGGAAACAGTCAATAAAACAAAGAGGCAACCCACAGAATGGGAGAAGATACTTGCAAATGATACTATAGATAAAGGGCTGGTATCCAAGATCTATAAAGAACTTCTCAAATTCAACACCTAAAAAACAAATAATCAAGTCAAAAAATGGGCAGAAGACATGAACAGACACTTCTCCAAAGAAGACATACAAATGGCTAACAGACACATGAAAAAATGTTCATCATCATTAGCCATCAGGGAAATTCAAATCAAAACCACATTGAGATATGACCTTACACCAGTTAGAATGGCAAAAATTGACAAGCCAAGAAACAACAAATGTTGGAGAGGTTGTGGAGAAAGGGGAACCCTCTTACACTGTTGGTGGGAATGCAAGTTGGTACAGCCACTTTGGAAAAGTGTGGAGGTGCTTCAAAAAATTAAAAATAGAGCTACCCTATGACCCAGCAATTGCACTACTGGGTATTTACCCCAAAGACACAGATGTAGTGAAAAGAAGGGCCATATGCACCCCAGTGTTCATAGCAGCAATGTCCGCAATAGCCAAGCTGTGGAAAGAGCCGAGATGCCCTTCAACAGACGAATGGATAGAGAAGATGTGGTCCATCTATACAATGGAATATTACTCAGCCATCAGAAAGGATGAATACCCAACTTTTACATCAACATGGATGGGACTGGAGAAGATTATGCTAAGTGAAATAAGTCAAGCAGAGAAAGTCAATTATCATGTGGTTTCACTTATCTGTGGGACATAAGGAATAGCATGGAGGACATTAGGAGAAGGAAGGAAAAAAGGAAGGGGGGGAAATCAGAGGAGGAGATGAACCATGAGAGACTATGGACTCCAAGAAACAAACAGGGTTTTAGAGGGGAGGGGGAGGGGGGATTGGTTAGCCCAGTGATGGGTATTAAGGGGGGGCACGTACTGCATGGAGCACTGGGTGTTATACGAAAACAATGGATCGTGGATCACCACATCAAAAACCAATGATGTATTGTATGGTGACTAACATAGCATAATAAAATAAAATTAAAAAAAAAAATGAGTGAAATGAAGGTTTAGCTTTAGATACATGCTGAATTTCTGCCACCTTTGGAAGTGGGGACATCCCAGCGGGCCAGTGGCTGTACTGTTAAAGCACAGAGAACAATCTGGATTAAAACATTGATTTGGCAACAGTTGAAGGGGATGGTTATCTAAGAAGATAGTTAGGAAAGCTTTCCTATGTAAAGTCCATTCAAGAAGATAGAGTTAAAAGCGTTGGGAGGATGGATCTAGGAGGAAGAAATGTAAGGCCAGGATGGCAGTGAGGGTGCAAGAGAGAATTGCTTATTAGAGGCACTAACTACAAAATTACTGTCTTTTTTTCCTCTTTGTGAATGTTGAAGGCTCATTCAAAGTTAAGACTTATAACTTCAAGTTTATTACTACTATTTCTGATTATCTGGCTTAATAATTTCAGATGCCCATTAAAGTTCAGAGACTATAGTTTATAGCTTTTTATTTTGGAATCATTTAAAATTTACACAAAAGTTGCAAAAATAGTAGAGAATTCCTATATATCATTTCATCCAGCTTCCACTAGTGTTAGCACCTTTTGTAACCATAGTACAGTTATCACAACCAGGATATTAACAGTGGTACAGTACTATTAACTAAATTACAGTCTTTATTTGGATTTTACCAGTTTTTTCACCATTGTCCTTTTTTTGTTCCAGATCCAACCCAGGATCCTACACTGCAGTTAGTTATCAGAGCTCCTTCGTCCTCTACTTTGTGACATTTCTTCAGTCTTTTCTTGTCTTTCATAACCTTTACACTTTAGAAAGGTACTAATCAATTATTTTGCACACAAAAGAGGCTACCGTAGTATGTATCCTGGGATTCATTCTTACACTATTTAGGAATGAAAGTTTTAGGTTTTCTAAAGACTATTTAATGTTTGTGAAGATCCTGATGTTTACATACAGCTGCAATTATTGTGATGTCTTACTTCCGTGGGGATCTGTAGTTATTTGCAAATTCCTTTTCCCTCCTTTACTACAAGGAAATGATGTATCTTCTGTCCTATTTAGTACAGCAGTCTCTCTGTCTCCAGTAATGATATGTGAAGGATCAGGTGAGGAATAACTTAGTGCCTATACAGTTCCTAAGTTAATACATTTTTACTTTATAAGTCATTTTGAAAGCCTTATACAGGTTCCTCAAAATGTTAAACATAGAATTACTATATGATCCACCCAATTTCACTCCTGGGTATACCCAAAATAATTGATAGCAGGGGCTTAACCAGGTGTTTGTACACCAGTGTTCAAAGCACAGTAGCCAAAAGGTGAAACAACCCAAGCGTCTGTCAACAAGTAAATGGATACCAAAATGTGGTAGATACATATCATAGACTATTATTCAGCCATAAAGGGGAATGAAATTCTAATACATGCTACAATATCTATAAACCTTGAAAACGTTGTGCTAAATGACATAAGCCAGACAAAAAGGGAAAATATTGTATAACTACAGTTATAATCCCAATATAATTCAGTTATGTAATTCTAATAGGCAAATTCATAGAGACAGAAAGTAGAATAGCACTTACCTGGGGCTGGAGGAGGGGAAAAGGGGAGTTAGTGTTTAATGACTACAGAGGGGTTTTTTTTGTTTTTTGGTATGATAAAAAAATTCTGGAAATGGTAAGTAGTGATGGTTGCACAACATTGTAAATGTACTTAATGCCACTGAATTGTACACTTAAAAATGGTTAAAAGGGTAAATTTTATGTTATATATATTTTACCACAATTTTTAAAAAGCCTTAAATAACCATAACTTTCCTGCCCCCCATTTGTTGGATTATTTTAATCCAATATATATTTTTTTCATATTTCACAGATTAGATTTTTCCCGAGAAACCTTAAATAGAATTATTATAGTAAAGCTGACATTATAAAAATTGTATTTCATCTATCATTAGAAATTTGAAAAAGTGTTATCTCCAATTTATTTGAATATAAGATAAATTCTGGTACTGGTGATTAATTAGATGAAGATCAATAATATTAGAAACATAAGTTTATTCTGACTAGAAGTTCAGTTTACTTGTTGGCTTGGGTTTCATGATGACCATTCTTATAAAGTTTAGTTTCTGAATGATCTGCCTGCAGAATATACCACTTCTGTTCATCAACCTCATGACAGTATGCCTCACATTCTCCAGAAGTAAAGAGTGAGATACATGCTTAACTGCAGGGACTAGGGACATGCAGATTAATGAGCTTCAGATTTGTCACACAGTTTGCTAGCTTGTTGAGTGTCATGAATTCCATCAGAATAACATGGGAGAGGGAAGAAGTAATTTCTCAAAAGAAGGGAATGCTGGGTAAAACAAAGATGTCTACCATATCAGGTCAGTTCATTAATTCACTAAATGGATATTTATTGAGCATCTGTTATGTGCTAAGCACTGTTCTAAGGGCTTGGGATACATCAGGTAACAGACAGATGTCCCTGCTCTCGTAGTTTATCTTCAAGCTGGTCTGGCCAGCTGCAAAAGCTTGTTGGAACTTGAGCAGCCAATAGAAGTGACATAAAGTGCTTAGACATCTGAAGTTAATCTGTCCCTTATTTCTTGGTCAGTCACTTGAGGCCACTGCATTAATGGTGGATAGCAAGCTAGTGTTTGTGCCCTAGTGATGTCTTTGTAGAGTTGTGCTGTGGCTTCCAAAGTTTCAGACCAGTGGATGGTGTCACTGTGGTTCAAGAGTCTCTAGCATCTAGAATGGAGAGATGAACTGGCACTGTTTCAGCCCCAGGACACAGCATGTTGGCAAGAGCCAGTCAAGTTATTTCAGGGTTTCAGTCTTGGACCAAAATGGGATGAAAAATCTGGAGCCTAGATGGAATTATCCATACAGTGGGACTCAAGCAGAAGTTCATTGGATACACAGGAATGCAGGGGCTTTCCACACACACATCAGATCCATGCTTAAGGGAGAAATACTAACTCCAGTTTATGGGCCAAGCCCCTGGAAAGGGTGGCATACCTGCCAGTCTTGGTTAGATTGACTTGGGACATGGGCAGGCCCAGTCTATTAAGAGAAAAATGATATCTTCAGACAAGAAATGACTGTAGAATGGCAGTAAGCACACACTGTCAGCAAACAAAAATACTTGTGAGTGTCTATTAACCAGACCCACATTTTCATTTAATCCTCAAAACAAAAACAAAGGAAAAAAAGGCACTGAGATCAGAACTGTAGTTGCAAGTATTAAAAATTCAGATTTACCTTGCTTAAACAAACAAAAAATTTCAGTATTGGCAATACAGTGATGATTAAGACAGATCCTCCCCTGCTCCCTTCTCCATCCTAATCTCACTGTGTGGAGTGATAACGCTTTCCCCTTTTGGGGATATTAGGAGATTGTTTCAGTTCTGGAAATCACATTTAGTTCTAGGCACCACACTTTTAAAAGGCCACTGACAAATTGGAACATGTTCAGAGGAAAATGACCCAGATGATGAGGGAATATGAAACCAAGTTATATGAGAAACAGTTGGAGGAAGTAGGGAGATTTTAACTTCAAGAAGAGATTAACCAGAGAGTATTACAGAGACCATAGTTTTTAGATTCTGGAAAAGATACTACACAGGCTAGGGAGCCTCCCAGAACAAGGGCCACTGTGGAGAAGATAAAGGAAGAACATCAAAAAGAACTTGATAAAAATCAAGGGCCATGCCAAAAGAAATGGACCTCATTGGAGGCGTATCCCAAGGCCCACATCTCTGGAGTTATTCTAGCAGAGGATGTCAGTCAGTGTCTGCTCACATTATACTTCCTCCATGGGTCTTTTCAGATCCCCCACGGCTAGTAATATCTCTTTCCCTTGTTCTCCCTTTGTACTTTTACCTCTCTGAGGTGCTTCCATGATTTGCCTTGTATTTTAGTTCCATTTATATATGTCTGTCTCTCACTAGTGATTCTCAACCCTTTCAACATAATGTATCCTTTATATAACAAATACTTTATAATATGCCCTTTCCTATCCTGAACTGAAACTCAGAGTTAATATAACCCTCCTCTGCATCACAGAATTCCAAAAATGCAATATAATGCCCTAGTTGTAATACAAAGGAGAAATAAAAAGAAAGTAATTAATAATCACATTACATGTTTTACAGTATCTCCAGGCATGACCACACGAGAAGATACAATCAGGTAGATAGATTAGAATGTGGAGTCACCATGATTAGGACAGCCATAATGCAGACTGATGCAGGTGCATTGTATTGGTAACTCAAAAACTGTGAGTGGCTTTGCTGCCTGTCATGTAATTATCTTTATTCTTGTGGCTTTTTTTTTTAATTTATACCTTTTTTATTTTAAAATATATATTACAGGAGCACCTGGGTGGCTCAGTCGTTTAAGTGTCTGACTTTAGCTCAGGTCATGATCTCAGGGTCCTGGAATTGAGCCCCACGTCAGGCTCTCCACTCAGTGGGGAGTCTGCTTCTCCCTCTCCCTCTGCCCGTCCCCCTGCTTGTGTGCTCTCTCTCTCTCAAATAAAATCTTTAAATATATATATTGTATATATATATAACATATATATGTTAAAATTGACCATTCTAACTATTTTTAAGTAGACAGTTCTGTGGCATTTAAGTACATTCCCATTGTGGTACAACCATCGCCACTCCCCATCTCCAGAACTTTTTCAACTCCCCCAATTCGTGATGTAATTTTCCTAAATAGTGAACAGCTAGCTCTTGGTAAAGGTCCAAACAAAACAAAGTATAGTCTTTGCTCAGTTCCCATGGTAGTTCTATTTGGGAACATTCAATGTGTATATGAAACATGCAAAAAATGTTTTTTATCTTTCTATGTGAAAGAGAATTAGGTTCTAAGCTCAAATAATTATAAGTGGAATATCACCTATACGAACATCCAGTGGGACACAGGATAGTGCTTTGCTGTCTTAAACAGTCCCAAATATTACAGAATGTCTGTATCCATGGCCCTTGTCCACTAAGCGCAAATAACATCCCCCCACCCCTGCCATTGTCACAACCAGAAATGATCCTATTAGTTTCCCAATACATTGTCACCATTAAGAACCAGACTATACAGTACATAAACTCCGGGAAGGCAAGACCCAGTTTTGTTCTCTTATAACCTCCTTAGTACCTGCTACAAAAGCACTCAGTGTTTGTTAAAGTTGAGAATGCCACAGAGAGGATGCTCAGATATCCTTCAGGTTGTCTCTTAACTCAGCTTTTCTAAAACTGAACTAAGGTGTCATCTTCCTTTTCTCTACCCCCACTCCCAGCCTGTCTTACCTCCATCATTGTTAGTCTTTACAACAATCTAAAGCGTTAGCAACTGTGGACTCCCCTCCCTCACTGCACACATCCAGCTGGTCACCAGATCTTTTCACCTCTGTCTTTCGTCCCTGGCCTCTATTTCCCCTGCTCCAGCCTCCTTTTATGTCTTCACCCAGGCTATTGTAATAGCCTTGTTTCCCACCCGCATACTCTCCCCGCTTCAAATACACACTCTGGGCACTCCGCACACACGCCAAGCCCTCCATGCTTTTGTAGTATGGCTTCCTGTGCCTAGAGCAGTGTTACCTTTTTTACCTAGAAAATTCCACCTCGTGCATCAAGACCTGGCTTAAGTGTCTCCTCCTCAGCTCCCAGACCGAAGACAGAATTACTCAGTCTGTGTCTCTGTTCATATCTTTGTTGTGGCATTTCTTGCATTAAACTTTATTTGTCCACATGCCCGTGGTCTCTGCCAGACTGAGTTCCTTGAGTAGAAGTTAATCGCTCAGGCTTTGGAGACAATGGCTAGAGTTTGAAGGTCACATGATTTAACAGTTCCGTGGTCCTGGGCAAAGCCCCAGTTTTCTTATCTGTAAAATGGGGATAATGTGGGACACCTGGGTGGCTCAGTTGGTTGGGCGGCTGCCTTCAGCTCAGGTCATGATCCCACGGTCCTGGGATCAAGCCCTGCATCGGGCTCCCTGCTCAGCAGGGAGCCTGCTTCTCCCTCTCCCACTCCCCCTGCTTGTGTTCCCTCTCTCGCTGTATCTCTCTCTCTGTCAAATAAATAAATAAATAATCTAAAAAGTAGGGCGCCTGGGTGGCTCAGTTGGTTAAGCGACTGCCTTCGGCTCAGGTCATGATCCTGGAGTCCCGGGATCGAGTCCCGTGTCGGGCTCCCTGCTCAGCAGGGAGTCTGCTTCTCCCTCTGGCCCTCCCCCGTCTCATGCTCTCTCTCTCTCATTCTCTCTCTCTCAAATAAATAAATAAAATCTTTAAAAAAAAATGGGGATAATGTAATGCTTATAACATATTTAAGATAAAGCTTGAAATGTTAATAACCATTATCACTGGCTTTGTATCTGTCCATCATCCCCAAGTAAGCATAATAGAGAAGATGCTAGCCAGCTGTTTGGAATGAAGGAAAAAAAGAACTGCTGCTCCTGTCAAATTCTAGATTTTATTATTTAGTCACAAAAGCGAATGTTCTCTTTGGCAGTTGTAGCCGATTTTGTCATGAATAAATTTAACCTTGGAAAATATTTTTTTGAAAGTGTTCTATCTTCCTCTCCTACTTTTTTAGGTGCATTAAAAAGTATTCATTCTGAAACAGTAATGTACAAACTCTCGGGCTTGTCAAGTCCATGCCCACTGTGGAAAACTATGTGCCTAGAAACTCGCATGTTTGGGATTTTGACTTCTGTCTTCCAGCATGTGAAGTGCAGGGAATGTCGGCTTTCCCTTACTAATCTTGGTTTGGTGAGCTGAGCTCAGTAACTCACCTTCAGTTAAAAATATATAGTTTTATTCAGCTTATGGCTCAATTGTTTCCTTGCTTTAAAAAGCCTTTCTTTTATATGTCTCAAGTGCTGCTTGCAATATAAAACTAAATCCTAAATTTTAAAAACTTCCATAGCTAATACTCTGCTAAATGTTTAAAGCCTGACATTTAATCTGCGTGAACTGAAGCTCTCTGATTTCACTGTTTGCGGCTAGTAAATGTCACTCTAAACATTGTTGCTTTCACTCACACTTAAGCCTTTCATCTGCAGTGGGGGCAGTGTGTCAGAGAATTCTTTGTGTGCCACTCTAGCAATGGGGAGAAAAAAAGACTCAGCCCAGCCTTTAAACAGAGTGAAAGAAACTGCTTGGAAGGCAAAGACGACCCTGTTTTTATATGGTGCTTGTGAACGCACAATCCTGACTTCTACCAGATACTCTTAAAAAGGAACTATATTAGCTCGGTCTGAACAGGGTCCCCGCTGAGCTCATACACAGTTGCCAGCCAGACAGCTCCCCACTCTTTTGTGACTGGAGGGGGATGGGAGGGCAGGGGGAAAGGGGTAGGAGATGTTGTCATTACTTCACTTTTGCCTGCAGGAGGAATCTTGTCATCTTCTGGCTCCCCAAACTGTTTTCAACCTGGGTGTTTTATTTCTTAGTTCCTGAAGGCTACTGGCACACAGATCAGCTCTCACTTTTCATCATCTTGACATGAAATGGAAAATCAGTTTGTGGCTATTTTCATAGCCAGTGATTTACTCCTGTTCTTTTATCTGTCTCCCCTTTATGTTCTTTGTTTGGACATATTTTATTTCCCGTGTCTGCAGCCTTTCGTTCTGCTGGGATCTCTATGGCCGCTCTTCCTTCGCCTGCCTCCTCCCTGGCCCCCAGCTCCCTGCCCCTTTTGTGCGCTTGTTGCTTCCTGCTCAGCTGCCCGCCTTTCCCCTCTCTATCTGTTGCATGCCCTGCAGGTGCCACCTTCACCGCTTCTCCGTATCTTCCAGGTCCCTCGTCTTTGTGTACCCACAGGGCTCAATCAGGAGTGGCCCAGGCTATAGCCAGCAGCAAGCAGACATGCTGAACTCACCCCTAACCACTGTTGTGGACAGACAGATTATCAGCTAAATTCTTAGGCGTACATGGGTGTTTACGGTGGCGGATGCCACTGCTTCCAGTTTCCTGGCAGCCGCATGGAAGCATGAATTGAAACCTGGAAATAGAACGTTCTACAGGAAGCACTAGAGTGGAATTTTAGGAAACCATGGGCTTTTCCATCAGACATAGATTCACGTTTCTATTCTGTTGCTTATTAGCTTTATGGCCTTGGACAAATTCATTCATTCATTGAACAAATATTTATTGAGTGCCTGTTATGTGCCTTGTGTTTAGCTTTTAGGAAACCAGTTAATGGCCCTCTCTCTTCCCCTTTTATGTTTACAACCAATTGAGAAATACGACATAGGAAGGAAAATATTAGCTTTATCGAGTGATAAAAGCCAGATTGGAGGATTTGGCTTTTCTCTGTGGCCGCTATGGGTTTCCTAAATCTTCTCCCCTGAATTAGACTGTCCTTGCCTCTCTCCTCTACTCAGCACACAACCCAGGGTAAAGGATAGGTATGTAAGATTGACAGGCTAGAAGAAAGAGAGTGAAAAAGCCCATGGGCCTGCCAGGGCCAAGCATCCTGAGTCTGTTCTAAATTCACCGACCAGGCAAGCCACTCCTCCTGTGCAGGGAAGGGTTGAGTGAAAAGACAGAAAAAGGCACTTCGCTCTTCCCTCCAGGGAGACAGGAGGGGTGCATTTTCCCCCTTAACTGTGAGCATTACACTTCATTAGTGATTACCATAGTAAGCAAAATAAATCTTGCTGGTCTGTTTCTTCACCTGTAAAATACAGATAATCATACCTATCTCTTATTGTGGCTATGGAGACTAAAATGAAATGTTACTATTTACAAATAATCTGAGGACCCGTTAGCCGTCTTTCTTTGATCAGGACCAGCCTGACGTAGAATTGGTCATACAGGGGTCTGATTTGTCTTTGTTGCTCCCTCTCTCTTCTCTTTCTGAGCCCTAATTTGGCCATTTTTTTCCCCTCCTCATTCCTGTTTAAAAAAAAATAAGTGGGAATACTGGTCCTCAAGCTTTTGATTTTCAGTAAGCACACTGCCAAATCTTTTCTAATCCTGGCTTACGTGTTTAAAAAAAAAAAACTCATTAATGTGGACAAAGAAAGCATTTGGAACAATTAAGTCTACTTTAGCACTACAAAACTGGCTGTACCTGCAGGGTCACTAAAGGACAAATACGTGGCTACAAACAGGTATTATTCCATGGGAAGTATGTGCCTTGATTCCTCATGTTTATTGTTGTTATATTAACTTGAGCAATGCTCATGAGTTTCAATATTACTGTAGAAAATAATCCAGGTGAGCCTTTAAACCATGGTGATGAAGGAAAACAATACAGATAGGGAGTTTTAGGAAAGAACTTTTAGGGTGTTTGGACTCTATGTTGGGGGCAGCAGGAAACCCTTGATGATAAGTGATAACACGATCAGGTTTGTATTTGAGGAAAAAGTCTCATGTATTTGAGGGAAAAGTCTCATGGCCACACTGTGGAGAGTGGAGTGGAGGAGGAGATGAGCCTGGAAAAGCAGGTAGGAGGCTCTGAGGGAACCAAGTGAGAGGCTCATCCCAGGTAGTGGAGATCAAGGGCAGTGCCAGATTGAAGAGGCTTTAGAAATAGAATTGGCAGGGTTTGGGTGAGAAGGGGGACAGAGAAATACATCCGACACTGTTTTTTAAAGTTAAAATAAAAAGGGAGCACCTGGGTGGCTCAGTCGGATAAGCATCTGCCTTTGTCTCAGGGTCCTGGGATTGCGCCCTTCATCGGCTCCCTGCTCAGTGGGCAGTTGCTTTTCCTTCTGCCCCTCCCCACTGCTCGTGTTCCCTCGAGAATGCTCTCTCTCTCAAATAAATAAATAAAATCTTTTAAAATATACATATATAAAGTTAAAAAGATTTCAAATGGTAGTGCTGCCACAGGCCGTTCCCCAACAGATGAGAGGGTTAGCATGGGGAATCCAGCCTGGGAAGACAGAGCCAAAAGAGAGATGGAGTTAGCCAGCAAGAGGGGGTGGACCACTTCCCCAAGAGGGAGCTGGAGAGGGAACCCCCTGGCAGGTCAAAGCTGCAGGGTATAGTATAACACAGGGATTTGCCTTCCACTGACTGCAAAGAGGAAAAAAAGGAGGAAAAAGGAAGACAGCAAAAAAGTAAGCCACTGTGTTAGGAACATTTGGGGGCCACATGCTTTCTAGAATGTGAGGAGGTCATGGACTCTCCTGCCTCATACACAATTATGTCTAACCAGTTTTTTCAAAAAACAGATATAACAAAAGTACTTAATCAGATACTTAGCTAGATGTTATATGTACTGTGGACTATGTCTTTATTTTATTGGTTTTTTTTTTTTTAATTGCATTCTTCTTTTGCCTTAAATTGCCTAGGTTAGAAAGAATTCAGGCCCTGGGACAGGCTTTCTCCTTGTAGTCTGTTTTTATAGGATGCTACAAGAATTTGTGGATTTTAAAACAAAGATCTAAAAACTGTGAATAAGAAAAGATCAATGAATACTCTTGCAAAGTGGAAGGAGAAGGAGAGGGGAATGATTTTATGGCATTAGAACAGTCGGTGATGTTCTTCTCTCACCCTTTGCTATCTATAGATCGTCTAAAGGTTGTTACTGATTGAACATAATAGCACCCACTGGCCCTCGTAGCAGAGCACTATTGGGCAGATCAATGGTGAACACACTAAGTTTTATAAGCGATTATATAAGGCAATGAAAAAAAATATTTCCTCTGTTTAAAGACTAAAACTTTTCTGTTCGTTTCATAGTATCAGACTGGATAGTTTTTTTTTTTATTTTTTTAAAGATTTTATTTCTTTATTTGACAGAGAGAGAGAGCACAAGCAGGGGGAGTGGCAGGCAGAAGGAGAGAGAGAAGCAGGCTCCCTGCAGAGCAAGGGAAGCCCGATGTGGCACTTGATCCCAGGACCCCAGGATCATGACCTGAGCCGAAGGCAGTCGCTTAACCAACTGAGCCACCCAGGCGCCCTGGAGTGGATAGTTTTTAACTAATGACATGTTATCAAAAGTTTTTGTTTTTCTTTGTAGAGGCAATGTACAAAGCCATTGTTGTTTTTTGGGTTTGTTTTGTTTTATTTTGTTTTGTTTTGTTTTTTGAGGCATTTTGTGATGTTAAACCACCCACCACCACTGGAGACCCAATAGTGAATCAGCAGTCTCTGCCAGCCCCCGCAAGACTTTTTTTGTGCACCCATTCTGTGCAAAGTACACGAAAGGAGCTGAATGCAGTACCGCGTTTGTAGATTGTAGACTCCCCGATGGTTCGCTCATCTTCCCAGCCCCCCCCACCCTGCCAAGAAAAATGCCAGGCATCATTATAATTCCTTATCCATGTTAACTCACTCAATCCTTACAGCAACCCTACGATTTAGTTACCTGCCATTTTCAAGCCCCATTTTGTGGCTAAGAAAACTGGGGCATAAGGGAAAAAATTGATTTTCCCCAAGGTTTGACGGCTACTAAGTGGCAGAGATAGGATTCAAACCCAAATAGTTCGAAACTGCAGCATCCACGCTGTAATCATTGTACTGTGCTACCCGCTCTGCTCAGGACGTTACTGTTGAATTCGTAAAAAAATTTCCTAATAACGACATACAGGTGAGACAGCCCAGAGTGATGGGCTAGTGGTAGCTATTAGAACTACAACAGGGATTTTAACACACTCGATCATAATTAACATCAGATTTAAAGTTAGCGTCTGTCACGTGTGTGAGTGCCTTGCTCCAGTTCTCTCGAAATCCCCTTGCCAGCATCTTCCCCAACAAAAAATTACCCCGGGTTTGTTTTTGGACCCAGCGCTCTGTTGGAAAGGCTCAAACCACAGTGAGCTGGCAGGGGAGGCCGAATAGGCTGGACAGGCAGCGGGGGCAGGGGTCAGGAACAACAATGAAGGAGCGACATTGAAGGCTGTGCGACGCTTACTCTCCCTGGAAACGCTCAGTCAGACTCAGGAAGTGTGATTTAATCCTGGCGAAGAGAATTCTGTTTTATACCCTAGAATAGACCTCTCACAGAATTTTATTTTCAGTCTTGCCCTGGGAAGCTTTAGCAGGAAAGAATTTGGTGTACGTTACTTGTCCTCTTCACCGGACTGCACAAAATAAGGGTTTATTCTTCTCTCAGCCCACCTCCTTTTCCCTAACAAAGCTCTTAATAGAGGACCTGAGAACCTGCTGCCCCAACAGAAGATGCCTGGACTGGGGCCCAGCAGTGCCCTCAGCAGGGTTTTGGGGGAGGAGGAAAGACCCTTAATGAAGTCAAAAGAGCCACTGTTGATCTTGAAAGAACATCAGCCATACAGATGACATGAGGATTCTTTTCCCCCTTCGGCTCTAAGGCTCATCTTTTGGTATTTGTTGTGAGACAACCCTAGGCAGAAAGACTAAGAAAAATAATAGCAACTATGCGTAAGAGACTTGCTGAGTTCTAAGTGCCTTGCAGACCTTACCTCACTTATTCCTTACCATAATGCTACATGGAAAGCACTACTTGGATTCCCCTTTTACAGATGGTGCAACTGAGGCACAGAGAGGTGAAATAATTAGCACAATTCACACAGATAGGAAGTGGCAGAGCCAGGATTCACTCCCAGGCAGGGTGGCTCTAGAGTCCATGCTCTCTCCTGGAGTCATGCCCTTTCCCTGGACAGTCAGTTGCTCAGATGCTCCATCTTGTTCACAATTAGAAACTATTGTTCACAATTAGAAACTATTGTTGCAAAAAACAGGGGTTCCATATTTGAATTAGAAAGCCTGGAGGTTGGGTATTCTCTCCGTAGTAGTTGAGAATCTCTCCTTTAACAAAATTTGGCTTTTGGTCAGGTAGGGTGTTTCTCCGATTACCTGCTAGATTAAAACCTATTATTGCCCCTGCCCTTAAGATGCAGAGCCCCACCCCCGACGCCCTGCTTGTCTAGCCCTCCCCTCCTCAAAGACCCAGGTTGTCATCCAAAAAATGTGCGGCAAACCGTTCCCCCATGTCAGAGATGCTTCTTTAGCGTGGGTGAGATGGGGCACGTTGGTAGTTACAATGACTTTGAGTGGCAGAGGATATGCAGCCTTGCCACCTGCTACCTCCCTATTAATTAATGTCCCTTTCTGTCCTCTCACACCTCAGGTGCCTTCTCTGTATCCTGTCCTTATTCTCAGAATGCTGTCAACTAATCCTTTTTAGAGCATTAACCGACAATTAAGGAGCTAAGTTCTAGTCCTTTAAGATAGGTCTCCCCAGACTACTTGATTTCTAAGAGTCTAGCCAAAAGAGTTCTGTCAGCTCTCTCTGCTGGTAGGAACCTCAAGCTCACTGAAAAGCTCCTCCAGATGAGTTCAGCTGGGCTCCTGCCCCCAAAGTGGTCTTGCAGGGTGAGAGAGAGAATGGCCTTTGAAGGATCACCAGTAGCCACATCTCCTTCTCCCTTGGCACACACAGATCCCTTTTGCAGTAATAAGTAAATGTAGATGGGGTGCCAGTCCTCTTCCTGTAGTGTAGACCAGAGGTTTACAAGCTCTAGTTTCCAGCAAAATGTGGGAGCTCGTTTAAAATGCATAGACCTGGACTCTGGGCCCAGAGATACTGCTTTAGAAAGAATACTTGGGGCCAGAGCCCCTGGGTAAATGTGATGTGGAAGGCTGAGAAATACTAGCATAGTATTCAACCTTTGCTGGTTGTAAGGGAACTGGGATAAACTCATTGCTTCTCTCAGTTCCTGCCAAAGTAGCTGTCTTCTGAGTCTCTAATAGGAGAGAGTCATACTTAACAAAACTCGGCTGAAGGTTGAAGGCAATAAAAACCTCAAAAAACACGCTGATTTTGACAAGCAATGTCATTCTGCTTCTGCACGTTACTGATGGGGTCAGGTGCACCACTGCTAGGATTTTGATGAATTGTGTGGTGGACCACTAAAGGGCAATAACTTGTGAACACCTGAACGCACAGAGTGAAGCGCATGTTCTTTGGAGACTTTGACAGCTTATTCAAGGTGTGGAATCTAAGCTTGGCTGCAGAGTACCATGTTTAACTGGTACTACAACTACTTACTGCATCTCAATTTGTTGAATAGGATCCTTTGCCTTTGTTTCATTGTCTGAATGTCTCTCTTTTACACACACACACAACCAGAATCTCATAAACAAGTGCTTCTATATATCCCTTTGACTCAGAATTAAGGAATCAGATAATCCTCTATAAAAATTCATAAACATTTTTTTATACAGGCATAGCTTAAAGATATGGATTTGGTTCCAGACCACAGCAATAAAGCAAATGTCACAATAAAGCAAGTGAAATGAATTCCTTTGGTTTCCCAGTGCATATAAAAGTTATGTTTACACTATACTATAGTGTACTAAGTGCAATAGCATTATGTCTAAAAAACTGCCCATACCTTAATTTAAATATACTTTATTGCTAAAAGATGCTAACCATCATCAGAGCTTTTAGTGAGTTGTAATCTTTTTGCTGGTGGAGGGTTTTGCCTCGATGTTGATGGTTGCTGACTGATCAGGGTGGTGGCTGCTGAAGGTTGGGGTTGTTGTGACAATTTTTTTTTTTTAATTATTTGAGAGAGAGAGAGCATGCTTGAGCAGGGGAGTAGCAGAGGCAGAGGTATAAGCAGACTCCATGCTGAGCATGGAGCCCGATGCAGGGCACGATCTCACAGCCCTGAGATCATGACCTGCGCTAAAATCAAGAGTTGGACACTTAACCGACTAAGCCATCCAAGTGCCCTTTGACAGTTTCTTAAAATAAGACAACAGCGAAGTTTACCACCTTGGTTGATGCTTCCTTTCATGAACGATTTCTCTGTAGCATGTGATGCTGTTTGATAGCATTTTACCCACAGTAGAACTTCTTTCACAATTAGAGTCAGTCCTCTCAAACCCCGCTGCTTTATCAACTAAGTGTATGTCATATTCTAAATCCTCTGTTATCATTTCAGCAGTTGTCATGGCATCTTTTTTTTTTTTTTTAAGATTTTATTTATTTATTTGACACAGAGAGACATAGCGAGAGAGGGAACACAAGCAGGGGGAGTGGGAGAGGGAGAAGCAGACTCTCTGCTGAGCAAGGAGCCCGGTGCAGGGCTCGGTCCTGGGATCATGACCTGAGCCGAAGGCAGCCGCTTAACCGACTGAGCCACCCGGTGCCCCTCGTCATAGCATCTTCACCAGCAGTAGATTCCATCTCAATAAACCACTGTCTTTGAGAAGCAGCTCCTCAGCCGTGAAAGTTCGATCATGAGATTGCAGCCGTCCAGTCATATGTTCAGGCTCCCCTGCTGCTTCTAGTCCTCTCCCTGTTTCCACCGCATCTGCAGTTCCTGCCTCCGCTGGAGTCCTGAGCCCTCCAAGTCACCCATGAGGGCTGGAATCAACTTCTTCCAGACTCCTGTTCATGTTGATATTGTCACCTCTTCCCATGAATACAAGTGTTCCTAACGGCACGTAGAATGATAAATCCTTTCCAGAAGGTTTTCGATGGACTTCACCCAGATCCATCAGAGGAATCACTATCTGTGGCAACTATAGCCTTAAAATGTATTTCTTAAATAAGAACACTTAAAAGTCAGAATTACCACTTGATCCAGGGGCTGCAGAATGGATGCTGTGTTAGCATGAAAACAACAGTCATATCGTCCATCTCCATCAGAGCTCTTGGGTGACCAGGTACATTGTCAATGAGCGGTCATATTTTGAAAAGCATCTTTTTTTCTGAGCAGGAGCTCTCAATAGTGGGCTTAAAATATTCAGTACATTACGTTGTAAACAGATGTGCTGTCATCCAGGCTTTGTTGTTCCATTTCTAGAGCACAGGCAGAGTAGGTTTAGCATAATTCTTAAGGGCCCTAAGGTTTTCAGAATGGTAAGTGAACATTGGCTTTTTTTGTTTTGTTTTGTTTTGTTTTGTTTTTAAGATTTTATTTATTTATTTGCGAGAGAGAGAATGAGAGACAGAGAGCATGAGAAGGAGGAAGGTCAGAGGGAGAAGCAGACTCCCCGCTGAGCAGGGAGCCCGATGCAGGACTTGATCCCGGGACTCCAGGATCATGACCTGAGCCGAAGGCAGACGCTTAACGACTGAGCCACCCAGGCGCCCCTGTCATGATTAATTTTTTTTTAAAGATTTTATTTATTTATTTGAGAGAGAATGAGAGAGAGCACATGAGAGGGGGGAGGGTCAGAGGGAGAAGCAGACTCCCTGCCGAGCAGGGAGCCCGATGCAGGACTCGATCCCGGGACCCCAGGATCATGACCTGAGCCAAAGGCAGTCGCTTAACCAACTGAGCCACCCAGGCGCCCCTGAACATTGGCTTTGACTTCAAGTAGCAAGCAACATTAACACCCAACAAGAGAGTCAGCCTGTCCTTTGAAGCCTTGAAGCCAGGCATTGACTTCTTTCTAGCTATAAAAATCCTAGATGACATCTTCCAATAGAAGGCTGCTTTGTCTACATTGAAAATCTTGTTTAGTGTAGCCACCTTCATGACTTACTTTAGCTAGATCTTCTGGATCACGTGCTGCAGCTTCTATATCAGCATTTGATGTTTCACCTTGTACTTTTATATTATAGAGATGGCTTCTTCCCTTAAATCTCATGAAACAACTTCCGCTAGAATTGAATTGCTTCTCTCGGTTCCTACCAATGTTCCTGCTTTTGAGTGTATAATAGGAAAGAGTCATTAGTGTAGGCTTTGGCTTAAGGGAATGTTGTAGCTAGTTTGATCTTCTATCCAGACCACTACAACTTTCTCCATAACAGCAATAAGGCTGTTTTGCTCCCTTATCATTTGTGTGTTCACTGGAGTAGCACCTTTAATTTTCTTCAAGAACTTTTCCTTTGCATTCACAACTTGGCTCACTGTTCAGCAACTTTTGGCCTGTCTTGGCTTTCAACATGCCTTCCTCACTAAGCTTAATCATTTGTAGCTTTTAATATAAAGTGAGAGATGTGAGACTCTTCCTTTCACTTGACTACTTAGAGGCTCTGATAGGGTTATTAATTGGCTTAATTTCAGTATCATAATGTCTCAGGGAACAGGGAGGCCCGAGGAAAGGGAGAGAGATGAGGGCAATGGCTGGTTGGAAGAGCAGTCAGAACACACAAATTTATCAATTAAGTTTGCCATTTTATAAGGGTGCAGTTTGTGGCTCCGTAAAACAATGACAATAGTAGCCATCATGATCATTGATCACAGATCACCATAACAGAACTAATAATAATGAAAAAGTTTAAAACATTGCAAGAATTACCAAATGTGACACAGAGACCTGAAATGAGCAAGTGCTGTTGGAAAACCAGCAATGATAGACTTGCTCCATACAGGGTTGCCACAGACCTTCAATTTGTTGAAAACAAAAGCAAAAACAAAAACCACAGTACCTGCGGAACACAATAAAGCAAAGCGCAATAAAACAAATATGCCCTGTACCGCCAAAATAATCTGGGCATAAATTATCTAAGGAAAACTGCTGACTAGTTTTCGTTTCAGCAAGATAGATATTTTATTCATAGCTACATGGGGAAAAAATTAGAGAAGGATCATGAAGAAAATATCCCTTATCGAGTTAAGAGGGGGCCTTGATAAAAGTCAGGAATTATATAATTGCTCTGATCAAGCCAGTTCTTCCCGTTTAGAAAGGATACTCCCTTCTCTTATAAAAATGTTTACCATTTTTCCTTTTTAATCTGCTGAAAAGCTTTCCTAATCCATCCTAGTCCAGTGGCATGTTACAGTCTGCCACTAATTTCTCTATTAAAGCTATAAAATATTAGTAACAATTGCCAGAATTTCACCTTCAGTTAAACTCCCTGCATCATTATCTGCCCTGGAGCCAACCTTGCCTTTAGCCACTTGCAGCTAACGCCAGATCTGGTTGACAGGTGTAGGACAGTGCCGGACCAAGACGGTGGACAGGAGAACTCCAAGCTTGTCTTCGAAAAGCTGGGTTTGAGTCTCGGCCATGTGATCTTACAGAGGTTATTTGAGTTCTCTGTGCCTTAGTTTTCTTGTCCAAAACATGAGGATAACAGCACCCACCTCAAGGTGAGGGCGATTATAAGATTTAAGTGAGGTAATTACGCAAGATGCCACACAGGCTCTGTGTCTGGCAATAGTAGGTGCCTGTAAAGGTCAAGGTCTTGCCCTTCTTCCTCAGGTGACAGGGAGAGGATTGAACTAAATGGCTCCCAGAGGTTGCATATAGCGCTAGCAATCTTGCTTCTGGAAGAGCAACTGAGTATAGGGCATGGGGAAAGCAAAAGGAAAAAATACTGAATTAGTACAATTCAGAGATCTCTGTAAAATCATTTCAGACAGTTGAAAATATAATGAAAACAAAAAAAATACCAAGAAGGCAAGAAATGTCACCTTAACCATTTGGTCCTGAGAACAGGAAAACTAAAAGATTCAATTTCCACAACTGCTTCCAGGAAGGGTTAGGAAAACAATGTTTGGTTGGCCTGACAATGATCTAATAACGATACAAAGCAGGCGTGGCTTAACCAGACCAAAAAAAAAAAAAATCCAAGTTTAAATTTTATGTATTTACTTTTTTTTTTTTTAAAGATGTTATTTATTTATTTGACAGAGAGAGAGTACACGAGCAGGGGGAGCAGGAGAGGGACAAGCAGACTCCCCATGGAGCAGGGAAGCCTGAAGCGGGGCTCAAACCCAGGACCCTGGGATCATGACGTGAGCCGACGGCAGACACTTAACCAACTGAGCCACCCAGGTTCCCCTGTATTTACTTTTTTTATGATGGAAGATCAGGGAAAGGCAATGAAATGCCAACCCAGTGTGTCCCCTGACAACCGCAGAGTTCTTTCACCTACCCTGCACTTACAGTGGGAGGGTTGGCTGTCAGCATCTACAGAGTGCCAAACCGTGTGGAGCCTTCGTCTGTAGGACCTTACTAACATGGACTGAAACTATAGTTGAGTGTCCCTGAGTTGTGGAGGAGACACTGGAGCCTGATGTCAGCGTGTCTCTGCCACCTGTTTAGCTAGCATCCGTGTTGCTGAACCTAAACCCAACAAATCAGGAAGGTCACCAGAAGGTTGGGAAGTCTAGTTTCCCATACAAAGGGAAAATAGCCAACCCCTGTTTTGAAATGAACAAGATCAGGCTTATTCATCATGTTATCAGGCTTGTTGACCATGTTGCGGCCCTCAGCTTTCACGACCACTTGGCCACAGGCCGAGAAGTACACTGCTGGGGCTCTGCAGACCCAGAGCAGGGACACTCAAGAATCCTTCAGTCATCTACCATCTGTGCAAATCCAGAAAATACCAGTGCTGGTCATCCGGCTCCTTCCATCATTTTTTTACACAGGCGTCACTTGGAGTAGAGCAGGCAGGGCAAAAATATGACTGGAAAATAAAGAGACCAAAATGGATGGTTGGGTTGCTCTTACAAGGTATCCTCTGAACGGTAGGATAAATCATGCCAGGTCAGTGCTACTATGCCTGTGACAGAGAAGAGCCTTATGAGCACTCCTAAGAGTTTGAAAAATGCCACAATTACACTACTTGACCTTTGGATGGATTATAGTACTAACTGCCATTTACTGGATTTTCACCATGGGCCAAGCACTATGTTAGATGCTTTACATGTATTATCTTATTTAATCTTCACAGTAACACTATTACGTAGATGCTGTTTTCCTCATGTTCTGTTTGTTTCTGGTTGATTACTCTTCCTCACCCCTAACATTCTCTGCCTCACCACTACAAACTCCCAAGAAGGAGAATACATTACAGCTTATTATTCGCCTCCCCACAAGGACATCAGACTAGGGTCATCTGGCCCTGCGTGTCTTTGTTTCCAATAGGTACCACTAGAAGTCAAACTCCTGAGACAGAGCTTAACAGCTCTGTTAAATTATAATCTGTCTCAAGCACACCAACCCCTCCCCAAACCCCAAACCTCTTCATTGGCCCTCGGTAACTTACAGTCAGTCCACAAAATCTGCCTCATCTTTCCTGCCTTTTGCTCTAACTGATGTCTGATTCACTCAGAAGACCGTACCACTTCATCAGATATTTGCTCACAGATCCCCTCCTCCCACATCTTCCTTGACCTCCATATCTCCTATTTCCTTATCCTGCTTTATGTTGTATATTTATATGTGCATCTGTTATTTTCTGTCTGCCCACTGGAATGTACACTGTGTGAGGGCACAGACTTCTGTTCACTAGTACATCTCTAATACCCAGAACAGTACCTGGCATATTATCTTTGCTCAATAAATATTTGTTGAATGAAGTAACCCATAAATGAGGAAACTAAGCCATGGAATGGATGAGCAGTTTGTCCCTGGTCACAGTGCTGTGACACAGCCAGCCCAGGTCTGTGTGATTGCAAGTCCCTGGCCCATAAGCGCCATGTTGTCCAGCTTCTTGATGATCATGTGAATGCAGTATGAGCAAGAATATTCTGGCTGAACTGGAGTAATCAGTGTTGAGGTGTCAGTATAGGGAACTAAATCAATTGGGCAGGATCCTACAGGCCAAAGTTTACAGCTCTTTTTTTTATTATTACATTGTGCAGTATTGTGATTTAGAAGAAAAGTGTGTATTTGGTCATTCAGGTGATCAAAATATATTTCTCATGTATATTTGATCTTCACCCACAGTTCCTGACTCAAAGCTCCTCTATAACCCTTGGAATTTCCTAAGTGATGGGAGCAGTAAAGGTTTTGGGTTTGTTTGGTTTTTTCGTTGTTTTTTTTTTTTTTTTTTTTGGAAAGCCCCTAAGATACAGGCTGGTTGCCAATGTAGCCAACTATGTGATTAGAGGGTTTGAATTTTCAGTCCCAGCCTCCAGGGAGGGGAGAGGACCTGGAGGTTCGATTAATTGCCAGTGGCCAATGATTTAATCAATCATGTCTGTGTAATGAAACTTCCATAAAAACCCAAGAAGACAGGGCTCAGAGAGCTTCTGGGTTAGTGAACACATGGAGATTTGAGGAGAATGGTAAGCTCTGAGAGGGCCTGGAAGCCCGGCATGCCCTTTCCCCATACCTTCCCTGTGTATCTCCTCATCCGGCTGTTGATCCATATCCTTTAACATCCTTTGTAATAAATCCATAATCTAGTGAATAAATGGATTTTTCTGGGTTCCATGAGCCCACCATTCTAGTAAATTAATTGAACCCAAGCAGGGGATCGTGGGATTTACAGCCACTGAGTCAGAAGTACTGGTAACAACATGGAGTTGCTGTTGGTATCCTGAGTTCAAGTAGGTGTTTGGAGACTCCAGTTTGTAGCCTGTCAGTCAGAAGCACAAATAACATCCTGGGCTTGTGACTGGTGTGTGAAGTAGAGGAAGGTTTTGTGGGACTGAGCCTTTTACCCATGGAATCTGATTCTGATTCTGTCTCTAAGTAGTGTCAAAATAGAGTTAAATTGTAGGACACCCAGCTGGTGTCTGGATCATTGGTGGTGTGGGGAAGCATACACACACTCACACACACACACGCACACTCACACACACATTGGAACTGGGTCCAGGAACTTAATTTACATTAGGAACAGTTTTTTTGCGTTGTCACCAAGCCAAATACAAGTAACTGATCATTTGAGGAGCCAGCAATAAAATCAGTATCCTTACAACATGAGCACATTAGCCTACATAAAAACAGTTTATAATTTACTTACCTTTTTGATATGGTTTAAAAGAAGATGAAAGCTATACCTGGTTCTAGAGAAGTAGGGAAGTATCCAGGTGGACCGTGGCATGTTCTTGCAGCAAAGCATCGAATGCCTATGTAGAACATGGAAGGAAAGTAGCAATAGAATTGGAAAAGTAGACCTCAAAATGCTATTTACACAATGATGACAACTCTGAAAATTCTGTGTTAGCAATAGAATTGTAAGAGACCTTAGGTTCATAAATAGCCGGTGATTCTAGCGTTTAGGATTTTATTTGGTTATTTCTATGTTGTTTTTGATATTTAGATGTTTCTGTTTAACTGTTAATACTCAGATGATTAAATATACATAAAAAAGAAGAAATACAGTGTACCATATTGTGAGCCAAGGAGTACGTCATCCCATCTGCTCCACATCCTTTTCCTTCCTGCTGTCCACCTCCACTGCTCACGGACACTCGGCGCTGCCTTTCCTCGAGCTTCACCCCAGCCTTCTGGTGCTCTGACGGTAACCTCTACGTGTACAGACCACCTGCTCTCCAACTGGATTTTCTTCCTCACTCCCTTGATTATTCTCGGATGCTTCTCTTTCCAGTTTTCTGAGCTGTTCTCTCACTTATCTTGCCCTCCTCCTCTCTGGATGAGGCCTTGCACCTGTCCTTCCCATACTGGAGTGCTTGCTCACCTGGCCCTTCTTTTTTTTTTTTTTTTTAGATTTTATTTATTTGACAGAGAGAAATACAGCGAAAGAGGGAACACAAGCAGGGGGAGTGGGAGAGGGAGAAGCAGGCTCCCTGCAGAGCAGGGAGCCCGATGCGGGGCTCGATCCCAGGACTCTGGGATCATGACCTGAGCTGAAGGCAGACGCTTAACGACTGAGCCACCCAGGCGCCCCTCACCTGGCCCTTCTTAAGGCCTCGTCCTCATCTGTGTTTCACTGTGTCTACTTCCTGGGCTCACGGTTTAGCTCTCTGAGCCTGCCTGAGCAAATCCTATGCCTGTTCTGACATTATCCACTCCTCCTCTAACTCTGCATTTGCTACTCTCAAAGCCTTTGTTCTTCCCATACCAGTCTGGGTTCTTGGTAATAAACCATAAGAGTTTACTCTGGCTGATTGAAACAGGAAAAGAATTTAGTGAAAGGCTATTGAGAACTACAGTTTTGTGATTTGTAAGAAATATATATTTGGTCATCTGAATGACCAAATGTATATTTCTCTTACATATTTGGTCTTAGTCCAAGGTTCCCCGCTCAAGGCTCCTAAAACCCTTGGAATTTCCTGTGATAGGGCAATGAATGAGTCTTTTGTTATAATAATGAAGGTGACTTTTGGGTCCTGGTTGCCAGGAGGACCAACTCTGTGATTAAAGGGTTGGAATTTTCAAGTTCCCCCCACACCTACATCTCAGAGGAGGGAAGAGGGCACTGGAGGTTAAATCAGCCAGTGGCCTGTGACTTAGTCAGTCATGACCATGTAATGAAGTCTCCATCAAAGCCCAAAGGACTGGGTTCAGAGAACTTCTGGGTTGGTGAACACTTGGGAGATTGGGGAGAGTGGCATGCCATACCTCACCCTATGAGTCTCTTCATCTGGCTGTTTATTCATATCCTTTATCATATCCTTTATCATATCCTTAAATAAATTTAATATAATTGTTTCCCTGAGTCCTGCAAGCTGCTCTAGCAAATTAAAAGAATGTAAGGAGGAGGTTGTTCTAACTTCCAGTCTATAGCCTGTCGGTCAGAAGCACAGGTAACAGCCTGGGGCTTGTGACTGGTGTCTGAAGTGGGGGATGAGAGATGGTCTTGTAGGACTGAACCTTTAACCTGTGGAATCTGGTACTATCTCTGGATAGATGATGTCAAGATTGAGTTGAATTCTCAGTTAGACTGCTGGTATCCGAGAACTGCTTGATGTTGTGTATAGGGAACCTGCCCCCCCCCACCCCCCCACACACACATACAAATACTTTGGAATTGGGATGGAACCTTTTAAAAGAAATGCTCTCAGGATTACCGAGAAAGCTAATACAGTGGGATTAGAAAACATGGAGGGACAAGGTAGGAGCTGAGCAGCTAGGACCACGGCCAAAATTCCATGGCCGTAGAGCTGGTCTTGGAGGACCCTGCTGCCATCACCGCTAGACAGAACACGGCAACTGTCACCACTAGGTTTGGACAGGAGACTTCCAATGGCACCTTTGCCACAAGAACAGTTTCTCCTCCAGAGTTGCTTTTCTATACCGCTAGCCCCTGGTCAGATCTAGGCAGAAACATCTGGCCGGGTCACTGGCCCATCCACTAGCTGCAAAGCAGACCTAGAAAGGAGTCTCACTTGTGGTATGAGAGGTGGGCTCTGCTTGCTGCCGCAGTTCAGTGAGAAATCGCTCAAACAGATTCTAGGCAGGAGTAGAACCAAAACACCGCATGGCCCATTCCCAGTTCATGACCGTTGTTTTATTAAACTTTCTACAACTTCCTTAAGTCCTTGAAGCAGTTTCTTCTAACCTCTCACTCAGCAAGAACTCTGGAACATAATTCAGTGCAAAATTAAAACCTTGGGAGTCAAGATTTATATACAAAGATGTTCAAACAGCATGATTTAGAACAGAAAAAAAAAGGAGTCTGTCTAAATTTCTACCAATAAGGGAAGAGTTAATTGAATTATGAAATATCCATAGAATTAAGTATGTGCGGTTATTAAAAATCATGGATTTTTTTAAAAAAACTTTTTATAACACTCAAAACTATAGTTAAACAGAACTTTACAATGTTTATATACAAGCTCTCACAATTATGTGTGTGCACATATGATCCTATTTTATAGTAAAATATATAAATGTTTATATAAAGACATTCTTTGAAAGAGAATGTTAACAGATTGATGAGATTGGAAAGATTACTCTTTTTCTTTATGCTTTTTGTAGTTTTCACATTGAGCTGAAAATTATTATAGTATTTAGAAGAAAATTGGCTGGGGGCAAACTTCGGGTGCCATCATTTTTATCCCTTGTCATGTCCTCAAAAAGTACAGTTTTTCCCAAACCAACCTCAAACTAAACACTCTGAATTCTAACTCTTTTCTCCTGGAGTAAGTTCCTCCCTCCCCACCAGTGTGTTCCCACTGCTCTTTATGTTCACATACAGATCATTGGTTCCTGCTTACCTCACCCGACTCTACTGGAGCTCTCCTTCCCCTCGGGTGCACTCTTCCTCTGCCCTGTATTTTAGCCCAAAAATTTGCTGCAATAGCCATCTCTGAAGTTTCCATTACTCTTCTCTTGGCCAAATCTGAGGATCTCTATCTTTGGAGCTTTGGTGACCACAAGACACATTGATTCATTATGTTTGGCGTACTTTTGGGCACAGGCTAAGTCAGATGACCTTGTAGGTTTTTCTTATTTTTTTAAAATAAGAAGGTGCATTCTTAAGCACCTCATCTGACTTTGCTTCCTGTTAAGCCTTACATCCAAGCTGTTTTTCTCCCTGTATCTCCGGACTGTTCCTACACCTCACTGTTTGGTCCCTTCCACATCTCCCCATTCATTGTCTAGATAGTAAAGCCAATATCCTATAAACGGAAGTGTTAATTCTGAAACCTGTGACCTCCACAGAGACTACCTGTCTGAGCCTGCTCAGCTTTGACAGTGGGCTCAGTTCTCCAGCTTTATCCATGGCCCTAGAAGCTCCGCAGAACCTTCCCTGCAGCTCTGTTCCTGTGGTTCATGAGCTCTCTCCAGCCTCTGCCTCCACCAGCAAGAGGCTGTTTGAAAGTCTAGCTTTCAGGCCGGTACCTCAAGAGTTGGACTCTGCCTCTCTGTCCATTCCCTGCAATTGTGGCCCTGGTCAGACTCTCCATCTGGCTTTCAGTCTCTCCTTCACACATTCCCTATTGGCTCACTCTCAACTTCATGGTCTCTTACCTTCAAACCAATCCAGGACCCCAAAGGTCCTGGCCCATATTCTGTGTATGGGGTTCCTACTAGGCTGGGAGTTGAGTTCAGACTACCCAGGTTAACTACATCTCTTCATACCTGCTGATGTTGTGTTTCAGCCAACGGGACTTGACCTGTCCCAAATCTACAGAACAACAATCCTCTTGTAACTGTTGATCCTTGATCCGGCTCATGCACCCTCATGACTCATATTTATATTAGCCCTGACCTCTGTGTTCTCTAGACCTATAAGTTGTATTATTCTTAGTACATCTCTTGGATTTTCTACTCTCAGAGAAGTTTATTGATCTGTTAATTCATCTTGCAGGCACATACTGAACACCTACCAGTTGGCACTGCAAATAGAGGCTAGTCAGGGAGTTAGACAAAATAAAGGGCTATGTCAGTTAGTATACTTTTTATTACTACTGACAGAATTCCTGATTCATACTGCTTAAGCAAAAGTGGAATGTATTCCCTCACATACCTGGCAAATCTAGGGATAGATCTGGTTTCCTTCAGGCACAGCTGAATTCATGGATTGTAAATGCTACCTTTGGGACCTGGCCTGTCTTCATCTCTCAGCTCTGCTCTGTTCTACTTTGTGATGGCTTCATTCTCATGGCAGCAAGATAAATGTTAATGGTGCCAGGCCTACATCCTCCTAGGCCCCAGTATGGCAGAAAAGGCACTGCTCTCTCAGCAGCCCCAACAAATGTCCCACTATATCTTGTGATTTCTCACTGGATTAGGTGCTCTTCCCTGAACAAGTGACTTTTGTCAGAGAAATTCGGTGCCCTGATTATTCAGACTGGAGTCATAGGTCCTCTCCTTATACTTGAGTATGGAGTCTACCCCAGCACTTAAGTTGAGAGAGAGATACAGTGGTTCCCCTGGAGAAAAGGCAAATGGATGTGGGACGGTTGGGTTTTTTTGGTTTTGGGGTTTTGGGGGGGGGCTGGGGGTTTTTTTGTTTTTGTTTTTGTTTTTTTTAAAGATTTTATTTATTTATTTGAGACAGAGAGAAAGAGAGACAGAGAGCATGAGAGGGAGGAGGGTCAGAGGGAGAAGCAGACTCCCTGCCGAGCAGGGAGCCCGATGCAGGACTCGATCCCGGACTCCAGGATCATGACCTGAGCCGAAGGCAGTCGCTTAACCAACTGAGCCACCCAGGCGCCCCGGGGGGGTTGGTTTTTTAAAAGCTGTCAGTTACAGCCATTATGTTTATGAGGAGTGCATATGATAGAGTTACAAACAGAGTGGAGTGTAGCAAATAGAACATTGGACTCCATATACAATAGGCAAAGAAGGATTCCCTCCTTTACCCCTCACTCCTTCCTTTGAGCAAAATTTAGTGAGTGTCTTTTTTGTTCCAGGTGCAGAATATAGATTGTCCTAGACGTTGACCCTGCCCATAAGGAGTTTACAAGGTAGTGAGGAGGAGAGAGAATAAAAGCAAGGCCCCCACATTGATTGAGAATGTCCATTTTAAGAAATAAAAATATGAAGAGTGTTCTGTGTTTTTTATAAAACTACAAGGACAGTGCCAACCGTTGTATTATTTAACATTGTTTAACATCTTTTTTACTTAATTCTGTTTTGTTCAATGCTTGGAATAAGTCTTTCTGATCTGCTTCATTAAATAGTGGAAACTCCGTGATCCACAATTTTTTAATTTTTTTGCCTAGGCTTCTGTAAACCTCAGAGTTAAAACCTGTGGTTAATTAAAAATAGCTTTCCTTAGCCTAAGTTTTCCTTGAAACTAATTTGCCCTTTTTAAAAAATACTTGATGTATAGTTTTGTAGTTTTGTCGTACCTAGGACTTTTGTAGTAAGGCGCTTCAAAATAGAGATATGACAGAGATAAACAAATGAATACCTTTAACTTTTACTTTTATCTTAACAGTCTCTGCTTCTGATCTATAGCAGGTTGCTAATACATCTCCCACCAATGCCAGTCATTTCCCTGCGTGTAATACAGACATTTCTATCAGAGTATTCACAGTTTGTGTATACAGATAGTGAGATGAACACATGTGGATATGTACATTTTTTAAAGGCAACCAACATGAAAATATTTTTGTGACATTGAAGACCCAACAAGTAATGTTTACATTATTTTTTACCTGTAGGTTTTATTTTATTCTGTACAATGGAAAAAAAGAGAAAAGCAACAAATAATCCAGGGTTTAGGGAATACGTTCATGCAGTGGTTCTCCACTGGAGACATTTGGCAATGTCTGGAGACATTCTTAATTGTCTTGACTACTGGAATCTTGTGGGTAGAGGCCAGGGATGCTATTAGACATCCTACAATGTGCAGGACAGGCCACCACAATGAAAAATTATCCTGTCCAAAATGTCAATAATGCTACTATTGAGAAACCTTGCATTAATAGGATTTTTAGAATTCTAAACCCTGAAAGGATTCAGAACGATCTTGTAATTTAGGCATAAGACAACACTAGAGGCAAATTAAAGTCATAGAATTAAAAAAAAAAGAATCGTGGAGCTGACAGGGAAGGTCATTTAGTCCAGTCTCCCTTTGCATATGGTAACTGAGTCACAGGAGAAAAAGTGACTGAAGCAATAGAACTCCTCCACTCCTGGGGCGCCTGAGTGGCTCAGTCAGTTAAGCGTCCAACTCATGATTTCTGCTCAGGTCATGATCTCAGGGTCATGAGATCGAGCCCCGCATCAGGCTCCATGCTCAGCAGGGAGTCTGCTCCAGATTCTCTCTCTCTCTCTCTCCCCCTCCCCACTGTGCGCTCGCGCTCTCTCTCTCTCTCTCTGTCTCTCTCTGTCTCTCTCTAGCTCTCTCTCAAATAAATATGTAAATCTTTAAAAAATAATAATAAAAAAAAAACTCCTCCACTCCTAAACATGTGATAAGGCAACTTCCCCAGTCTCTCTGTGCCTCAGTTTTCTATTCTACAAAAGGGACAATAAAACTTGCCTCAAATGATTGCTGTGAGGAGTAATTGAAATAATGCATGGGAAATGTTTAGTTCCGTTCCTGGCCACAGTGAGTTGTTGATAAAAAGTGGGGTAAGAGCCGAGATGGTGACTGTCATTACTGTTGCCCCAGCTGGTTGAACCCTGTTCCCGACTCTCAGTCCCATTTCCTTTCTGTTGCACTGCCTTGAAAGGTTATAGGGGCAACTCAATAGGGACTAAAGAAGACTAGTCTGAAAAAGAGCTTAGTAGCTGGTAATTCAAGAAAAACTGAACAAAAATTCTTCAGAGAGATAGGGGATTAAATTGTAGGTAGACACTTTAAGGAAGGCACAAAAAAAGATTGGTTCCCACCTGAAACAGGCTACCTTCTCTCTCCCCAAAGTTCTGTGAATGATGTGCCAGGTGGTCATAGGGATCAGATAACCTTTATCAAACCCTTAGAGCCCTGGCCATGTCTTACAGCCCTGACAGGGTGTCTGTCCATCGGGGAGAATCTGAAATGCCAAGATGGTCAGGCATTGTATCTGGGGACCCTTTCAACTCTAAGATTTTCTGATATCTGATAAGTTTTGTGGACTTTGTGCAGGAAAGATCATGTGACATTGTAGATAATGCCCAACGGGCATACATACACAACCACAAATCTCCTGTTTTATCATTTGTGGAATTTAAAAAAATGTTTTATTAGGGGCATCTGGGTGGCTTCGTTGGTTAGGCATCCGACTTTTGATCTCAGCTCAGGTCTTGATCTCAGGGTCGTGAGTTCAAGCCCCAGGTCGGGTTCCATGCTAGGTATGGAACCTACTTAAAAAAAAATGCTTTGTTAGGTTTTACTAATTCAGTTGATCAGTAGGAGCATATGATTAAGATGTTTCTGCAAATACTTTTTTCTCTGAAAGTAATAATAAATTACCTTGCCAACAATTCTGTGAAATAGGTTTCCTCTCATTTTCTTAAAAGACTTTTAAAAATTTTTTGCAGTTGCTCTAGGAGTCAGTTTTTTTATTTCTCTTGTTATTTTTGCCAACTAAATTGTTTTTAACCAGTGGCTGTCTATAAAAATTAGCAGAATTCAAAAGCATTAAACTCTCTGGACCACAAGCACAGATTAAATTTTCTGGAGGAAAAAATCTCATTCATTTAGTAGCCTTCTCTCAAATATCCCATTTGTTGAATTGAACTCCTGAAATGATTCTATACCCCACAAAGACACTCTACATAGACATTTTCTCCTACATCTTACATGTCAGTGCTCCAACTGTTCTAAAGATTATTTTTTTTTTTTTAAGATTTTATTTATTTATTTGAGACAGAGAGAATGAGAGACAGAGAGCATGAGAGGGAGGAGGGTCAGAGGGAGAAGCAGACTCCCTGCCGGGCAGGGAGCCCGATGCGGGACTCGATCCCGGGACTCCAGGATCATGACCTGAGCCGAAGGCAGTCGCTTAACCCACTGAGCCACCCAGGCGCCCCTAAAGATTATTTTAAAAAAGCAACAAGCACAAGTTGATACATGAGAAAACAACTACTCATAGCTGACTTTATCTGTCTTCTATGTTTTTGTGTGACATTCAAGATCCACAGAACATCTGGAGAAGAGCAGCACATACACGTCCAGTGAATGCGGGCTGAGCACCGGGCACTGTGCTAGACACCTCTGGTAGCACAGGGCACGCCACCCAGGCCCAGAGAAGTTAAGCTGTTTGCCCCAAGCCACACAGTTAATAAACAGGAGAGCCAGCAACACAGCCCTGCCTGGCTCCTGAGTGCATGGGTTTTTGCTGCATACTAGATCTTTACAAGGAATAACTCAAGGCTTAGAAAAATAAAAAATCTCCCATAAGATGTGACTGGAATTTTTTCATTTTAGATGCCTCATTTAGATGTTATGTTAATTTGACCTTCAATTTTTTTTTTTTTTTAAGGTGTTGTGTAATGGACCAGGAACATGTGTTCCTATCTGCATATCTGCCCTTCTCCTTGGGATACTAGGAATAAAGAAAGTGATCATTGTCTATGTTGAAAGCATCTGCCGAGTAGAACACTTATCCCTGTCCGGAAAGATTCTGTTTCACCTCTCCGATTACTTCATTGTTCAATGGCCGGCTCTTAAGGAGAAGTATCCTAAGTCTGTGTATCTTGGGCGAATTGTTTGACAAATGACAACTTCTCTAGAATTTTGCAGTCAACCATATTTATTGTAATCGGGGTAGGAAAAAACCATGTTTATCATAAAGGCTTCTGAAGGTCCTGAGAATTATTGGTGGTGAAGAGTAAAAAATGTGTAAATAATCCAGTAAGGAAACTGAAGGTGCTCTTATAAAAAAAACATTAAGGGGCGCCTGGGTGGCTCAGTTGGTTAAGTGTCAGACTCAGGTCATGATCTCAGGGTCATGAGATCGAGCCCCGTGTCAGGCTCCCCGCTCAGCATGGAGTCATCTTGAGATTGTCTCTTTCTCCCCCTCTGCCCCTCCCCCCACACTTGTGCTCTCTCTCTCTCTCAAATAAATAAAATCTTTTTAAAAAATTAAATTAAAAATAAAAATGAAACAAACATTAATAAACCATTAAGTATTTATGCCTCTATGTACCAAATTTCTTTTCTTTTGTATCACTACCTGCAGGTTATCTTCTGACTTGTTTTAGTAATTTTTTCCTACAGCTAAATATAATATTAGTATGATTAGTAACATTTCCTGTTCTGCAGCTCTTTTTTTTTTTTTTTTTTTACAATATTCTGCATTGTAAAAAGAAAAGAAAGATATTTCTTAGTTTTTGTTCAGATACAGCAGGCTCTGTTTCCTCTGTGGAAGCAGTAAAGTCCCTGGTGAATCCTTTTAGCATAAAGGAAGCAGTCATATGACGTGGGCTTCATGACAAGTTGCACTCCGCTGGCTTCCAGAACTGTGAGCATAAACCAGTATCTTTTTTTGTTCTTCAGTTTTGCTCTGTGAGCCATTGCCCTCAATCCAGAAGATCCTTTGAAATCCCTTGTTGAATCGTTAAAATAAATTAAAAGGTGATTCTGTTTTTCTGGAACCCAAACTCACAAATTCACAATGGCATGGCTGTCGTCATCCCTGGCATTTTGAGATGGTTAGGCTCGGTAGAGTGTACTTTTACTAAACATTTATGTGAGGGCTTGCTATGCGCCAGGTATTCTTCTAATCACTTTTCAAATCTTAGCTCACAGAATCCTAATAACAACTCGGTGAGGTCGGGACCGTTATCATCTCCCTTCTACAGATGACCAGTAAGTGGCAAAGCCGAGATTCCAGCCGCGGCAGCCTGGCTGGAGGGCGAAGCCCGTTTCCCGGGCGAGCGGCCTGTGACATCACACACGGACCCACACTCAGGAGGGCCCTTCATTGCTTTCCTACTCTGCTGTCACGGATTTCTTAATGGACGTGGAACAAGAGACCCGTTCCCCACCAATCATTTCGTTGGTCCTGCTTGAGAATCGGTGCCACCCTGCCAAGTCCCTGCAGTACAGCCCTGACGGCCGGGCTGGGCAGCTCCTCATCAAACGGAAGTCCTGTCCCCTCCCGCTAAGCTCTGTCCTTTAACAGCGAGACGTCTCGTAGCGTTTGAGGTGTTCCTTTACTCAAATCTGTTTCGGAAGTATGATGTACATCTCATAAATGGTAAGAAATTATGACGAGACGGAGTGTCCGTGAAAATGCATGAATACCTGAGAGGTTGCACAGTGAGCATGCTGAGGCTGACCTAGCTTTTATCGCTCTTTGGGCAAATCTTCCCTGGAAAAAGTAGGCACATCTGTCACCAGGACGCTTTCCTAGGTGTTTGGCTGAGAAGACTCTCGGAATAGGGAAACTATGTTGCTGTCTGGTTCGGTGGCCTTGGGACAGCCAGGAGGTAGTTCGTCGTGTGCTTTGACTTTAATCATCGAACGTCAGGTGCTGCGCCCGCTTCCGTTGATGGCAAGGCCTGGAATGTCAGATGAAATAAGCCTCTACTTCTCTAGAGAGAAAGTGATTTTTTTTAGGGATAAGAGCATGTACATTTTTTCACCTTTGAGTTTTGTTCTGCTCTGCACTTTGTTCCTAAGTGGCACTGGGTCCATAGTTGACGCATGAAATTGGACTGCGTTCAGTCCCGGTTCCGTCCACGCCTGTCTGCACGCCGGCACAGCTTGCCCCAGCCCCCGCAGGTGATCCTGCTGCCGAGGCTCCTGTCGGCCCAGAGCGCACGAGGCTTAGGCCACGGAGAGTTGTTAGAAAAGATGCCATCATTTTTTCCAGAAATGTATGTCCCAGATGTTTTGCAGAGCCTTAACTTAGACAGTGGTTAGCCTGGAATGTCAGAGGGAAAAAAATCTCATGTATATTATATCACTAAAGATTTAGGACTATCTTCCCGGATTGCGACTGCTGTGCACACGTTCAGAGTGAGGTTTGCTCGGTTCCAGATTATTTGGTAAACAAGCGCCTGCTCTGCTCTGTGTTGTCGTTATGGCTAATTCAGGTCCTCAAGGTCACATTAGCAAAGGGGCACAGCTTGAAAAACATCGTGCTCTAGTCTCAACTCAAACTGAAGATCAGTGGCTAGCTTGTCCTTTTGCATTGCTCTTGAAACATTCCGGAATGCAGCTCTTACTGGAAGAGACTGTTCACGAAAAATTAACTGCATCAGTCTTTAAATGAGAGACAAGGAAACCACACATCCTGCCCACACCTACTTCCCTGGAAGATTTTTATCTACAGTTCAGTTGTCCTAGGGTTTCAGCAGCTTGCCAGGCTGCAAGTCTAACTATTTCAAATAGGACATCCAAAAGTCATCACGGGAAGCTTTAGCCAGGAACTTAGAGTGCTGTGAAGCCGTGTCAACAAGAGGAATGTTGTACAATTTTAGACTGAATAGCAAGAAGTCCTTGCTGGAAAGGAGATGACCCTAGCTTTCCCGTATAAAAGCAACTTGAAACATGTTTATTTGGCCTTCCAAAGTGAGATTCAAACTGAGAAATGTACTACCCCCTTACTGTGCAGTTCCTTAGATTGAATCAGTGCTTTATTTCTTCTGAAAAGCCCCATCTCACCAAAAGGAGTTTGACAGCAATGTCTTAAGCCTCTTTTATCCACAGGAAGAACATCATCGTGAGCGTTAAAGTAGATTATCCTTCTCCACACAGCTCACTCCATATAGTGGGGCCATGTGGAGTTTCTTCCCCATGATTTCAGCTCTGTCCAGCAATGAGCAGACACCCAGATTTTCTTGTCTGCCCTGAACTTTCTTCTGCTCAGCCCGCCACTCTAGTGCTCTAAAAACAAATTGTCTACACTTATGTTCTTCCTGCCGACTCATTTTAAACATGGATTTGACATAGCTCCCCCTTTTTCCCTTCTAGAGTATTTAACTGACGCTAGCCTCTCTCTCAAGCAACAAACTTTGGAATAATTGTTTTGTACTCTCTTTCCTTAATCCATATAGAATTGGTTTCTCTGCCCTTATTTTTAGTATCTCCAGAATTTTCCCTTGTCTTTCCATCCTCTTCTCTCCTTGTCATCTGAATTCACCTATTGATTCTGCCTTTGAACCAGTTCACACTCAGCCTTTCCTCTTCAGTCCCATGGTCACAACCTAAGCTAACTCTTCAACATAAATTCCTTGTTTTATTAGCACATTTGTTGAGGAACTGAGGCATAGGGAGATTAAGTATCTTATCCAAGATTTTATAACTAGAAAGTGGCAGAGCCGGGATTTGAACAAAGGCACTCCAGCTCCAGCCAGACTTACCTTAACAGCTAGGTTAGGTTTAAAAAAAAAGTGCCAGGAATGGGGATGAACGGGGCACTGTGATGGAGAAGAAGGTGCTGGGTGCTCTAGAAAGGGATATCAGGAAAGGCCTCTCTAAGAAGGATGTTTTAGCTGAAATCTGAAGGATAAGCCTGGAATATTTGTTCTCCTCCTTCCACTTCCCTTCCCAGCTTACATTTCACCTCCACCACAAACTCATCCCCATCTCCCACAGCCTTGTTTCAGCAACTTCTTCTCTAAACACCTCGGTGACATAGCCACCCATACCTAAGGTTAGAACTGAGCTACAGACCATCATATTGCAGTACCTTGTGCTTAGAAACACCTGTAGAGGGAAGAAATGAATGCTTCTGATCATTATTTCTTTATGTTCACCTTACATCAGGGATTATACCTCATACTTTCATGACCTTGCTCCACTCTTGGTCACACCTGCCACAGTTCTGGACCAAATGTAGGCATTGACTACACATATAAATTCTCATACATTCAGACTTTGTCTAGGCCTACTTAGTTACAGCTCATCTAGACCAACGTTCTCAAACTTTTTGGTCTCAGGACCTCATTACACTCTTGAAAATTATCGAAGACCCCACAAACTTTTGTTTATGGTGGCTATATTTGTCACTATTTACCACATTAGAAATTAAGACAGGGAAAGTTTTTAAACACAATAATACACAGGACACATATCATTAGCCATCAGAGCAATGGTATTCTTACACATCATGAAGCATCTAGAAAACTATAAGATCATGAGAGAATGAGAAGGAAAAAGGGAAATGACATCTTTGCATTATTATGGACAATAGCTTTGACCTCATGGACCCCTGAAAAGGTCTTGAGGACCCCCCAGAGGCCCCTGGGCTATATTTGGAGAACTGCTGCTCTACATAATGGTGCATCAATAACTTCATTTCTATCAGCCTTTAAACAGTCAATGATCTACGTACTAGTTTTCTATTGCTGTGTAACAAATAGCCACAAATTCAGTGGCTTCAGACAACACCTGTTCTCTCACTATTCTATAGGTTAGAAATCCAGGCAGGGCATGACTGCTTCTCTGCTCAGGGTCTCACAAGGCTCTAATCAAGGAGACAGCCACGGCTGGGTTCGGATCTGGAACAGACAATGGACCTTCTTCCAAACTTGTTCAGGTCGTTGCTGGCAGAATTCAGTTCCTTGCAGTTATAGGACTCGTGGTGACCTGTTCCTTAAAGGCCAGTGAGAGTCTCTACTGCTGCTTGTCTCTTTTAAGGCACTGATGTGACTGGGTCAGGTACACGTAGGATAATCTTCCTTTTAATTAACTCAAAATGAACTGATGAGGGACTATAATTGCATCTGCAAAGTCCCTTTTGCTGTATTAATGTAACATAATCAGGGGAGTGATAGCCCATGATATTCACAGGCCCCACCAATACTTGGGGATTATAAAGGTGTGTATGCGACAGGGTAGGATATTGGTGGCCATCAAGAATTCTGCCAGCCACAATCTGCCAGAGGTGTTTTGTTTTGGCAGGGGGGAAATGTTTTTCAAATCTTTCACTTAGACTATAAACTCCTACCTTAGTGTCCCAAGTTTTGTAATTTTTTTTTAATACAGGAAATGCAGGTCTTCCAAACTGCATCACTTTTCCAGCAAGTTCTTCTGTGCTTGGTTTGTTTACCTGTCAAATAGGCATAATGATGGTCCCTCCTTAGAGACTTGTGTGCACTAAACTAAGATGGCACATGTACCCCCTTTAGCACAGAGCCTGGCACATAAGAAGCCCTGAGTAACTCTGTGTCTCCAAGTAAGCACGTGACTCCCATGGTATGTAAGTGGCCTGAAGGAAGGGGTCCTTAAGCTAAGTGCAGCAACCATTTCCCACCCTCTAGGATAGCTATCATAAAAAGTTGTCTTAAAAGAAAAGAACAAGGGTTTCCAAGGATGTGGAGAAATTGAAACCCTCATACGTAGGTAGGTTCGGCAGCTGTGGACAACAGTTCCGCAGTTCCTTAAAAAGTTAAACATAGGGGCGCCTGGGTGGCTCAGTTGGTTAAGCAACTGCTTTCGGCTCAGGTCATGATCCTGGAGTCCCTGGATCAAGTCCCGCATCGGGCTCTCTGCTCAGCAGGGAGCCTGCTTCTCCCTCTGACCCTCCCCCCTCTCATGTGCTCTCTCTCTCTCTCTCTCATTCTCTCTGTCTCAAATAAATAAATAAAATCTTTAAAAAAAAAAAAAGTTAAACATAAAGTTACTGTATGGCCCAGCAATTCCACTCTTAGGTATATACCCCAGAGAATTGAAAACACACGTTCACACAAAAACTTGTACGCAAACATTCATACCGGCATTACGTAATAGACAAAAAGCAGAAACAGCCCAAAGGTCCACTGAGCAATGAATGGATTAAAAAAAATGTGGTATATCCATACAACAGAACATGACTTGGTCACAGAAAGGAATGACGTGATACGACATGGGTAAATGAACCTTGGAAGCATGCTCAGTGGAAGAAGCCAGTCACAAAAGGCCACATATCATATGATTCCCTTTATACGAAATGTCCAGAATAGGCAAATCCATAGACGGAAAATAGAGCTACTGTTGCCAGAGGCTGTGGAAGGGGCCATGGAGGTGACTCCTAACGGGGGTGGGATTTCTTTTCGGGGTGATGAAAATGTTGCAGGATCACGTAGTGCTTGTGGTTGTACAACTCTATACCAAACGACTGAACTGTATGTACACTTTACATGGGTGAATTTTATGGTATGTGAGTTATTTCTCCACAAAAAGGGTTTCTCCATCACCAATAGTAAAGGAATCTATCCATACATATTTGTGGGTGAATATATAGATGGAAAAAGGCGAAACAGCAAACTAAGCACAGCCGCCAGGAAGCTGCTACAGGGAATGTGCTTGTTTATTGTGATTCTACCTCTGCCCACGGCCAGAGACGAAACAAAGACTGAAGGTGCCGGGGACAAAGCATGGCTTTGGGGAAGAGCTGAGTAAGAACTGGATGAAATAGCCTAGTGAGGGGGAAGAGACCATCTTCTTCCTTCCTACTGGAGGAAGAAGATGGTCTCAGCATGAAATAACTCCTTCCCCGACCTCCTCACTAGAGACGCCTCATGACACGGCCTCACCCCAGCAAAGAGCCAAGACGACTGAGTCATTTGTATTGTCCACAGTTGGCCATCCACATGCCTTCTGCGGGAGGACCTTGACTTCTCCATCAGGAGGTAGAGTCGGTGGCTCACCCCTTGAATCTAACTAAACTGGCCTGAGGGGCTTGTCGGACCACTAGAATGCAGCAAGAGTGGGAAGTGATGTTCTGACTTGGTCTCTTGAATGTCCTCTCAGTACCCAGCCACCCATGCTTCGAGAAGCCCCAGCCACACTCAGAGACCATGTGTGGGTGTTCTGGTTCCCGGACGTATCTGAGTACAGACTTTGCATCGCCTCGATCCAGGGTGCTAGACGTGTGAGGAGAGAAGCCTCCCGACGATTCCAGTGCTGCCGTTCTCAGCACTCCCTGCCTTTCTAGTCCTCCTGGCTGAGGCTCAGGCACTATGCCCTGTGAATTTCTGGCCCACAGAGTCCCTGAACAAGACGAAATGGCTGCTATTTTCTGCCACTAAGTTCTGGGGGAATTTGTGACAAAACAACAGGTAATTAGAACAGTAACCTTTCAGAAGGAGCCAGTCTCTCCAAAGCTTGGTTACTTCGGCTTAATATTGGAGAGGAAACGATTTCTCGCCCCTAAGGCAAAAGGAAGAAAACATCTTTCTACACCATGGGTAGGAAAAGGCTTTTTTTCTCCTTGCTCCTTGGCCTGCATGTAGCAGTGAAACAGAAACCAATGGATTCTTTTAAATCTTTTAACCATATGCAGATGAATAAGCAAATGGTTGGACTTGGTTCCTAATCTCTTGTCCTTTCCTGAATAACTTTTTTTTTCCACTCTAATAAACTTTAGCATTTAAACAGAAGTCATGTGTCACATATATGACGATTAACAGCAAGAATGTAGAAAACGAGATAGCTGCTGAGCACGAAAACTTAATTAATAGCCAAGCCATTCAACCGAAAACCAGAACAGTGTTTCTGGCAGGGAAATGTGAAATCTTTTTTTTCTAACTTGGAATTCTTTTTTTGTTTTTTTTTCGCTCTCAGTCTTTTCTAAGATCGTGATTTAAAATTCAGTGACTACACAGAGAACTTTTTTAAGTTCTCAGTTGAACTCCACTGATTGAAGTGCAATAATCTTTCAATGACATGAGCAGGGCCACCCTCCCCATCCCTGGGTCCCCCGGGGGAATTGCCAAAGCCCAGAATACACAAACCAAGACTCATGGAGGAACAAAATGGCAGGAAAGCTGAACAACAGCAAGGAGGATGAAAGAGTTTGGAACGACAGGCTTCTCTCTCACAAAAAGGGAAAAGAAGTTTCATTCTTAAAAAAAAGGGGGGGGGGGCGGGAGAAAACAAGACCTTTACAGTAATACCATATACAGAGTTGGCAGAAATTCGGCAAAGAATAAAAAGTATCCAAAATGTTCCCTTACTCAGTTCCCGCCTGAGGCTCCATTTTCAAGCTGATTTGCCCTGAATTCTCTGGACGTGGAACCGTGCAAGGCTTCTAGAAGGGCCCAAGTGTTGGTCTCTTGACTCACCAGCCGAACAAGCTGAATCTGAAGTGGCCAGATAGAGAGCTTTAATGTTCACCAAAATCGTAGAGAAAACAAGTTATTTATGGATGAAATGATAGAAGGTCTGAGGTTTGATTCAAAACCCATTGCCGGGGTGGGGAAGGCAGGGGAGTTTATGGATGAAACAGGATTGGCCAGACATAATCACTGCGGAGGCTGGGGACAGTGGGTGCACAGGGCCTCGTACACCAGGCTCATCATATTGTTGCCTCTACTTTCCTATATGTTTGAGCATTTCCATAATTAAAAGTTGTGGGGTGCCTGGCGGGCTCAGTCAGAGGGGCGTGAGACTGTTGATCTTGGGGTTATGCGTTCAAGCCCCACGTTGGGTGTCTAGATTACTTAGATAAAAATAAACCTTTAAAAACAGTTTTAAAAACAGAAATCAATTTTTAGTGAGAGTGAGCAATCTTCAGATGCTAAAACGTCAAAGAATATATTATGGATAAAATGAAGCAAACTAGGTTTTACAATGAGAACAAGAAAGGAAATTTGAAAATTACTTTTATTTCATGTTTAACTCATGAAAAGAAATTCAGTCAGCCTGTAAATCTGATTCCTGAACCAGAATAGGTTTTTCTGACTTAAAATATTCACTCTGGGGCCTTTCAATACACTGCTATGGAGTATAAAATGTCACTTTCTTCTTTATCCATATGCTTCTCATTGTGCAGTAAATATTTGAGGTGTTCCAACACCAACATGGAGAACCATTCACAGGAGGCCTAGGAGCGTTGACTCCCACTGAAGGTGCCCCTTTCTCCAAGGACACACTCCCTGCCCCTTTTCAGAAAATCACCACAGCACCAGTCACCTCTGTGGACCTTGAACATTAAAGGTGGTTCTGACCCCACATCTTCATGTTGCTGAAGAGAATGCACTGCCAAGCAGAGAGAGGAAAGGCAGCTGGATGGTAAGAGCCTCAGGTCCAGGTTCTATATGTGTTTAACAGTGGTTGATTTTAATATTTCTGTGTTTCCTCACCACATCAAATAAAGGACTTGGACGAGATCATGCTTGAGTTCTCTTCCCATAACAGTATGGCCGCCACAATCGTAGCATCCTTCGTTTATGGAGCGCTAGCAACATGCCACGTGCTGTACTAAGCCCGGGTCAGGCACTGACCCAGTTAATCCTCAGATCCAGGCCACAGAGGCCCCACACTCTAGAGACCCCTCCACGGCCCACTTCCCTCCTTGTGGGGCCAGGATGATGTGAGCACCCGGAACCCACACTTCCTTTCTAGAGGAAAGGGCCCTCCCTAGGACCGCAACCTCACCTGCCTCAGTGGCCCAAGCCTCCTTCTCGGGCTTACATGGGCCTCTTCCGCAGTTACACCCTCCCAAGGTCGGCTTACTGGCCAGTGAGGGGTGAGAGGGAGGGAGTGTGGAAGGATCAGGACCTGTAGGTTGGGGTGTGGACGCTCTCCACAAAGCTCCTCATGGTGTGAGACGGGACCAAGTCGAAAGAGAAGGGAGATATGGGCTGGGGATGCTTCATTTATGCTTGGCTGAGGTCCTGTAAATGTTAGGGGTGGGCCTAATGAGGTACATACCCATTATTATGATTACTACTATTATTATGATTATTTTATTACGTCTATTTTATAGAGACCAAACCCGAGACGCAGAAGCTGGAGTAATTTGCCCTCAGTGGCACAGCTGGTTAGTGGCTGGGCCAAGGCTTGGGTTGCTACCCCTTTGATTCCACGCTCCTCCCTTCCATGCCGCCACCCAACAAAACTGCAGAATCCGCCCACCCCGGGGCTCTCAGAAGACAGAGGGGGTCCAGAGAAGCTGTGGGCCACCAGTGGAGTGGCTCTTGGACAGCATCTTATGTAATCGGCGCCGACAGAGAAGGTAGCAGAGAGCAGTGGTGGCAAAGCTTCCCCCCAAAACAATTACCATGGGAAGTTGATTCAACAGAAAAATATTTGATACAAGAGTATGACAGTTAATCCTAGGATTTCACTTTTTGTTCTGAACTTCTGACCCACAGCTGCTGGTGCAGCCACGGAATATCAAGAAGGTAACCGAACTAGATTTTCACCCTGTCCAACAAGCATGTGGCCAATCAAATAAGTCGGTCTTTGTTGACTTCCTTTAAACTCTAAAGCCAGGAAATCACTTCTAATATGTGAAGACCCCCACCTTCCCTTCAAGGACGTCCTGAGGCACAGAAATAAAATCTAAACAAACATCCTTTCAATTACTCTTCATAATGAAACATCCAGCAAATTCTAGGTAATTTGAAAAAGCAAATTTCTGAACAAAGCTCTAAAGATATCCCTAGAGTGTTTTTAGAATGCATGATTTGATGTACTTAATACCAAGCACTCGATGTAGTTCTGTTTGGGTACTAACCACAAATATCTGAAGTCAGTAGTAATAATAGTAGCTAACAGTGTTGAGTGCTTATTATGTACCAGGCATGATTCTTCATCTCCCACGTGGTCTCCCTCGCCTGACCCTCATGACAGCCACCTGAAGAAGTTCAGGGTATAGCTTCTTTACAGACAAGGAACAGAGAACCAAGAGCATATATTACAAAGGGCTTTATCAAAGTACCATGTGTAATAGAAAAAAAAAATCAGAAACCATCTTAATTGAATAAATTATATGTCCAGACAGGGGACTAGTGTGCAGTCATTAAAAAAATCATATTGTTGAGGAATATTTAACGGCATAGAAAAATGCTGAAAATGTTATATTAAGTTTTTTGAAATCACGGAAACAAGTGTAATTATGAGCACAGTCTGAAACTCTATGTAAATAGATGCAAAGTTTTAAAAGGGCTACAAATATATAAAAGGTTTAAGATGGATTATCTCTTAGTTAAGGAGTTACATATAAAGTTTATTCTGTGATTTTTTTAAATTCTATTTTGATTATGAATAACAGAATGAAAGAAAAGAAGGTTTTTTAAATATGACTGAATTTTTGTGAACCATTGGCTCAGGGAGTAGAAAAAAGGAAACCATAGTATGTCCACAGAAATCCCATGCTGGCAAATATAACAGATAATAATAGAAATAACTACTTACTAAACATGTGTCTCAGACTTCCTGTTGTACATGCAGCTTTCGCAACATCTCACTTGATCCTGCAAAGGCACTGAGAGGGAGGAGGCTTAGCTCCCATTTTTCAGATGATGAAAATAAAGCTCTGAGAGGCTGTGGCTTTTCCAAGGCTGCACAGCTGGTAACATGGTCAAAGCAGGGCTAGAATCTGGGGATATTCAGTCCCAGTGCAGCATCTGTGAACACAGGCCCAGTGTGTGGGCAGCCAGAAATGTGTTGTCCTGACCACATTCTGACTTATTCAGCATGAAATTAAATAAGTATGGCAGCCGACTAAGCCCCATGCCAGTTTATGGAAAGGCCAGTGAAATAGGGATCTGGAGATCTGAGTTCCAGTCTTGGATCTGCCATTAATTAGGTCCGTGGGCAAATCCTTTGACCTCTCTGTTCATCTAGATCCAACACAAATGTAATGGAGCATCTTAGGCTCAGCGCCTGTCCTGGAGGTCAGCTGTCTGCATTGTCACATGCCAAAACCCCCTAATAATCTTCCAGAAGATTTGAATGGCAGTGTTCATTTCTACTGAACACGAGGGGGAGGAGGGTTGCATCACATATCGCCAGCAAAACATTCCTTCCGTTTCCTTTAAACAATTCCTTCCCCCCCCCCCAATTCCCTCTTCCCTTACCAGCTGCCCAAATTCTCTTTTTCTGTTTCTTTCTCCCTGTAAAACAAAAACAAAACAAAAAATCTTTTCACCCCTTCTTTTTCTGAGCCACACTCCTCAAGATTTCTCCCTATTCCAAGTCTATTTTCATTTAACAAATATTTATGACATGATTGGTGTCTCCCAGGACTGTTCCTGGTGCTGGAGGATATGGTAGTGGACTTTACATCCCATCCTTTCTTGCACAGAATAATCCCACCTGGTCTCAGCTTCTGTTTGCATCTAGCGAAAGACAGCGTAGGGAGATGGGGGAGCGGGGATAGGGAGTATTTTAATTACTAATCATTTTTTTAGTGTTACATATAAAACAAGAGGTGAGGACTTACTGTTCTTAAAGAACCCCCTGCCTCCTTTTTTTTTTTTTTTTAATGATTCTATGATTTCATTAAAGTAAATTCATCATACCTTCCTTACTTACCTGGTAAGACTGCCAGGAACATTGTAAACAAAGTACCAGGCCAATTTTCCCACGAGATTTTATTGGCTCCATAAAGCCAACCTTAGTTCCTTAAAGCTGTCTGATCATATCTGAGTCCATATATGTCTCTCTCAAACATGACATTCCAGTCAATGTCTTGGCAATATAACCAATGCTTCCAGTGTCCTGTTATAAGGAGAACAAATTCTTGGGGCACCTGGATGGCTCAGTCATTAAGCGTCTGCCTTCGGCTCAGGTCATGATCCCAGGGTCCTGGGATCGAGCCCCGCATCGGGCTCCCTGCTCAGTGGGAGGCCTGCTTCTCCCTCTCCCACTCCCCCTGCTTGTGTTCCTGCTCTAGCTCTCTCACTGTCAAATAAATAAATAAAATCTTAAAAAAGAAAAAAGAACAAATTCTTATCAAACCCATATAAATAGCTCTATTGCCATGAAAATATAAGAATACTCAGTGAGAGTTTCCAAATTCTAGGGGGATGAAGTGGGGAGAAAAAGATATATGTGTCATATTTGTTCACAAAGGTATATTTTACCAAATTGCTCTAAGGCAGAGTTAGCTTAAGAGAAAAGAGGAAAAGTTTTCCTTAAATCTGGGAGAACAAAACATTTTTAAAATCAGCAATGTTTCAAACAAAGGCATAAAAAATTATAATTATCCTCCTCAATTTATTCAGTCCCACTTAATTACCTCTTGTAGCTTAAATCCAGTTTTTCTATTAGTTCTGGAAATTCTTACCCAGTTCAGTTTGATGATCTTAAAGTTATCAGAAACCTATATTCTAGAGTACTTGTCAGAGTCTTTTCCATGAGCCTCTCTGAAGATGAAATATATTTGCAAAAGTATCAGAGTAAAACAATAACCATCTGTAAATGACCAGACTTAAAAATGCCCATGGTTAAAGATCTGATGAGAGTTCATTACAATGCAATTGATGAGGAAATTTGGTTATTTTTATGCCATGCAACATTTTAAGATAATAACTAAAATTATGACTGATAGTATTATACTAGACATATCAGAATTTTAGGAATTTTATATAATTTCTGAACACTTATATTAATAACATTCACCCATATAATATAACCTAGGAAGGCTTATCACCACTTATTTGGCAATGCTTCCCATGTAATTTAAAATAACAAATAAGGCTAATCAGTGTAACATCTCTCTTTTAATTAGGAGAGAGAACAAATCCTTTGACTTGTCCCAGGAACCCTCTGGAAATTCCCAAAGTTTGTTTGAGGTCAAATAGACTCTGTCTAGAATCTGATTTGGGGAAATTTTGTTAAGAATATCAAAGAGGGGGGCGCCTGGATGGCTCAGTTGGTTAAGCGACTGCCTTCGGCTCAGGTCATGATCCTGGAGTCCCGGGATCGGGTTCCGCATCGGGCTCCCTGCTCAGCAGGGAGTCTGCTTCTCCCTCTGATCCTCCCCCCTCTCATGCTCTCTCTCTCTGTCTCATTCTCTCTCTCAAATAAATAAATAAAATCTTTAAAAAAAAAAAAAGAGTTTCAAAGAGATTTTAAAACACTTGGTCAGATAGGATCATAGGTCACTGTGAAAACATGCTTAGTTATCCATTTAACCATGGTGATAATTAAAGACTTCTCAGGCAAATACCAGAAGTTAAATTGTTGTAAGTAAAACTGAGCTCTTTTAATAAAGAAGACTCGGTTGTTGTTGTTGATGATTTAAGTAATCAGAGACCTGAACATTAAAACACAAAATATTTGCTTTCTAGGCAGATTACTTAAAAGGTAAGGAGAAACCTTTTACAATCCCTTATCAGGAGCAAATTGGAAGTCCAAGCAAACTTTGTCCTTCTAACACCTGAAAGAAAACTAAGTTCTAGTGTTACATAAGTACACTATTGCTATTAAAGCTTTCTTTTAAAACCCTTATAACAAATCCATTCAGTTTCATTCAGTTTGATCACACATTAAATTCCTTTCCCAAGATCCTTTTTTTCACAAACCTCCTACAACTTTCTATGTCCATTTTAGTTTGTCCCCTGTCATCTTTCCCACTCAGAAATAATCAATTTTACTTTAGGACAACTACTTTCTTTTCCCTCAACAAAAAATTGCATCTCCATTGCCCATACTTTTTCTCTCCAAAGAAACATATATCCTACATTCCTTGCATACAGAATTGTTTCCCTTAGTATTTCAAGTAACTTTAATTATATGAATTAGACTTCTTAATCCTAAGAAACCTTACTTTCTAGTGAAAACTAAAAAGTAAGCAATTGTGAACTGTTATACCAGCATTCTTTAGATTAGCAAATTTATGAATGTTTCATAATTTCTAGAAACGTGCATTTCCTTATAGCAGAATTTTTTAATGCGGCACAAGACATGTTTACTAATCAACCCAAATATCCTTAGTTCCTTTGTAATAAGAGGTCAAAAGTAGGTAAACTGGGACTTGTTTAGCAATTAGTGTTTCCATAATTTTTTTTTTGGAAATGCTCCAGACATTCAATGAATTCCCACCATCTAATTTAACTTAGATGGTGGAAGTTGCCAAAGAGACTTGGAAAACTATTTAAGCAAACATACCATAAAATAATCATTGCAAAAAAGTGCACCTAAAGACTCATCTCATTTACATGTATTCAGTTCATTTATTCCTAACAATTATGCTTAGATTACTCCTCAAGATTTCAAGAGACATTAGTTAGTCATCATCTTAAGTTATTTTTCTTGCGAACAAATTCTTGTAACAGAGATAACATGAGCTTCTTTGACTTTTAGAAAACCTAGGTAAAATAAAATTATTCTACTTAATGCCAATAACTCTGAAAGTATAATACGTGTCTGTATCGATTAAACCAACAAACTTAAACTTTTTCTTTTTTAAGATTTTGTATTTATTTACTTGACACAGAGAGAGAGACAGCTAGAGAGGGAACACAAGCTGGGGGAGCGGGAGAGGGAGAAGGAGAAGGGAGAAGCAGGCTCCTGGCTGAGCAGGGAGCCAGATGCAGGGCTCGATCCCAGGACTTGGGATCACGACCTGAGCCGAAGGCAGACGCCCAACGACTGAGCCACCCAGGCGCCCCAATAAATAAAATCTTTAAAAAAACAAAAAAGAAAAACATTTGGGTTAGTTTCTATTATATTTCTGAGATTTTGAAATACTTAATTCAAAAGTACTTATTTTTAAGCCAATTAAACAGAGCTCTTTTACAAATTAATTTTGGCAATACCATTCAGAGGTAGAAGAGTAACCATATCTCGAATGCACACACCTAGACATACATAACAGCCTAACACAGCTATCTTACATTTTAAAATTTTAGCCATGAATCGGGTATAACAGTATAAAACTCACTAGTTTATAAATAATGATTAGAATAAGTTAAGTTTATCCATTCAGATGACTAAAGCTTTTTACTATTTGTGAAAAAGACTTTTAAGATTTGTATTCATCCTTGAGAAGTAATCTCAAGGAGGCTATAGTCTATAGAGTTTGGGTAAGAGAGCCTGTCCAGCCATCTATATTTTAAAAAGGACTCTAC
>NW_023270447.1:15374837-15418603 GCF_011800145.1 Mirounga leonina
CCCCGTCTCCAGTGAGTTTTAGTTACCTCCTAGGGTGTTTCAAAGACATGGTAAGATTTACATCTTCAAGGCACAGAGAAATGCAAGTTTTCTTCTAGGAATTTAGATATATTTCTCCATTACCAGAAGTCTAGGGTAATTGCTACCTAGTTTTTTTTCTCCTTAAGTATAGGACAATTGTATTTCCAAAATGATTTTTGCAGTATCTATGGATGTCTGAAGGCTAATAGGAAAGGATCTAAATAGATTTTTGAGTTGCTTTCAGAGTTAGGCTTTTGTTTTTCTAAAGAGTTAAGTTGTAAATCAATAATTCTTGGGGTGCCTGGCTGGTTCAGCTAGTCGAGCATGTGACTCTTCTATCTCTGGTCGTGAGTGTGAGCTCCACATTGGATGTAGAGATTACTTAAATAAAGAAATCTTTTTTAAAAAATCAATAATTCTTTTTTTAATTTAATTTAATTTTTTATTCATTTTATTTTTAAATAATCTCTACACCCAGTGTGGAGCTCACGACCCCAAGATTGAGAGAGGCATGCTCCACTGAGCCAGCCAGGTGCCCCAAGAATTATTGATTTTGAACCCTTTTTTAAATTTGCATTCCTGCAAACTATCTTCAAAGAATTGCATAACTTTTTTCATTAAAACACTTAGAGGTTAATTAGCCCACTCAACCGTACTGTTTTGAATTTTCCTTTTTATATCAGGGAGAAAATTTCCAACTAAGATAGAAATCAAAGGATTTCAATGTTCTGCTGTCCAGGGGACATGAATTCTTTGGGTGGGGGCCTCGAATATATCCACAAAGGATATTGCAAAAGAGGACCTGAAGCTTGCTGAGCCTGATTATAGAACCCAGCAAAATGAGCCTTATTGTCTAGCCCAGGCACTTTTGAATTTATTTCCTGGCTTCTAGCATTTACACGAGTAACCTGAAGACCATGGGCCCAGATATTAGGTTGAGTGCTCTCTGTATATCTAGTAGGGAAAGGGAAGTTAAAATAAGCAGCTTGGTGTTTAAGGGATTTTCTGGGGAAGGTGGAGGAGTTTGGGGAGTTAACTTCCTTGCTGAGGAGAGAGGACCAGATTTTAAGAAGGGCAATTTACATGGAGTGTGGACTTTAATTTTGTTCTAAGTTTAATTTCTGCTCTTTCATCTAGTTAAAGGAGGCCCCAGGGCTAGCCATTCTGCTTCTTAGTGTCCACCTTTCAATTTGGTCTTTCCACAGGTACTAATGAAACAATTGTTTAGGGTCAATGCTCTCTAAAAAAATTTTTCAAATACAGAAGTTCTTCAAATTCAAAAGGTCCACTGATTGGCCATTGACAAGTAGGATCTATTCATCCCATTAGCCACTAAAACCAACAAACCTGTTTTGGCTTCACCAGGATGCAAGAGGTATCCCTGAAGGAGAGTGCAAAAGATGCAATCCACACAAGATCCAGAAAGGTCACTCCTGGCATAAGCCTAAGAAAGCAAAGACCTCCGTTGTCACAAGCAGTAAGAATTGTATAGTGAAGTCTCTCACAGAAAAACTAATCTGGGTCACAGGGCAAGTGCTACTGGAATGGGACTTTTCCAGAACTAACAAGACAATGAAGGTTGAGGTGACAGAGGCCCCTTATGGACCGGGACCCCTTAGCACTCCCCTGAGATCTGGCACAGTCTACAAAGAGAAGGCTGCCTGTGACTTTGTGTCTTGGAATTCCAGTCTATTCAAATGGCCACCAGATGCACACCAGTATGTACACCTTCCAGATGGTGCAGGCCAGAGGGAATATTCTTAGTGGTCATAAAGCCAAACTCTCAGGACATAGAAGAAGACAAAGGAAAAACTCATCAGACCCATGGTTTTTCCCTTTATGACAAACAACACAAAAGACAGAGACAAAAGAAAACAATGACCATCTCTGGGAGAAAGGATCGATAGAAAACGAGAGTCCTCGTTACCAAATCTTCACCAGAGTCGCTCTACACAAAGAAAGAAATCCACAGGTGTTTTCTCCTGTCAGTCTAAATTTTAAAAAAGGACTCTCACCACTCTCACTTCCAGCAGACCCCTCAGACAGAAGTCCAGGAGACTGACACGATAAGAATTCCCAGCTTCTGTCAGTGCTTGTCAGAATTCCCAAGATCTCAGCGGCAGCAGCCCTGGGGCAAGCCCTGTCCAGCTAGTGAAATCTCCTGGCTGCCTCACCAACACTGTAGGGGAAAAAATAAATTTCCATCTACCTTTCTAGATTCTTGGCTGAGACACATCCTGTAATAAAAGATTAACAGGAAAAAAATAAATTTAATTTAATTTAGTATGTACATGGGCCCCAAAATTATGACACCCAAAGTAGGGACCAAAGCAGGCAGCTTTTATACCTTTCGGACAAAGAATACATTTATAAAGAACTAACAGGACAAAGGACGCCTCTACCCTCCAGGTGCTGGGAGGGTACCGTTCACATAGGGACTTTATTTCTTGCTTTCAGGGGGACAGGGAGGGTCAGAGTGCCCCTCTTGCACTTGCTGTTTCCCAAGTAACTTTAATTCAAAATACTCAACATGCCAGAGTGACACACCTTGGGGTGGCCTGCCCTGAACCCCATCAATAGTGTCTCCTTCACAGTCACCGATCATAGTAGCAAGGCTTTTCTGAGTATTCACAGTGCCCCTTAGCACTAATTACCTTACATTGACCTTCCACAATCCAGTGAACTGTAGGTACTATTATTCCACTCCTTTCCTCAGCGAGGATATTGAGGTGTAGAGATTTCCAGTGACTTGCCTAAAGTCAGACAGCCGCTTTAGCAGCTCCAGGATTCAAACCCAGACCTGTCTGACTCTAGATGCTGTGCTTTTTGCCTCTATGCTGACCGCACCATCTCCCCACTCTTGGTCTTCCCTTCCCCAAAGCGTGGTATCTCCGGGACCACTGACATGGTATTAGACTCTATGTTCCTGTTCCATTTTGGCCATGTCTTCTTTCTTAGTCTGTCCAAGTTACTGTGACAGAAATACCATCGAATGGGTGGCTTATCAACAACAGAAATTTATTTCTCACACTTCTGGAGTCTGGAGAGTCTGACATCAAGGCACTGGCTGATTCAGCGTCTGGGATGAACTACTTCCTGGTTCATAGACAGCTGTACCTTTGCATTCACCTCTCATGGAGGAAGGGGCAGGAAGGCTCTCTGGGGTTTCTTTTATAAGAGCACTAACCCCATTCATGAGGGCTCCACCCTCATGACCTCATCACCTCCCAAAGGCCTTTCTTTGCCGGAAAAAGCTCCATTCGTTATGCCGTTTAGAGAAGTGACTTGTCTGCCTCTCAACGTGTTTTAAAATCATGGGCTTAATAAAGCCACTCCAGACCCCTTATGTGGAATCTCTTTTCTCTTTCTCTCTGGTTTTCTTTTTATGTCCTCCATGTTTCAAATTATTACTACAACCTCCCATCTGTGACAAAATTTTTTTTAAAACACTTTTCTTAGAAGACTGCCTTTCTCTGTCAATGAGTGAGAACTCCTGGAGGGATCCATAAAGAGCCAGGATAGGTTTTTATTTCTATCCTAAAAACAATGGGGTAAGTAACGTGTCTTTGGTGAGCCGCCAGCCCATTCTTCATACCAGCTTTGGCTAAAGTGATCTGGAGCTTCTTTTTTCCTTTTTTTTTTTTTAATTTTATTTATTTGAGAGAGAGAGAGAGAGAGTGCACATGAGTGGGGGAGGGGCAGAGGAAGAGGGAGAGAGAGAGAGAGAGAGACAAGCAGACTCCCCACTGAGCGCAGAGCCCAACCCAGGGCTTGATCCCAGGACCCCAAGATCATGACCTGAGCCAAAGTCAAACACTTAACTGACTGAGCCACCCAGGCGCCCCTGATCTGACACTTCTAACTCGATATTAATAGAGACAGTTCTGATTTAGTGTCAGGGTTTTTATGGGTTTATTGTTTCTTCTATTGTCTAACAACGTTTTAGAGGTGAATGTCCACATAATTAAAGTATCTGAGGGCTACCATGTGAGTCCTGGCTTACAAAGGGTGCTGAATGTATAGATTTAAGGCAGTGTGTGTTAAAAGGCATATTCCAGTTATGAAAGGAAACGAGTCAGTTACACAATGGAAGGATTTCCTTACTTTTTCCTCTGCTGTTTCAGAGGGGGGTACAATGGTCTAAAACTCAGATTTGTTTGGGTTGACTTTTCATAAATTTACTGGGCTATAAATGGGAGTTAATCTACACCATACACAAATTATGTATTAAATAGTTTGGAAAACTAAGGATCTGGCTTACCACTATTACCTACATAAAGTACCTGGAAATCTTAGATATAATATTTTAAATATTTTTCCCCAATGACTAGGCCAAGGATTTTTAAACTGGGGTGCATGGAAAGTTTTGGAAATTGGGGGATTTATCTATGCATTTTCTGGAAAGATAGTCCATAACTTTCATTAGAATCTTGGTAACCCCTTCCCCACCACCCCAAAAAAGGATACAAAACTTACACCTAAAATTGATTTTACAAATTTTTTTCAATCTGAGGCTTGAAATTTAATGAAAAAACAAACAACCTTATGTCCTTTCCTTCTGTGCCTGTTCAATCACCCCACACCTCCCAAAATGAATGGTATGTGTGTGTGGGAGGGGCGGGTGCCTCTGTAAAGCCTTCTCTTAGGACACCAGGATGCAAGAAAAAAAGATAGAAGAAAAATTTTAAATAGTGGTAGAAATTTTCTTTTTTTATAGAACCCTGCCTTGAATTTTTTAATTTTTAATTTTTTAAAATCCTCTCCTGAGTTTCTTGACTATTCTTACCACCGTTACTGTAAATTCTTTTGTGGATGACTGTAACGCACTAGATTCTATTTTAGCTAGCAGAGCCGACACAGCAGATTTATGTTCTGTTATAAATTAAGTGATGTGATGACATATGCTTAGTGGTTAGACTGACATGCAAAATAAATCAAATGTAATCATTTGAATATAAGTTTGAGAGATAAAGTAAACCATTTTGGGGTTGAAACCAAAGACAGAACCATAGGAGTAGCGGTTTGCCAAAGCACAAATAAGCTAATTCTGCTTGCAGTCAGCAAAAGAAAAATAATTTCATTTGGATATTTTATTTTTCTTTTCCTATGAGTACCATACCTCTTTTCTCTGTGAGGAAATAACTCAAAGAGGTGAAAAAATTTGCCCACAGTCCTACAGCTGGTAGGTGGCGGGACTGAGATTTCAAACCTACGGATGTGTGATCCCAAAACTCACTGGACACACTGTTGGGTAGGATTGTGCTTTATTCACCTTTGAAGAGCTGACAAGTGCCAGCACCTTGCTATACACATAGCAGGTACTCAGTAAATGCTTTTGAAAACGAATGAATGAATAAATGATAGATCTGGTGAGAAGAAGGCATAAGGACTTTTTTTTTTTTTAAGATTTTATTTATTTATTTGACAGAGAGATAGACAGAAGAGCACAAGCAGAGGGAGTGGCAGAGGGAGAGGGAGAAGCAGGCTCTGCACTGAGCAGGGAACCCGATGCGGGACTCGATCCCAGGACCCTGAGATCATGACCTGAGCCGAAGGCAGACGCTTAACGATCTGAGCCACCCAGGCGCCCAAGCATAAGGACTTCTTAACGTTTTGTTCCGATGTTTTGTTCACCTCTTATCTGGGGGGTTCAAATATACACAACCTAATATTCAGCAACCCAGAAATTCATCGAGTTTCCCTGTCCTCTGACAGGCAGCTGAGCAGAGTGGTTTAATACCAGAACATCAGGGCTCTGGGCCCAGGCTGCCTGGGTTTAACTTTTTTTTTTTTTTAATTGAAATATAGTCGATATATAATATATATCAGTTCCAGGTGTGCAACACAGTGATTCGACAGAGAGACGTGACAAAATGCTCACCACACTAAGTGTCGTCACCGTACAAGGTTATCACAATACTATTGACCGGATTCCCTGGGCCATACTTTTCATCCCTGTGACTGAGTTGTTTCCTAACTGCGAGTTTGTACCCTCTCCATTCCCTTCAGCTACTTAGCCCATCCCCCTCCCCCCGTCCCTGCCTGGGTTTAACTTTGTCTCTGCCATTCCCCGTCACCCTGGGCAAGTTATGAGCTCCTTTGTGCCTCAGTTGTTTCATTGGTAAGGTGGGGATTCTAGTTGTGACTTCTTTATAGGGTTGTTTTGGAGATAAAGCAAGTTAATAGATGTAAAGCACATCGTAAAACACAGTAAACACTCAATAAAGAGCTTTATTAACTTAAATACGTTTCTTCATGGCCCTTGTAAAACCCTTACCGTCCTCTTGCAGGAAAGCCTTTCCAAAAAGTGCTTCATACCAGAGTTATGTTTGTGTTCTTTTCCTGGAGTTTCCTGAGTGTGCACTGTGTTGACATCACATTATTAATATCTTCTGCCGCCTGTGCTGAGTTTTCAGCGCGGCCTCAGATACCCCCGGGGTTTGCTGCACTTCAGTGTACCTCCAAGCATGATAACAGGAACTGAAATGGCACAAACTGAAAGCAAAATAGAAAAATTCAGCCAAGAAACGCTTGGCGACTTTTCCCTTTGCTGTATAGTAAAAAAAAAAAAAAAAAAAAAAAAAAGGTAAAACCTATGCAGGCGGGCATGTTGTACAGGGCTGTTTTGGTTTGATTTTCTAAAGATCGGTACAGAGTTTTCGTTGCTTCACTGCGCAGACAACTACTGAGTGTTTACTGTGGTGTGCCCTGATTCCCTATATACATCTGGTGTCCATCTAGCCTGGATTTTCCAGAACAATCCTCATTTTAAATGTCTTTGGCCTCTTTTCATGGAAACAAATTAACAAGGCAGGGGGAGAAAAGGCTTTGTCAGAACTTCTGGCTAGAGTTTTGCTTCATATTTACGTTCAGCTGTGTGTCTGCTTGCCCCAAGCTTAGGAGCCGCGGCGTAAAGACGTATCCACAAGCCCCGGGGAGCTGCTGGAGTCAGGTGAAGGGACTTGCCGGCGCATCTCCTCTGTCGCCCCTTTGGAGGAAGAGATTCAAATATTAAAATTTTCTTCGCTACTTCTGGTTGTTTCTTTGAGGCTGGCAATACTGGAAAGTAACTTTTTATATTATATAGTCTTATAACGTTGCTTTTTAAATTTTTTTACAATGAGAGGCATTCCTGTGGTAAGCAGAAAAGAAAGTTTTTTAAACTATTGACTGAGGGGCACCTGGGTGGCTCAGTCAGCTGAGCATCCGACTCTTGATTTCGGCTCAAGTCATGGGATCAAGCCCTGTGTTGGGCTCCACGTTCAGCGGGGAGTCAGCTTGAGATTCTTTCCCAATGCTCCTACCCCCTGCTCGCTCTCTCTCTCAAATAGATAAATAAGTCTTTAAAAAAAAAATAAACTATTGACTTATTACCACAAAGAAAGTGAACATTCTATTTCTAGGCAGCCAGCTAATAAGGAGGGGCACACTCCAAGAAGCCAGAAACCATACACCCTAGGAGGACAGGATCATCTGCTTTTGTCATCTTTGTATTCCCACAGAGGAACGCTTGATAAATATCTGCAGAGGAATGAACAAAGGCCTCTTTAATATTCTCCTAAACATCTCTGCTTGCCCAAATAAGAAGACCAAACACTGTAGGTCACCTTAAATGTGCCCAAAGTTGTATGTGACACGCACAAAATATAGAAAGAGAAATCTATATCTATACCTGTATCAATCTGGATTTACCCACAGACTAAGTATTATTTTCTTGATCGAAAGATTCACCAGACCCTTATATATAGCAAAGCCCTGTAGGTTTAAAGTCAAATTTGATTTTCTTCATTTTTCCTATGAAAGAGTGGAGTCGATGAAAAGCACTTTGGTCAAACAAGCCCTGGGTTCGAATTCAACTTCTACCTCTGACCTATGGTGTGTCCAGGCTTTCTGGGTCTGCGTCCTTTCCACTGTGAAATGAGAAAACTTGCAAATGTTTAGGGTTCGGCATTAAAGCACCGGGTATGGTGCCTGGAGCATAGATATAGATGGTACCTGTTGTCTTTGTTGTTGTTTATCAAAGCTTTGGGGAACATCCAGTACAGGAATCCAAGTATAATCCCAACAATAACCGCAAATCCCAAAATGCATCAGAGAGGCTCACGATTAATTGGTATGAAAAAAAAATGCTTTCCGTGCCTAGTGCCCAGCCCAGTGGTATAAATGCGTAGACCCGCAGCATTTCACGCTTGGCGTTCTGAGAGTGCAGAGGCCTCCCTCACTTCCTTGTTTACATGACAGGAGGAGGGGAAATCCCACCCTCCTCCAGCCTCTGCAGGCTGCCCTTCTGAGGCCCACACAGCGAAAAATAAAGCAGCAGTTAAATTCGGGAACGAGAGCTGGAAAACCGGGAGGTTGGAATTGTAGGCTAGCCAGAGGAATAATTAAAGCTTCAATTCAACAAAAGTACCTAACTTCAGTGTAAACCATTCAGTCTGATAAACCAAGAGCTGCACCATATGGTGAGGTAGGAAGTCTCCCTTTGAGTGCCCCCTTCCTCTCTGAGGCATGAGGGGGTGCCGGAGGGACTGACAGGCCGGTGGGCCGAAAGCCTAGACATCCCCCCAACGTGGCCAAGCAGGGAGATTTGCTCCAGATTCATGGTTCCAACCCCCACTGAGCTTCAGGAACCAGGGACCGGGGGGCGGGGGGGGGGGGGGGGAAGGAGGCAAGCGACAGGTGGGTTTCTTGCTCCAGAATGTGGTCTCCAGCAGATCTGGTTATATGGGTACCAGCCAAAAGCTATGTCCGCGGGGCAAGCTTCCCTGTGGCCTGGTGGTGCGGTGGCTCTGGCCCCTTGTGAAGACCTTTAGCAAGTCAACAAGTGAACAAACGTCCTCCTCATACCACCCCTGCCATGATCTTCTTCTAGAATTGGGGCAAGACCTTTGGGCAGTGGATAAGGGGCCACAGGCTACTGGGCATGCCCACCTCGACCCCACACATCAGAAGATCTCCATGTCCCTTCTGTCCTTGGAGTGAGTGTGTAATGCATTACAGTTCCGTCAGAGAGACAGAGTGGCTTTCAAGGGAGGAAACCCAGAAAACTGACCCCCTTGTCCCAAGCCAGTGAGGTGTTCAGATGCGTCAGACAAGAAAAGTACAGAGGGAACACAGGGCCCAAGTAGAGAGCATTATCCTTGAAGCGTGAGTCCACAAGCATGCACACACAAGCACACAGTATATGTAGGGAGTTTACTGAGATTTATGAGACCACAACTTGTACTTGTCTGAATTTTTTATAATTACCTAATACAGTGTTATATCCATAGTAGATGCTTGACTGGTATTTGTTGAATAAATGAATATATACCTGTTGAAATAAAGAGCCCTGGGTGGTTGAGAGTGGGCTTCACAGAAGAGGCAGTAAATTACCTAGATCATTATGGGGCATTGACCAGAATGTGGGTTATAGTGAATTTTTAGTGTTATCTACTATACAGCTTGTAGTAGTCAATCGATATTAAAAACCAATACCAATTCCCTTCTGCTTCCATCTCATAAAATATGATAGGAGGGAGGGGAGACCACTTAACTTTTGACGGATCTTTTTGCTGCTGAAGGTAAGGATGTTGTTTCCTGAGGACCAGATGTATAGCTGTCCTGTTTTCAGTCCTGTTTATCTGCTCTGCTTACATGCTTCTTAAAAAGAACCAAGACGGGCGCCTGGGTGACTCAGATGGTTAAGCGTCTGCCTTCGGCTCAGGTCATGATCCCAGGATCCCAGGATCGAGTCCCGCATCGGGGAGCCTGCTTCTCCCTCTGCCTCTCTCTCTCTCACGAATAAATAAAATCTTTAAAAAAAAAAAAAAAGAACCAAGACACAAAAGCCCTACTGGTGAACAGCAGGGGTCACGAGCTCTTACTCTAAGAGCCTCTCATGGCCAGAAATACCCACTGCGTGGTTCTGTCAAAGATGGACACACAGGGCAGGCTCCTTGGTGATAACGTTCCCTGTGCCTGATTCTAGGCAGAGAAATCAATTGTTTATTAAAACTCGGGTAACTAGATCTTTTTGCTGCTGAAGGTAAGGATGTTGTTTCCTGAGGACTAGATGTATAGCTGTCCTGTTTTCAATCCTGTTTTTCTGCTCTGTGAACATGATGAATCACAGTGTAATGATGATAGTGTATTCTTTTTTAAGATTTTATTTATCTATTTGACAGAGAGAGACACAGCGAGAGAGGGAACACAAGCAGGGGGAGTGGGAGAGGGAGAAGCAGGCTTCCCGCCGAGCAAGGAGCCTGATGTGGGGCTCGATCCCAGGGCCCTGGGATCATGACCTGAGCCGAAGGCAGATGCTTAACGACTGAGCCACCCAGGTGCCCCTCCAGTGCTTTTTCAAATATTGTGTCTTTGTAGAACGTTTCATGTGTTCAGCATATTTTGAAAATAACATGTCTTCCTTTACCAGATCAGGAACAGCCACTGAGTGAAGACAGGGGGAAGAGAAATATGCCATTTCTACAAGTGTTAGTGGCTATTCTCAACATATCTTGGTGTAACTTAAGGAAATACTAGCCACTTGTAATGGTTCATTTTATGTGTCGACCTGGCTGGGCCGTGGTATGCAGATGTGTGGTCAAGCATTATTCTGGATGTTTCTGTAAGGGTATTTTGGATGAGATTAACGTTTAAATTGGTTGATTTTATGTAAAGCACATTGCCATCCATGATGTGGATGGGTTTCATCCAGTCAGCTGAAGACCTGAATAGAGTAAAAATCTGACCTTCTCTGAGCAAGAGGGAATCCTGCCAGCAGATGGCTTTTGGACTTGAACTGCAACATCAGCTCTTCCTGGGTCTCTAGCCTGCTGGCCCACCCTACAGATTTTGGACTTGCCATCTACCATAATCACATGAGTCAATTCCTTAAAACAAATATCTTGATAGATTAGATAGATAGATGATAGATAGATAGATAGATAGATAGATAGATAGATAGATAGATAGATAGGCATATCCTGTTGATTCTCTTTTTTTCTGGAGGACCCTCATTAATACACTGCTATAACAAATAATCCTGCACATATCAGTGGCTGCACACAAAATTAATGTCTTGCGCAAGGAGCAGCCCAATGCCAGGGTCCCTGGTATTTCACCCTGTGGTGATTCAGGGACCCAGGCTTCTTCCATCTTAGGAGCCATTATCCTCCAGACCCTCCAAGTCCTCTCTGCCTAGCCAGCAGAAAGGAAAGTGAGAGGAGAGAGGAGCATCTGCTTCTCAACCACTTTGGCCAGACGGGACACACATCATTTCCACTCACTCTGCATTGCTGGGAACTAGTCACATGACTCCAAGGAGACTGATGGTGGGACTGGGAAGTGTGGTGCTTGACTGGGAAGCTACTTGCCAACAATTGTCCACTGTAGGAAAGGAAGAAGGACTTTGGTAACTACCGCAGTCTTCATGAACACTCACTTTCTTATCTCTGTATTTAGGACTTAGTCCACCTCAACTGTCATTCCTTTTGTGTTTTCTTTGGTGAATTTGTTTCTTTCTGACATGACACAGAGGCTCTACTGTCATTTTCTGAGTGATTAGCCTCATATCATTAGACCTTCACAGATTTTAAATCTAATAAGGAAAACAAGGTTACCACAAATTTAAAAGGTTAAATAATAATAGAAGGCAGTGTTTATTATATGTGTCAGGAGCAGGACAGATGGGAAGTACAATGAGTGTTCAGAAAAGGGAAAGAATTCTTGAGTTGTTATGTCCAGAGAAAGCATTTAGGGAAGTGAACTTGAACTGAGACATTACATATGAGTGGGATTTCAATAAGCAGAAGGGAATGGGGAGAACATTCCAAGGAGGGTGAATAGGAGGCATGAGCAAAAAAACAGAGGTGGGAATGAGAAAGTCATTTTTGAGGAATAGTCAATAAACCAATCTAACTGGAGAGAATATAGGGGAGAACATTGGCTTAAAAGGGGAGGTAAATTAAACCTAGGTTCTGTTTGAAGTTGATTAAAGTAATATATAAATACTGGATATCCTGGGACCCCTGCATGGCTCATTGGTTAAGCATCTGTCTTCAGCTCAGGTCATGATCCCAGGGTCCTGAGATCGAGCCCCACATAGGGCTCCCCACTCAAGAGCCTGCTTCTCCCTCTCCCTCTGCTGCTCCCCCTGCTTAAGCTCTCTCTCTGACAAACAAACAAAGAAATGCTGGAGGTCCTTGGAAGAGTGTTGGAAGAATGACACAGAAGTTTGCAGGACGGCTTGGAGGGAAGCACACCGAGGCAGGAGCCCGGAACCTTCATGACCCTTGATGATATAATCTTGTGGTTGCCCTTGTGTTAGGTCAGAACTGTTTTAATTGTGTGTGAAAGAAGTGCAACTTTAGGGGCGCCTGGGTGGCTCAGTCATTAAGCATCTACCTTTGGCTCAGGTCATGATCCCAGGGTCCTGGGATTGAGCCCCCACATCGGGCTCCCTGGTCGGCGGGGAGCCTGCTTCTCCCTCTCCTTCCACTGCTCCCCCTGCTTGTGTTCCCTCTCTTGCTCTCTCTGTCAAATAAATAAATAAAGTCTTTAAAAAAAATAAAGAAGTGCACTTTATCAGGCTTAAGCAAAAAGAGAATGTCTTGGTTTATGGAAAAGGGTGATCTAGGCTGCATCTGTTTCAAGCATGGCTGGACTCCAGGGGCAAAAGCACATCATTAGAGTTCGCTCTGCCCATCCCTCGGCACTACATGACTCTGTGTGCAACCCTTTCCTGTATGAGGGACAACCTGGTATTGGCAGTTCCAGCCTCACCTCCTTGGCAAGCCCGGCAAAAAGAGACAGCTTCCTAGATCGTGCCTATGGGGAAGTCCCGGGATGGATGCTTCTTGCCCAGGTTTGAGTCATATATGCATCCTGGAGCCTACCCTGTGGACAGAGGGGTGGATTCTTTCTGGCCAGTGCTGGGCCATGTGCCCCCTGCAAGGGAGAATAAAGGTATTTGGGGGAAGGTATGGTAAGGCTAACCTGCCCCATCTGAAATAGCAGAAAGAGTTTTCTTTTTTAATTAATTAATTTATTTGAGAGGGGAAGAGGGAGAGAGACAGAGAGAGTGTGCGAGTGAGCAGGAGCAGGGGGGAAGGGCAGAGGGAGAAGCAGACTCCCCGCTGAGCCTGGAGCCCAAAGCGGGGCCTGGGCTCATGACCTGAGCTGAAGGCAGATGCTTAACCCACTGAGCCACCCAGGTGCCCCCAGCAGAATGCATTTACCATGAGAAAAAGAATTTATTATCAGAAGTAGGAAAAGAGTGCAGTTCACTACAATATCCAGTTTTTTTGCATTAGGCTTTCCTTTAAAAAAATTTTTTTTTTTAAGTTTCTCATTAAACAAGTGAACATTTGAGTGCCTTTTCATTGGCTGGATCATGTTTTACTAATATCTTCCATCTCATCTCCCTATATCACCTGTGCTAGGACGAAGCATATAGTAAACACTCAGCTTTGTCTCTGAATTCTACTCTGGAATATCTTGCGCTCAGCCCTCCATCCACACTCCCCATCCTGGTCCTGTGGACAATGCCCTCGGGCTTCTTCCCTGGCATCTTGAAACAAACCCCCTGCTGGGCTTCCTGCGTCTAATCTCATTTAAGTCCAGTCAGAGAAAGGTATCATAAGACCTCACTGATAGGAGGAATTCTTAATCTCAGGAAACAAACTGAGGGTTGCTGGAGTGGTGGGGGGTGGGACGGATGGGGTGGCTGGGTGATAGACACTGGGGAGGGTATGTGCTATGGTGAGCGCTGTGAACTGTGTAACACTGATGAACTTTCTAATCCATCATGTACAAACCAGCAGTCTTCTTCCTAAAACACAGGTCAGACCGTGATGGATTTTGACAGGGAACAAAATTCCATAATCCTTAATATGGGGATGTATTTAATGCACAGACATTCCTCCCCTCCCTGTATTACCGCCCTTTGCAACGTGACTTCGCTCTTCTCCTCTTGAGGCATGGAGTCTGTTTTCCTGCCTCCTTGAATCCAGGTTGGCCTTGTGATTTGGTCTGACAAACGAAATGCAGCAGATGGGACATGAGGGTTCTGAAGCTTAGGCAGGTTCTGCTTGGCTGGCTTGGAGGGTTGCCCCAAGACTCTGATGTAAGGAAGCCAGTCTGGGCCAGTGGAGGGTAAGAAGCCAGGTGGGGAAGAACTGGGGCTTTCTAGCCAATATCCAACCCAGCACCAACAGCCAGACTTCAGAGTGAGGCCTCTTGGACCTCCCAGCCGGCTAATTCTCTGGCTGTATGCAGACACATTAATAAGCCCAGGAAAAACAATAGCGGGATACCCAGCCAAACCAGAGTATCATGAGAAATAATAAATCATTGTTGTTTTAAACCATTAAGTTTGAGGGCAGTTTGTTTTGCAGCAATTGGATAACCGAAACAGGTACAATCAATAGGATTTGTTTGAAGGTGAGAAAGAAGACTAGAATGACTCCCGTTCATTGAGGTTTTAGGAAATAATGAGTTCATGTGAGGGGGTCCCACATGAGCACTGGGAGCCTTCGGGATATTCCAGCAGGGATGTCCAGTAGGTAGTAAGTATGTGGATCTGGGGCGGCCTGGATTGCGTCATCGGTGTCAGTAGTTGGGAGCGGATTAAATCACCCAGGGCGACCCAGTGGACAAGAGGAGGCAGAAGCCGAAGGTCAGACGCGAAAGCCTTAGGGAACGCTAACATTTAAAGATGGGCAGAGGAAAGAAAGCCAGAAGAGGAGATAGATTTGCAACACAGTTAAAAAGGGATAGAGTGTTTTGTACCTTGCTTTTATTCTTTACTTCTTTCAGGTTGGTCAAAGAGGAAAAAAAGAGAAGTAGAGGAAGCCAAGAAGCTAGCTGGGATGGTAGTGTAAGGATGTCCCGATGACCTAATCCGTCATTCTCGGGATGCAAACCACCCTTGCACACGCAGCAGGTCAGTGGTGAGATGCTGCCCCATTGCATGCCGGGGCACAGGTGAGATGCTTAGCTCAGTGGCATGGCAAACTGTGGGGGGGAGTGGGGGGGAGTTCCTTTAACCAACTTTGCCACCCAAACGCTTTTGCCCAGACAGAGATGTGAGAAAACCCAAACCAATTCAGAGAAATATAGACAGACTAGCCAGTCCAGTCAATGCGGAAGAGGGAGAGATGTAGGCAGAGATGCAGTCACAGAGGGACATGCATCAAAATCTACAGAACACAGGCACAGCAAGGACAGAGACAAAGATACAAGAAAATAGCAGAGGGCTGTTTCTCGAACTGTCCTACCTCTCCTTCAACTTTGTACCTCTCTCAGATCCAATACCACTATAGCTTTATGAATACTGTCCTGTGGGATACTTGATTATTCCATTTATATTTCAGGATATGTAAGTGTACATTACGTATTTATGCCAGAGTCAGAAACTCCCCATCCAAAACACCACTGTAACAGTTTAAATTAACAGAGCCACTGATACTCTTTACAATATGTGGGGTATGTGTGTGTGTGTTTAGTAATCAGATCCTATCCCCAAAACAAGCTCCACTATCTTGGATTTGGTCTCCTCATTTTACAAATTTTTTGACATTTTCTTTAAGACTGCAGCACTGTTTACAACTCCCTGCCTCTTAACCTAAGATTCATCTTAACAAACATACACTGAGTACCTGCACTGTGTGAGGTTCTGTAGGACATACACAGATGTAGGCAGTGGTGTTCTGGTAGACCAGCACTCCAGAAAAAAAAAGATCTGATTTATAGCATTTGTCAATTTTTGCAGTATAAACACTCCTACACGGCTGATTTCAGGCTACCGGTGGTTTAACAGCTGACTTACAAAAGTCCTGAATACTTAGCTTCTCTGGGACAAACATTTAAGAATAAGTTGCCAGATGGAGGAAATCTGAGGTGCCCCAGACAACAGCCAGTGTCAACTGTCAGCTGTGTGTGGGAAACTATGTTGGTCCAGACAGCCAGCGGGCTGTCCTGACAAAGTGTGCCCAGGCAAGACCAGCACAAGAACCTCCCAGACAAGCCAAAGAATCATGAGGAATTTGAAGCTGTTTATTAAGCCACTAAGTTTGGGAATGGTTTGTTACATAGCAGTAGCTGACTAATACACATGAAGTACAGACTGTGTGGGGAAGGGCTGCTCAGTAGGGAAGCAGGAGCCGTTTTCAGCCTGCCTTCTTTTGGCATCACAGTCCTAATCACAGGCTCTCTGGGCAATTTTGATCTTTCTTTTTGCAGGGAGCAAGACTTCCTGCCTGCCTGGTGCTGAACATAAACACTGGCACCTCTGATGCTCTTGGCCCTTTGAATATGCTGCCCAGTCGAATTTTTAATTGGACTGAACAAAGCAAAGGTCCATATATATAAGCAGTTGTTGTAGGAAAATGTTTTATTGAAAATCCAGGACTGATGATTTCCTGAAGTAAGGGGAATTGGAACTGCCATGAGCAAGACCACCCAAAGGCAGACAGAACATTTAATAACACCCTTCTCATTTTATTGTCTCTTCTGGGTACTGACTTTTCTTATCTGTCCCACCATGTGTAACAGACTTTGACCAACTACAACTGATTTGTTAAATATTGACTTGATAGAGTAGCAAAGATCCAGGACTCATTTATTTCTGTACATTCCTAAAGCTAGTATTCTGTGTGGGGCTTACGCTCTGTTTCTGCACACGTTTGCATAGCAGGCCCCAGCCCCTCGAAGGGACTTTCTCCTACTAAAGACTTCCAAAGACAAGATCTGTCCCCTTGGCCTGTGTATCATTATCATATGGGAAACACGGGTAACTCCAAAGTATCAGGAACCACTGAACCAATGAAAAAACATTACCTCAAATATTCAGTTTCCTAAAGAAAAGAAAGAAAATGCTGATCACAAAAGTCAAGATAGTGTTTCCTCCCAGGAGGAGGGAGAGGCTTGATTAGGGAGAGACAAAGAGAGAAAGCTTCCAGTAATGTTCTATGCCTTACCTGGGTAGTGGGGTCCCATGGCCTTTGCTTTGTAATAATTGTATTTTAAGTATTCATGTAATGTTATACTCTTTTGTGGATGTAGGTTTTATTTCACAATAAGAAAAATAATCAGGCGTGCCTGGATGGCTCAGTCAGTAGAGCATGCGACTCTTGGTCTTGGGTCATGAGTTCAAGCCCCACGTTAGGTATAAAGATTACTAAAAATAAAATAAAATCTTTAAAAAGATCAGTTTAATAGTAATGCATTTTGGGGGCACCTGGTTGGCTCAGTCGGTTAAGTGTCTGCCTTCGGCTCAGGTCATGATCCCAGGGTCCTGGGATTGAGTTCTGTATCGGCCTCCCTGCTCCTTGGGGAGCCTGCTTCTCCCTCTCCCTCTGCCTGCAGCTCCCCCTGCTTGTGCTCTCTCTCTCTCTCTCTCTCTCTCTCTCTCGGACAAATAAATAAATAAAATCTTTAAAAATAAATAAATAAATAAATAAATAAATAATGTAATGCATTTTGTGTTCTTATTTTTTTATTGTATCACCTGAGAACTTGTGAGAAATGAAGAATCTGGACCCCCCCCATCAGACTTACTAAGCCTACTGATCCCCATATGCACATTAATGATTAAGAAGCACTGTCCAAGATTAAAAGACCATAAGTACCTAGTCCTGAGGTATTGGGAAAGTCACCTTATCCTTGCCTTAGTTTCTCATCTGCGAAATGGGCATACTACAGATCTGGCCTCCCTTCCAGGCTGCTGTGAGGAGAGTATGAGAAGGTGCACCCGAAAGCACTTTGAAAAGACAGTAAAGCACCTTCTAAATGTTAAGGCCTGTTATCATCTTGGGTTAGAGCCCCGATTCCAAAGAGGCAAACAATGATCACTCCCTTAAATTTCATATTTTCTGGAATCTTTTTCAACTCTGATTCTGCTTTGTCAAAACTTGCTTTCCCCCCTGTCCTGAGGGTATCACCAGCTCTGTGACCAGATGCAAGGTCCTCCGTGCCCTTCACAGCACCTCTAGGGCAGAGAGCCTTCTTTCCAAAGGCACTGGGGTCACCAACGAGACTCTGACAAATCGAATCCTGTCATATGACAGCAGTGTTCTGGGCTCAGCTGGGCAGAAGTAGAGCTGCAGAGGGATCGTGAACATGAGGTAGGCAGGCCTCAGACATACTCCCGATTGCTCATGGCTCTTGCTTTAAAAAAAAAAAAAGCAGTACTCCTGTGCTCTGCACATGGGTAAGACTCAAAAAGTAATGATAACTATGTGCATGATTTCATAAGATATTAAACCTTCCAAGCTTCGAAAAATACTGAACCAGTTCACAAAAGGCCAAATGGACAGATAAAGTGCTTATTGGTGTGACTGGCCCAGGTTTCTTGCATTAGGTTCCTTCTACTGAGTTTCAAGAGGTAACACATTGGTATTTAAAGATGCAATACATAACTGCTAGATATTCACTTGTTATTAATTATTCATTTGTTTCAACACATCTCTGAAAGCCAGCCTGCCCCAGGTTCTGTACTTGGTTGTGTTTGTGTTCTACCAGCACAACATGGAGAGATACAGATGTGTGTGTGTGTGTGTGTATGTGGAGGGTTTTTGATGACCACATTAGAAGAAAGGAAAACAAGAAAGAAAAAGAAAGTGTGTGGTGAAATTTTTATTTTTTTTTTAAAGATTTTATTTATTTGTCAGAGAGGGAGAGCTAGAGACCACAAGCAGGGGGAGTGGGAAGAGGGAGAAGCAGGCTTCCCGCTGAGCAGGGAGCCCGATAAAGGGACTCGATCCCAGGACCCTGGGATCGTGACCTGAGCCGAAGGCAGACACTTAACCAACTGAGCCACCCAGGAGCCCCAAGATTTTTTTTTTTTTACTTAATCTCTACACCCCACATGGCGCTCGAACTCACAACTCAGAGATCAAGAGTCACGCAATCTTCCAACTGTGCCAACCAGGCACCCCTAATTACACAATGATTAACGAACGGAACTAGGGGCACCTAGCTGGCTCAGTCAGTGGACCATGTGACTCTTGATCTCAGTGTTCAAGCCCCACGTTGGGTGTAGAGATTACTTAAAACTAAAATCTTTCAGGAAAATTAATAAAATAAAGGGACTAGACATCAACTTGGAAAAAAACCCATCAAACTTATTAATGTCCTTATCATGACTATTGGTAGTCTACAGATGGCGTTTGTGCAGAGAAGAATTAACATAGCAAGCCTGAACTGTGAGCCACGAAGAGGCCTGCTTGCAAGGTTGGCTCTTGGCAGGTGTCTGGAACTTAAGCTTTGAGAAAGTTCCCACCCTTAACTGATAAGAGTGGCTCGCTGTGCCTAAACTGTTTATCCAAACAACGTGATTTATGCTGAACACCTGTTTTCCTTCTGCGAGCCCGGCACAGACCCTGATGCTGGGCTCTCAGAGGCTCTCTCTTCATCTGGGTGTATGCCAGGCGGAGACTGCCTCCATGACCAGCCTCCAGACAAAACCCTGGCCACCGAGTCTCCAATGGGCAACATTTTTATGTGTGCTCTTACATGGAGAATTTGTTGCCGGGAGGATTAACATGTCCTGTGTGGCTCCACGGGGAGAGGACCCTTGGAAGCTTGTGCCTGGTTTTCCCCAGACTTCACCCATATGCTTCTTCCCTTTGCTGGCTGCTTGGTATCCTTTGGCTTTAATAAAGCAGAGCCTTGAATACAATGGGATGCCGAGTTGTGTGAGGTCTCAGGAATCACTGAACCTGGAGGTGGTTTGGGGGACCTCCCAACATAGCGCTAAACTAGGTGCCTCTGAACGAAAAACAGGTTTTGGGAAAATACCACAGCACTATCTAATGTAATGTCAGTAAATGAACACACCATTTCATAAAAAGCCTCAGAAACATAGGATCTGGAAAAAAAAAAAAAGGTTCCTGAAGAAGTAAAGGATAAGAATGCTGCCAAGCAGCATAATGTCCTCAATGACCATTCCCTGAAATTAGGAGCTCTTCGGAACCTCTTGGCACCCTAAAGGCTTACTGTAGTGTTTAGAGGAAAGCACAAAGTGGAAAGTGCTGTCATTTACAATTTTTAGATCACTGAGCTTTAAAAGCCCTCTTGCTCCACTCATAACCATTCTTCCCCAGTGGACTTGATTTCATTCCCACTATTAATGAGGCTCATTTCGATATTCATTCACAAATCCTGTGTGTTTGAAGAGTAAAATGAATGTATCCTGTTACAGAGATTTCTAGACTAATTGCTTTAGCATCAGTTTGAAACATACTTATTCAACAAGAATTAATTGAATACCTTCTACATGCCAGGCAGACTTGTAAAATTCTTGGGTATAACTTGAATCCTGCTGTTCTCGTTATGACTACCGCAGAATGCAGCTTACAGGCCCTTGTTAGGCAAGCCTCTCAAAATCCCTTGCTTCATTTTTCTCTTAAAGATGATCAACAAAAGCATGGATTTGGGGTATGTTGTTATGCTGGGCTTTGGATCAAATGAACTAGTCAAGTGTATTGTTTTCCATCCCTTTGATGAAATGCAGATTTTCCATTAAAGAAGCAAATCCTCCATTTAAAAAGCACTTAATAGAATGGTACTTCTTTCCAGCTGGTAAAATTTAGAACACCGAAAACAGTTTCATGTAAGACTCTTCTCCAAGTTCAGGGTAGAGCGGTTTCATTTGAGGGTGAGCTGGAGGCACTGGTATTTAACGCACACATCACGAGAGCATTTGTCCTGCACAGCGGGGAGGAGCACCCTCTAGTCCTAGTTTACATAACAGTGGGTGAAGATCTTTGTTGAGTTATTGTTGTGGGGCACGGCCCCTCCCTCGGAGCGCTGCCAGATTTCAGGGAAGGGCCTGGGCCAAAACTGTTAGTATTTTCCTCTTTAAGTCTCAAATCATGACACTCTCTGATCCTCCTGCAGGCCCAACCTTTCTGTTCTTTGAAGTAATTTGGAAGTCTACAGACTGTAACAGGTAAAAATAATGGAGACGGATAGTAAATGCTCCCAGCTGCAAAAGGGTACGTTAAGTTCAATCAGGATTTATCCACAGAGCATCGGCACCGTGGAAACCCTGAGCTGGAAACAAAAATGTGGCCCTTGCCTTCAAGGAGCGCGTCATCAGGTTGATGGTCTCTGGCAAGGCTCTTTGGTGTCAAGGAAGAGAGGCCCCCTGGGCTTGCTTATGCAAAGCCAAGGATTTATGATAAGCAAGGGCGAGCAAGCTGCTGGGAGTTAGTAAGAGAATGAAACCAAGAAGTGGGTGCCAACTGACAGCAGCGTGGTTCTCCTTGTCTCAAGGGTCCCAAGTATCTCACTGCTGCTTTTTCTCATGGTCTCTATTTCTCGTTGACTTGCTAGTGACCAGCTAGCTGTGGGAGCTTGAAACCAGCCAAGATTGCTCATTATTCTCCCCTTCTATGAGGATAGACTTTTAGCTGGACGCAAGGCTACCCAGCCAAAGGCCACCCTTCCAAGCCTCCCTTGTTGCAAATCGTAGCCATTTATTAGGCTCTGGCCAATGCGATACAGAAGGAAGTGATATGTACAACGTCAGGGTATGATATTCAATGGAAAGGAGTGAGCTCCTCTCTCCTTCCTTTTTCCCTCCATCCTGCCTAGGCGTGGATAAAGATGGCAGGAGGTGAAGCCATTGCCTTTGACTCGGAAATGAAAGCTGCCAGTAGAGGCTTTTGGAGGCGTAAGGCAGGAGCTTGGGTCCATGGAACTCCATGGAACCATCATATTAGTGAGGGACTCTTACATGAAAGGAAAACATGCTTCTATCTCATTTAAGCTGGGGTTATATTGGTTCTTTATTTTTTTTTTAAGATTTATTATTTATTTGAGAGAGAGAGAGAGAGCACAAGCAGGGGGAGGGACAAAAGGAGAGGGAAAGAATCTCAAGCAGACTCTGCAGAGCGCAGAGCCCAGTGCAGGGCTTGGTCTCAGGACCCTGAGACCATGACCTGAGCTGAAATCAAGAGTCAGACACTTACCCGACTGAACCACCCAGGTTCCCTGTATTGGTTCTTTATTAAAGAAGCTGGAACCTGTAACCTAACTAATAAAACCTGCTGTGTCTGCTTTTCTACCTATAAAATGGAACATGCTCACCTTACAGCTTCTACATTTGTAAGACTTAAGTTAAAGTGACTGACCTAGAATCAAATACCCAGGCAAGAGAATCAATCGCCCCATCTGGGTCTTCTAGTCAGCTAAGCTGTCCGGGGAGAATCAAGGAATCCACGGCTCGCAGCTGGGGCTCAGCCTGTGGGAGGGGTGAAGTGAGAGGGGTCTTCAGAGGAGGGCTGTCTACTGACCTTAGCTTCTGTCCTGAGACTAACCATTCCTAGAGACATGTATGTATTATTTTAGAAATAAATAATTCATAACAGGTCAAAGCAAAGTATACGCATTAAGTAGATTACTGAGAAGGAAATCTTCGAAATTGGAAGAACAACCAACACCACTCTCCTAATTAATGAAGTCTCCTGTGGTTGTGAGGTGGACTGGCCAGCTATGGGGTGACCTCGTCCTCCCACACACATGTTCCGTGGCTGCTTGTTCTGCCAAAGAGGATGACAGCCCTAAATAAGAAGAAAGACTCTCCGGTCATGCATAGTCAAGGAGCTATGTTCTCCTGCTGGGCCCCCAAACCACACATAATTCACATGGGAAGTTTTGGGTAGATAAGGGGGTGTTTTAGCTAGAAGCAAGGAATGTCAGACTGAAGAGCAGCACTTTTAGGGTATTGGTGGGTCCCCTGGGAAATGAAGTGATAGTAATAAAGAATGCTTTTCCCAATGAGGGTGGAGGATTCTGTGCATTCATCCTCTTGTCTCTTCCCCCCATGCTCTCTGCCCTTGCAGCCAGCAACGAGCAGGAGGGTGTGATAGTTCAGAGGATGCGCTCTGGGCCCCTGCTAAGTCCCCTGGCAGGCACCCCCTCCAGGCCATTTTCTCTGATTTCTCCTATAGAAGGACTATGAGAGTACTATCACAGGGTAATGTGAGGACTGACAGAGGTAATATGTAGGAAGTGCTCAAAACAGTGCCTGGCACAGACTCAGTGCTGTGCATGTTAACTATCACTATTAATTAAACTTCCAATAATCATTATTATTCTTTCATTAAGCAAATGCTTATGAAGCCCCTGCTTGGCTCCGAGAGGAAGAGACCCAGCCGAGGTAAGTAACGTGCCCAAAGTCTCACAACTGAGAAGTATTGGTGCTGGTTTGGACCAGGTGGGTCTAGTTCCAAAAAGGGGGAAGTCGGGGGGGGGGGTTGCTCTGAGGGGAATTCTTATCAATTTCAACACATACCCTCCCTTCTTTCTTTTTTTCCTTGCTTTTAATATGGACATCATAGATGTAAAAGAATTAGTCTCTAAATTTCAGGAGCACACAGTCCAGTGAAAAGAGAGACTAGACCATTATAATATAGTGCTGTCATGTCTATGACAGAGGTCAAAAACGAAAAGGCATAGGAACCCAGAGTGGGTGCTTAACCAGACTCAGAGGAGCAGGGAAGGCTTCCTGGAGGAGGTGATTAATGAGCCTAGTAGGCTAAAGCCTTGTAAAGCAGAAGATGACATATGGAAAAGGCTTTATCTGGACACAACTGTTTTCCTAAATTACTAAAAGCAGGTCATTGCCTAGAACACAGAATGTGAAGGTGAAATACACAGGCTTGGAGAGCATTTTTTGGTTGTTTGGGGTGTGTGTGTGTGTGTGTGTGTGTGTGTTTCCAGGCTGGTTATTACTGAGACATTCCATGTGAAAAGGACTTTGTAAACTCCAAGAGGTTTGGAGTTGATCCTGGAAGCACAGGTGAGTCCTACAGTTGCTGGAAAAAGTAACTGGATGCACTGCTGTCCTTGGGCACCTGGGTTTTGGTTAAATCAAAGATAGAAGGACAAATGTTTTGACTTTTTCTGAATCAGTTCAGAGAGTAAAACACAAGCAGGGAAAGCCATGACTTTGAAGTTGTGGGCTTTGTCTTGCTGACTCCTGTCTCTCCAAATTCTAGGACAGAACTTGGCACACAGCAAACACCCAACACACATTGGTTGAATGAATGAATGAGTCGGATGAAAAGATGTGTATTTTAAGAGCACCCTTTGCCAACCTTCATTTATCCTTTGTGGGTTGATACTGACTAGAACAGTATTTTTGGCTTGCATCTGAAGGAGCTGACAAATTATTAAGTTATATATTAACCAGTCTTTTGGTTATATATATGACTCAGCAGTTCTGAGGAGCTAACACTGCATTTTTTTTAAATTGAAGTATAATTGACTACACTGCAACTTTAACTCATAAATAGTTAAGTGTGGCCACCTGTTTGATACTCAGAACTCGGCTATGAACCAGTAAGGAACAGATCCATAACATGACCCCTGTCCCATGGAGGTAAGATGTCATAGGAAGATGGGGATAACATATGAAGAGGATCAGAATATGCCACCCCAAAATATGTAGCTTTGGCATAAGAATTATTTTGAGGTGAAGGCAATTAAGAAACAACAGACGTGGGAGGAACCCTCTGTCCTCCCCTCTTCTGCCTAAAATCGGGGCACAATTTCCCTTTGTGAAATTCTCCCCCCTCCTCTCTTCTGTACCAGGAAGGGAAGAGCGATTCTTAATCCCTGGAGAATCTTATCACTGGAGTTTGCATAACAAACCTTACTAACATAACCCTTATCTCCATTCATTTCCTTCATATATTTACCTTCCCACAATATAACACCCCTAGAAGCCAAAATCTTTTAACTTCCCGCCTTGTCCCTTCTCCACAATTTATTGCCCCTTGTTAAAATGGTATAGAAGTTCTCAAGCCCAACCTTGTTCTTTGGGTTTTCACTTCTCCTCTGGGAAGCTCCCATGTGCATGCAGATAAATCTGTGCTGTTAATCTCTTTTGTTGGTTTAATTTACAGTCATCATTTACAAAACCCAAGAGGTTAGAGGAAAAGTTTTTTTCCTCCCCTGCACATGCATGATAGGAGGGTGATCCCTACCAAGGCTAATTGTGTGATAATGATGAATGGTGCTTTAACTCACAGGTACCAAGATAAGAATATGTGAATAAATGGAGTGTAAGATAAATAATTGAGGGTTAGGTTTAATAAAGTAAGTGTAATTTCCCCTAGGGAACATATGTTTAAAAAGTAATAATATAGGGGCGCCTGGGTGGCTCAGTCAGTTGAGCCTCTGCCTTTGGCTCAGGTCATGATCCCAGGGTCCTGGGATTGAGCCCCACATCAGGCTTCCTGCTCAGTGGGGAACCTGCTTCTCCTTCTCCCTCTGCCCCTCCCCCCTGCTTGTGCGCGCGCGCGCTCTCTCTCTCTCTCTGTGTCAAATAAATAAAATCTTTTTTAAAAAGTTATATACAGTTGATCCTTGAACAAAATGGGTTTGAACTGTGTGGGTCCCTTATATGCAGATTTTTTTACAGTGCAGGACTATAAGAGTAAATGTATTTTCTCTTCCTTATGATTTTCTTAATAACATTTTCTTTTCTCTCATTTGTTTTATTGTAAGAATACAGTATATAAAAACATATAAAAATGTGCTGTTTATGTCAACAGTAGGCCAATTATTAGTTAAGGTTCTGGGGAGTCAAAAGTTATACATGGGTTTTAGAGCATGGGGGTGAGGTAGGGGGTCAGAGTTCCTAACCCTTGCCTTATTCAAGGGTCAACTGTCAAAGAAATTTCATGTCACCATGTGAGGAAAATATTTTTGTTTCATTTCTCCTATATGACTTATGGCAGGCAGGAGTAAAACCAAGCAACTCAAAGGCAAATTTTAACAGCTGAAATGGATTTTTTTTTTTGTATTGGGAATAATGCCTATAAATCCTACCCATACCTTCTTCATGCTGTAAGTAAAGTGTACTTACATCACTTTACAGAGCAATTTCCTTGAAAACTTTTTGCAAAAAGACTAGGTGAGGCCAAAATGTTTTTTAAACTTGTGATCATGATCCAAGCATTTTAAAGTGCAAAACTGGAGAAAGAAATGGAAACTAGTAGAGTAGCCAATATGAAACACACAAAAAAAAGAGTGGAAAATTTTTTTCCTACTGTGTCGACCACATTCCTCCCCTAAGTAATAAGGATTTTACTTGAACAAGCATAATAACATAATAGGTGCTTATTTATTTAGAATGGCTGGAAAATGAGTCCACGTACTTAATTTCATTTTTTGGATGAGTTATCAGATACACCACTCAAGAATTTTTTTTTTAAGATTTTATTTATTTATTTGACAGAGAGAGACAGCGCGAGAGGGAACACAAGCAGGGGGAGTGGGAGAGGGAGAAGCAGGCTCCCCACTGAGCAGGGAGCCAGATGCGGGGCTCGATCCCAGGACCCTGGGATCATGACCTGAGCTGAAGGCAGATGCTTAACGACTGAGCCACCCAGGTGCGCAAGAATTTTTATTTTTAAGTCACCTCAATACTTAAGTTATCTGGGCTTATTTTATTCTTTCTTTAATTCAGAAAACAAGCACAGAAGGATTTTTCAAGACCTTGCTCCTTCAAGGCCGAACTCCTCAGTAGCCTTCAATATCTTGCTTGATCTGGCCTCTGTGGGGTAGGCTAAATCGGTAAAAGGGATTAAGAGGTACAAGGTTGGAGTTATAAAATAAATAAACTATGGGGATGCAATGTACAGCATAGGGAATATAGTCAAGTACATTGTAATAACCTTGTATGATGACAGATGGTAACTAGAGTTAGTGTGGGCATCATTTCAAAATGTATAAAAACATCAAATCACTATGATGTGCACCTGAAATTAATAGGATATTGTATGTCAATTATACTTGAATTAAAAAAAAATTTAACTTATAGCAACAGAAAGTAGATTAATGGTTACCAGGGGTTAAGGAGGTAGAGGAGATAGGAAGATGTTGGTCAAAGGCTATAACCTTCCAATTATAAGATGAGTAAGTTCTGGGGATCTAATGTACAGCATAGTGACTACAATTAACAATAGTGTATCGTATACTCGTATACTCGAAAGCTGCTCTGAGAGTAAAACTTAAATGTTCTCACCACCACCACCACCAATAAAAATGGTAATTATGTGAGGTGAGGGATGTTAATTAACCTCATTTCACAATAGATAAGTGTATCAAAAAAACATGTTGGCCACTTTAAATGTATACAGTGTTACATGTCAATTATATCTCAACAAAGCTGGAAAAAAACTGGAGGAAAGGGAAGAAAAAAATGCTTTCTACAAAATCCATTCTGTTAGAAGCTTTATGTATTGACCGGCTACTGTGTATTAAATGTGGGGATACAATATTGAAGGGAAAGGGCTCCTGCCCTTCTGGGGTTTATAATCTAATGAAAACTGAAAGAAAACTTCAGTTAGTTTAGTTTTCTGTTTACTATATTAATGCTTTTAACATTATTGAACAAAAGGCCTATTTTCCAGATGTCTTCATTGCCAAAAGCTAAACACATTTATTTCAAGAAACAGGTGCTGAGCAACTTTCAGCATAATCTGGAAGTACTCTCCTTTGTCAGAACGGTGCTACGTGCTGAAATTTAGACAATTAGATCCTTAGAAAATGATTCCCACTGCCTCCTAGAGTGAAAAGAGGTTGCATTTCAATAGGAAACCCTGGCCTTTACATTTTGGAGTAAACAAGTTTACAAAGGAATTAAACTGCATTAGTATTTTGATACCATCTTAAATTACCTGCGATTTTTGATAAGCAACAAAGACTGGAATGTGACTCTGGAACGTGAGTCGTTCTGTACTTCGACATGGTTGCTGAGCTGAGTTTCGGGATGTTAATCCTACTCCCTACAAGCAGAAGCTTTTAAACCACATCCTCATCAAAATCAAGAGCACAAGTTGTTATAAAGAAGCTAAAATTAAGCAGCTGTATTTGATAGAGGTGAAAGGCTGTGAGATCCTGAACCTTTCTGATCCCTTTTCCCCTTGAGAATTAATGAAAGGAGTAGGATCCTTTCACAGAAAAATGTAGATGAGCACAATACACACACAAAAAAATCATTGTATGAAAGCCCTGTGAAGGTTATGAACGCCTGACTGGGGCCTCTCCCGTCTTCCTAAACTCCTTCTCCAGACTGCCAAGTTCTATGGCAGCTGGTGAAGCGTTCGTGTGATTTTTGTGCTCCACACTGCCAACAATCAGCAGTTTCTCTGATCCGGAATGACAATAGATAAAATGACTAGGATATTGCCGATTGCTTCAAGTAGGAATGAGGCAAGATAAAGGTAAAAGGAGACAGAAGACAGAGAGAGAATGAGTGATGATGCATGAACGAATATGGGAATGAAGAGAAGGAAGAAAGAGATAAAGAGAAGGGGACGTGGAGGCAGGAGGTGGGTGATGGGGACAGGTGGCCGGCCCTCGCTTCCGAAAGTCTAGAAGAAGCCCTTGCCTCCCTCAGCTCCTGTGAGCCCCCATGACTCAATGAACTCTCATCTCTCCAGCTCTCCTGGCCCCCTGGTTCCTTCGTACCCCTGTGGATGCCCCCCCTGCTTCTCTCTCAGCCCAGCTGCCTGCTTGTTAAGGACTGCCCCGCTTCTCTGCTTCCTTCCACTATGGATGGACTTTCTACCCCAGCTGCCTCCATTGCTTCACCAGCTCCTCCCTTTCTTGCCCAATAAATAGATTTCTACTGTACCCGTGTCCTGAGGCTTCTCAATGAGGACCATTGTGAAAAGTAAAATGGTCTTTTTTTTTTTTAAGTAGGCTTCACTCCCAATGTAGGGTTTGAACTCAGGACTCAGAGATCAAGAGTGGCATGCTCTACTGACTGAGCCAACCAGACGTCCCTAAAATGGCCTTTCTTATCTTCATTTTATGTAGTTACTCACTTTTCCCCTTAAAACTCTCTTCTATGGGGAAAAATAATAAAGATTTGCTTTGGGGTGTCTGGCTGGCTCAGTTGGTAGAGCATGCAACTCTTAGTCTTGGGGTTGTGAGTTTAAGTCCCATGTTGGATGTAGAGATTACTTAAAAAATGGATAAGTAAATAAAACCAGGGGTGCCTGAGTGGCTCAATTGGTTAAACGTCCGACTCTTGATTTTGGCTCAAATCATGATCTCAGGGTCGTGAGATGGAGCCCCAAGTTGGGCTCCAGGCTGGGTGTGGAGCCTCCCTAAGATTTTCTCTCTCCCTCTGCCCAACCCCACTGCCCACGCCCCCACTCCTGCACACTTAGGTGTGTTCTCTAAATAAATAAATAGAACCATGTTATCAGAAAACTTAAAAAATAAATAAATCTTAAAAAAACCCCAACTCTCTTCTATGTTGTTTTCTGAGTTCATTTTAGTGATTTTCTTTGTACTTAGTTATGTCATTTGCTCCACCTCTTTTTTTTCCCTCCAAATCTAAGCCACCCAGAGCTGACCTCTCTCTTTTCTATATACCTGCCATCCCTGAGGAAACTATGGATTATAATGGCGTAGCATAGTGTGGTAAGAAAAACGTGGATTTCAGAGGCAGAAAAAAAAAATTCTGGTTCTAGTATCACTGCTGTGCGACCTTGAACAAGATACCAACCTCTCTGAGCCTGTTTCTTCCATCTGAAAAAAAAACTGAGGACTGTCATATCTCCCTGGAATTTTGTGAGGATTAAATGGGATAACATTTGTAAGAAAGTGCTTGTCATGGTCTTTCATTGAGCAAACGTGTTGACCAGCAGCTATAGGCTGGACTCAATATAACATACTGAGGAATGAAGCAACCAACGAGACACAGTTTCTACCCTAAATAGACTCACAATCTGGGACAGACATTGGCATGTAAACACATAAATCGAATACACTGTGTCAGGAGCAACAATAAGAACATTTATGAAATAGAAAGGTGACACAAGAAAAGGGGACGAATAAACCTATTGGAGGCTTGTGAGACAAGGAAGCCTTTTGGGAAAAGGTGAAATTTGAGTTGGATTTTGAAGAATCAATTTTTTTTTTTAAGATTTTCTTTGAAAGATAAATGTTAACAAATAGAAGCAGAGAGAACCGCTTATGTAGACACAACTAAGTGTGAAACAGCCCAGACTATTCAGGCTGGGGAGGTACAGAGAGGCCAGATAATAGGATGGTAATAATGATGGCAGTGACATCCAATTGTCGAGCGATTACTCTGTGCCAAGCACTGCCACATAATTAAGCACTTTGCATCCATGACTTCTTGAAATCCTCCTTACAGCCAGCCTGTGAGTAGAGAGAGCTTGGCTCGGCCCTGGGGCCAAATGAAGAGCCACTAGACTTTTAAGTAGGGTAGATACCATACTACTTTCTGCCTCTATGAATTTGACTACTCTAGGTACCTCAGAAAGTGGAACCATATAGTATTTGTCCTCTTGTGACTGGCTTATTTTATTGAGTATAATGTCTTCAAGGTTCGTCCATGTTGTAACATGAGTCAGAATCTCCTTCCTTTTCAAGGCTGAATAATATTCCACCATATGTTGAAGAGCAGCAGATTTTACCACCTCAAAATGTGTCTCTTTGTGGCATAAGGATTATTTTGAACTAAAACCATTCAAAACCCAGCGGATTCAGGAAAAAGCTCTTTACCTCCCCTTCAACTGCCTAAGTTTATGTTGGAAAGGGGGCCTATACCAGAAAGAGAACTATTACCAGAGATAACTTTTTACCTGAGAAACTTATCTCTGTAACAGGGTAACGTTTGTTTTCCAAACATATCCTCTGCCTTCCTGTGAATGGCCTTTCTTCCCTTTGTCTCCCCAGATCCTTACCTTTTTCCTTAGCTCCATGATATATAAACCTCAACTGAGTCTTCAGATCTTTATAGGGCTCCCACATGTAGGCAGTTAAGTTTGCTTTTCTCTGTTAATCTGTCTTATATCAATTAAATTATTAGACCAGTTGAAGAACCTAGCAGGGAAGTAGGGAAAATTTTTCTACCCCTTCAATGTATGTAGCACGTTTTGATCATCCATTCATTCACTGATGGACACTTGCGTAGCTGCCACCTTTTGGCTGTGGTGAATAGTGCTGCCGTGAACCCGACGGCCCCAGCATCTCTACACCATGCTACCTCCAAGCGTTTGGGGTATATACTCAGGAGTGGGATTCCTGATTCGTATGGTAGTTCTATCTGTAATTCATTTTTTTCTTTGTCTCTTCTTGTATTGTTTTCAGAAAATCCATGCTATAAGAAATCAGTTTTGGAGACGAATCTGGGAGAGGAAGGCTGAGGTCGGGATGTCATTCCCCGGCCACAGATGAGAAGAACCTCAATTTCAGGCTGTCGAGAAGGGAAGGAGAAGAAAAGGTAAGCAACTGGTGAGAACTTGATGCCTAACTGGCTGTCAGGGAAGGGGGCAATGGCATTCTGAATGACTTCCTTATAAGGTCTCTCCAGATTTGGGGGAGCTGGAGTTTAGACAATTTTAGGTGTCATCTTTGAGAAAAAGAATAAAAAACAGTGGATAAAAAATTAAATGCAGGGCTCTGACAGGTGTCCTGGGAAGCGAGGGGGCCCTTCTAACGTACAGCTGAGAAGAGCATGTGCAGGGGGCATCACGTTTATTTGGCCTTCCAACATCAATTTCCTCCCGTTTTCCTTTGGGGTTGTGCATCTACCCTCTCTCAGCTCTTGTGCTGCGGGGGGAACCGCCTCCTCGCCTCGCACTGCATCTCAGACACCTGGCCCAGACCTGTCAGTCAGAGCTTTCCTCCCCGAGGCTGAGTGATTGTGGCCGAGAGGGGGGTGGTTGACCCACACCAGGCCAAGAAGACTCGGTTCTAGCACTTTTGTTGGAACCGTTGGGAAATTATTCACTTTTTTGTCATGCTCTCTTTTGCGTCGTGGCTGCTGAGAGGTTAGGATGCAAGCCTGGATCTTCTGGTGGTAAATTTGACATCAAGGGGGGAAGAGAGTCAACAGAAGAGGTATGTGGTGACACTGGCTTGTGATCCCTGTGACTGGGTCCCTGAATCCAGTCATGCCTAAAGTTCTATCTTCTCCAGACTTTTCTGTCACATAAGCCAATTAAGCCCTTTTTTTTTCGTCTAAGTCAGTTTGAGTTAGTTTTCTGTCTAACCAAAATATTCGACTTCCATATTTGTCACTTGAAACCAGTGACTGTGCCTAGGGAGCAAGCACTTTGACAGGTCTGCCCCATGCCTGCCTCTGGTGTGGAAGGAGGTGGCTATGGGACTGGAAGATTCGCAGTATCATGGGGAGTGAGTGGTAGGCACTCCTCAAAAGGACATGCAGTGCAGCCAAAAAAAAAAAGAGCGGATATACCTTGCAAGAGTGATTTCAGATTCTTGAGGGATCTAGGAAGTTGGTTTTTGAGAAATCCTAAAGCAGGCCTGGTTTCAAATCCCAATTCTGCTCTCTATTAACTGTTTGACTTTGGCCAAATTGTATATCCTTTCTCACTGAATCTTAGTTTCTGACTGTGAATGGGAATAGATAATATTTACCATTACAGGGTTATTGTGAGCGATATCTATAAGTGAGGTGACCATATAATTTATCAACTAAACAGGGACACTTTTGAGAGTGAAAAGGAAAACTATTCAGGAGACTTACCAGGACTGTATGAGACAAAAAATATTAGTAGTACCATGTTTCACTCTCAAAAGCATCCCTATTTGGGTAATAAATTATACAATCTCACTGCGCATAATACATCTCTAATGGTGCTTAGCACAGAGTAGGTGCTGAAGTCTTAGCCTCCTGTGAGCCTTCTAGGGTCCCCTCTGCCTTTAATAAAACTGTTCTTTGTAATTCTCCTGCATTGTGGATTTATAGGATGTATCCTCCAAAACATTTGTTACTATTGTCCTGGTGGCAAGATACGTGACAATATGATCCACAGATTTGTATCTGTGAAAGCATCTTTTCTTATAACTCCCCAGCAACTGCTTAAAATAGGAATTTGGAAAGGTAGCATTGACCTCTTTAAGAGCCTTTATTTCAGTTCAAAGTGTTCTGCATGTTAAAGGCGTTTCCAGCTAAAATACTTAGGATTGTTGGGACACACCCCGGAGGCTATTTTGAAATGTGAAATTTTACTTAAACTTGAGCATTTGCTGACACATCCTATTGGTAGAAGTTGGTCAGGATTTTCTAAATCTAGCCTAGCAGGGAAAAATTAAAGAAAACACAAAATATGGGCAGAAGACTGAACAAACACTTGGCGAAAAAGATACATAGATGACAAGCACATTAATTTATTTATTTAATTTTATTTAATTAAAATTAAAACTACAATGAAATACCACTTCACACCTATTAGAATGGCTAAACTTAAAAAGATTGATCACACCAAGTGTTGGTGAGGATATAGAGGAACCGGAACTCTTATATACTGCTGATGGGAAATGCAAAATGGTACAATCACTCTGGAAAAATTTAGCAATTTCTTAAAAAAATTAAATAGGTACCTCTCATATGATCCAGCCATTCCACTCATATTTATCCATGAGAAACGAAAGCATAGGTCCATAAAAGACTTCCACGTGCATGTTCATACAGCTTTATTTGCAAGAGCAAAAAACTGGAAACTCAAATATTCAATAAGGGAATGGATATATACACTGTGCTATATCCTTACCATAGAATACTACTCAGCAATAAAAAGAAATGAACTATTGATATATGCTACAACATGGATGAATTTCAGAGTGATTTTGCTGAGTGAAAGAAGCCAGTTAAAATGGAATACACAACGTATGGTTCCATTTACCTAAAATTCTAGGAAACACACACCATGTGTAGAGACAGAAAGCCTATCAGTGGTTGCTTGGTCAGGTAGGGTAGCAAAGAAGAGAAAGAGGGAAGGGTTACAAAAAATCCACTTTGAAGTAGATAGTGGCATTGAGTATACTTACAATGTTTTGTGACTATCGTTGCCATCCATTTCCAGAGCTTTTTCATCATTCCAAGCTACAACTCTGTACCTATTAAACAATAACGCCCATTAAACAAAACTCACCTTTATGTCTGTAAGTTTGTCATGACAAAATTGAACACAGTTCTTGAACATTCTATAAGGAATGAACTTCAAGTAGATTAAAATGATTGTGACTGTATGTTTTCCATCTCCACTGTACCTCAAATCTGGCCACCACTTCTCACACTCAAAAGAAAAGTGGGTGAGGTTTTTGGATGACACATGGCCACTATCACACTACTGGAAAAACAGCCCAAACCGCTTGTCTCGCGAATTGTGGGTCAATTGTGTCATTTGTGTGGGAAGAATGACCTAATTATCATTACTTCCTCCTGTCTAAATTAGCAAATCACATATAAATCATTCACTTTCCTCCCTATTAGCCTCCCCTATCTTCCACCCCCCACCCCCAGTCGTTCCAAAGTCCATAGCCGTTTTCTGCATTTTCTCTTAAAGTTGCCTTTTTCATTCCTGTTCCAGGATGGCTCAACTGCAGTAAGATGTTTGGCTTCTCTCCTCCCGATTCCATGATCTCTTCTGGCACAGTAGCTGGGGTTTGGTAAACAAAACTCTTACACTAGGATCTCAGGGGTGGAAACATGTCCTAGGTGTGCCCAGGAAAGTGATGACAAGAGGTGAAGTTTTGCAGATGGGCAGACCTTGGCCAGGATACTTAGGTCTCTGAGTTTCATTTTTCTCATCTCTCCAACAGATATGATGTCCACTAGCTGTTCCTAGGGGTAAATGAGATAATGTTTGGAAGACGCCTGGTACAGTGCTAGGAGCTCAGGCGAATGATCAAAGTTATGCTCCCTTCCTCCTATGTATGAAATTACTTGGGAGATCGGAGGAAAGAAAGTGGTGGGTAGGAAGCAGAACCATGGAAGAATGGAGGCCGCTTCTGGCCCAAAGGAGGATACTTCTCTCTATTCAAAGGTCTCCAATCAAAGAGTCCTCTAGATTAAAAATAAAATTTAAAAAGTAGAGCAACAGCCACCTGGGTGTTTGGACTAGCTGAACTCCGGATACAGATGCTTGTAAAAAGGAGCCGTGCGAATCCAGAAAAGGACTTGAAATGCCCCAGGCTTTGCCATGGCACAGTCCCCAGTTTTTTCCTCACTGCGTTTAGAGGTTTAAAGACAGGGTGAGCTCAAACTTGGCCAAAAGCCTTGGCTGCTCCCGCGGCGGCAGCGGGGTAGAGGTCAGACCAACAGGTGTGGGAGGCTGCGAGGTAGGGAGGAAGGAGCAGGTGTCGAAGGACCCCCCACCCTTTCTCTGGCACAGGGGCTCCGAGGCTGCTCGTGGTGTTCCCAGGCGCGGGTGGAGGAGCCCTGCCCCGTATCAGAGTCGCTGTGGGCCGGGAGCCGGGGAAAAGACCGGGTGGGCTTCCCTCCCTCCGCCAGCCCCGAGGGCGGCGGCGGATGCCTGGAAGTTGACGTGCATTCTGGGCCGCTGGGAAGCCCCCAAGCGCCCGACGCCAGGGCTGGGCCGGCTCCAGTCCGCGGGCCGCCCGCGCCGCCCAGCCCTCGGCCCAGCTCGGAGGAGGGGCCCCCTCGCCGCGGGTCTCCGTGGCGTGAGGACGGGGGCGGGGGCCCGAGACCCGCGCGGGCAGAGAGCGCGGCGCCCGTGGCCCTTCAATTGGCCGGCCCGCCCCCTCGTCGGAGCAGCGCGAGGAGGCGGCTCTCCATTGGCCCGGCCCGTCGGCCAATCCCTGAAGGCCCGGGGGAGGAGGTGGGGGCCGTTCGTGGGGGCAGTTCGTGGGGGACTCGGCAGCGGAGCGGGAGGCTTTGCGGACCCAGTCGGACCGAGCCGCCGAGGCACCGCCCGCGCCCCGCCGCCGCTTCTGGGCGTCTCCTGCGCCGCCCAGGGGAGCGAGCTCCGAGCATCTCGCGCTGCGGCCACTCCTCGGGGCCAGGAGCGGGGAAGCCGAGTGCGAGAAACCCCCAGACCCGAGCGCAGCCTCTTCCTGCCGCCCTAACCACCATGACCCACTTCAACAAGGGCCCTTCTTACGGGCTCTCGGCCGAGGTCAAGAACAAGGTACGCCCTGGGCGAGGGGTGGGAAGCTAGACGCCGCCCGGGGGTCCCTGGGACTGGGGCGGCGCTGGGCCGCGCTTCGCCTCTGCGCGCCTTGGCCGTCTGGCTTTGCAGGGAGGAGACGTCGGGGCGGCGCGAGAGCGGCGGCGCGTCCGGGTCCTGTCCCCGGGCTCGAAGCGCCGGCCCCCGGGCGCTCTCCCGGCTTTGTTCAGCGCCGCGGGCTGGGACCGGTGGCGGGCGGTGAGTTCCCGGGCTCCTGGGATCCCGCAGCGCCAGCCTGCAGTTACCGGAGCCAGTCCGTGGCTGCAGGACGCGCCCCTCCGGGAAGGGGGCGCTCCTGCCTGGTCATTCGCCCTTAGGTGGGGCCAGTCGGCGCGGCTGGGGACCCCGCACGCAGCCCCCGCCGTGCGCCGGGCCTGGGCAGCTGCCCGACCCAGCGTTTTCTCCCACCCCAACCCCTGGCCGAATTCAGCCACAAGCGAAGTTAGGCGGTTACGTGGCCGAACTGGGCCCCCCATTGTTCCTTGCTTCTTCCCGGGGAGGGGACCGTTGAGCGGTCCGCCGGCCCCAGGGACCCCAGGACCCTTCCCAGTTTTCGAATCGCGGTGCCTCGAGGCCGATTTCTGCTTTCCTGCTGCAGAAAACACACAAAGCCTGAGCGCGCCGCTTTGGGAGTGAGATCTGCTGTAGAGTTGAGATAAAAAACAAAACAGAAGTTTGTAGTACATTAGACTTTAACGATATCAAGGATATTTTCGTGGGTTGCTTTTGTTTGGGGTATATTTTCCGAGGCGGGTTGTAGTTTGGAGTGATTTGGCTTTGGTAACTCTCGGCTTTGCCACTGCCCAGCCTAAGAATGCGTTGGGTTTATCTTTGGGACTTTTGGTCTGGGAAAGAGATGAGAGGCGTCCCCCTCCCCAAATCCTCTCCTTCCTTCCTCCCTCCCTCCCTCCCTGCATTCCAAGCCCATGACATCAGGGGTTTCTGGGGGGAGAGCGCAGCCAATCGGCGCGGAACTGCGCACAGAACGCTCATTGTCTCCTTTCTGCTGTTCTGGCCAAAGCGCCACAAAGGAGGGCTGCTGCGGTTTAGTTCCCATTAACCTCCCGGGAGCCGAAGCCTGTCCGCGTTGCCACCGCACCGCCCGACCGCTGGTAGAATACGCAGCCATTGTCGGCGCTGTAGCATCCCAGCGCTGGGGATGTATGCGGTGTGGAGGGAATTGTCGAGAGGCAGTGGAGCGCGCCGTTGTCAAACCCCAAGGGGGGAGTTCTGTCTCTTCTCACCCTTGCTGTAGCCTGCGCAGCATAATTCCGTTGTTCATAAATTCTGCACAGTCGGTGAAGCAAAGCGTTGATTTTAGTCCCCGAATCTAAAATTGGAACGTTGAGGTCCTTTACCTTGTCAAGTGTGTTGCCCTTACAGTCTCCTGAACATTTTTTTTTTAAAGGACAGAAAAGTAAGTGGTTTGTGTCTGATCGTTCGGTTCTTTCCAAGGCTTACACATGGAGCTTTAGGATTCTTTTCAGAGGAAATCGGCAAGTCCAAACTGTTGGATGGGTTACCCTGGCCTGGCTTGTGCACATTAATTTTAATTCGCCCTTGTGATTCTTGGCCGTCGGCAGTTGAGTCTCTACCTTTTGCATTGTAAATGAGGTCCTGATAACTTTGGCAGTCCTTCAAGTGACTTATTTTTCTTGGATGTTAATATCCGTATTAGTTTCTTTTTGCTGACTAATGAAGCAGCTTCTGCCCTTTTCCTACTTTTTATTGAGCAGACCGACGAAGGAAGTGCAGAGACTGAGGCTGGATCACTGTAATTATTATACATTTTTAAAAACAGTAAAACCTCAGTTTTCAGAGCCTCTGGAAAGTTATTATAGCTTTCGGTTTCTGTAACTGTGGGTTTATTCCTTTAAGCACCAAAGCCGAATTTTAACAACACCCTTCATTTATATGGGCCCTTCAGACAGTACCCTTTCATAGGAAGTCTTTTGATCTTAACAGCACAGCAGCTCAGTGAGGTGGGAAGGATTGCTGGGGCTACCCAACATCATTTGCAGGTCGGGATGGTGAAGCTCAGACAGGCTGTGATTTGCTCACTCACGATCACAGAAGAAAGTTGGAATATTCTAAGAATTTTAACTCTAAAAGTGGTATCTTAGTGAAGTGCTTAGGGATATTCTTAGTGAAGTCACTCTTGTCTGCCCCACCCTCCCCACTTTTGCTGTCCACCTGTCACTTCTTGACATTGTGATTATTTACACAATGCTGTTCTCATCTGTTCTGGGCTTGGAAATCGAATATCCATGTTTGCTAGGCCTTTGTGTGAGATATTGCATTTCAGTTGAGGACACAGAGCCAACAGTGGAGTGGGTATATGGAACATGAACTTTGACATCGCTTGGTTTGGACACCTTTTGATTTCTTCCTGCTTTTTCTTTATGTATTGCGTAACTGATAAGTCGCTTAAATGTAAGGTGTTCTCCCCCCCCCCCCTTAAAACTTCATGTAACAAAATGGAAGAAATAGAAACCTCCTCAGGAAGCAGTGTGGAATGGACCTTGGAGTTGAGCAGACATGGGTTCTTTTTTTTTTTTTTTTTTTAAGTAGGCCTCACACCTACCATGGGGCTTGAACTCACAACCCGGGGATCAAGAGTCCCGCACTCTACTGACTGGGCCAGCCAAGTGTCCTGAGCAGACATGGGTTCTAGTCCTCCCTCTGCCACTTACTACCTTGTATGGTGTTGGGCAAGTTAGTGGATATCTCTGTCCTTGTTTCCTAATCAGTAAAATGGGGGGAATGATAGTTACCACCCCTAAACATTGCATTGAGATGTGTGTTTGTAGTAAGTCCTCAGTGACTATGTTGTAGCTATTAGTTCTTAGTAACAGAAAATTGGTAATCTATTTCTTAGGCTTGTCACTGCCTCTGTAAGTATTCCATTTCTATTAAATAAGCCTTTGATCTTAAGTACTTTTAATTAGTAAAATTTCAGGGAAAAATCTGTAAGCTTAAGATACTTTTTTGGCAAGATGATAATACATGGCAAAACATGCCAAACTTACTATTTTTTTTTAATGGGCAAGAAGTTTGAAAACAGCCTAAAAAGTAGAATCCTTCAGCATGGACTCTGAACATCTTTAAACAACAGGAGTCCGTAACTTTGGATCTACAAAGATCATAATAGAGTAGTAGGGTCGGGGACAGCACAGAAGCTGGTGTAGACAGTTCGGTGGGGTAGGTAGACTCTCATAAAGTAGTAAGGTCTTGCATGTATTCTGCAGGGTGAGCCAGACCCTTGACTGCATCTTGCGGACTAGAATGAAAAGGAATACACCTCTGTGCCCTTTAAGCTGTGAGAAAACAGGACAGGCCCTCAAGGAAAGCACAGCATCTCCTGATGCTTGGCTCTGAACAAGATGTTGGGCCCAGGGTAGTTCCTTGTAAAGTTGAGGATGCAAGGAGGCACACCCTCACCAGTCTTACAGCAAATGGGGTAGGGAGCTGAGAGGTCCCAGGGCAAGTGGAGGAAATGAGTTGTGGGGGGAGTGGGTAGAGCTGAAATTATCTTAACCTCAGGATGCTTTTAGGGGGGAGTCTATCTGAACTATTAAGAAGAAGAATGGGATTGGAATGCGTGTTCTCACCGTTTCCTGCTCACATGAAATGTATGATTTGAGCAAAGTACTTTTCACAGAATCTTCTTGGTTACAAAATGGCAGCCCTCAACAGCTAAAAACCATGTTGGAAGACTTATTACTAAAATTGTAAATCACTGAAGAGTAAGTGAAACAATCATATGGTAATAATTAAATAGGACCAAATGTGCCACGAGTCCTGCCAGCCTGCCTGCCTTTGGACAAGCAGTTGCTCCAAGAGCATTCCTGATCAAGGGAACCCCAAGGTGATGGTGGACTCCAGCTGTAGTTGTACCCTAAGGTGGTCTGCCTTGTTCTGCTAGTAGAGTACCAGAATCATGGTGAAAACATAGATGAGTTTAGCTTTAGCTTTTTATTTTTTATTTTTTTTGCTCCACACCCATTGTGGGGCTTGAAGTCATGATCCTAAGATCGAGAGTCCATGCTCTACTTACTGAGCCATCCAGGCTCCCACAGAAATAGGTTTTTAATTCAGAACTTTTGTTTATTGTCTCTTTCCACCAGCCCTAAGGGGTCTGGTCTTATTCATTGATGAGATATATCAAGATCTATATTTTAGAATATAACTTGGCATGTAGTTGGTGCTCAATATATGTTGATTTAATGAATTTATCCATCAGGAGTGGATTTTACTATCTTTAAAAATTGGAAATCAACCCTGTTAGAGTATTCTTCATAAAAGAATTTTGTAGTGCAGTGTGATATTTTGGAAGGATCAGGTGATTTTTTTACAGCTTGTTTTTCCTCAGTTTTATTAATATTACATTAGAAAATTTATTACCAAGATAATTCCTTTGTTGTTGCTGAGGCTTTTTTTTTTTTTTTTTTGGTGAGAAGCAAAGCAAGGTTTATTTATTTTTTTAAAGATTTTATTTATTTATTTGATAGAGCACAAGCATGGGGAGCGGCAGAGGGAGAGAGAGAAGCAGGTACCTCGCTGAGCAGAGAGCCCTACATGGGGCTCTATCCCAGGACCCTGGAATCATGACCTGAGCCGAAGGCAGACGCTTAACCACTTAACCGCTTAACCAACTGAGCCACCCAGGTGCCAAGCAGGGTTTACTGAGCGATAGGAAAGTGATAGTACAGAGCTCCCGAGGAGGGAGGGGACTGGAGAGGGTTGCCCCTGAGGCTCTTTAAACTCCCAAATTAGGGAGGAACAGTAGAAGTCCACTCTGGAAGGTTCTGCGGGATGCCAGCATGTCCCAAAGACCACCTGCAAAGTGGTCATTTAGCTCACCTGGGTGGGACATGCCCTCTTCCCCCTCCGCCCCCATCTTGACCAAAACAGTTAAAGAAAATAAATACATTTGCTAACTTGAGAAGGGGTGCCATGCTTTCCTCTTTAAAATGCTGAAATTTCTTCACTCTGGAATTTTAATGAAGATTATTATCAAGCTCACTGTCCTGTGACCCACAGCTTTTTTAAATTTTTTAATTTTTTTATTTTAGGGAGAGAGAGAGAGAGAGAGAGAGAATCCCAAGCAGACTCCCTGCTGAGCACGGCGTCCGCTGTGGGGCTCGATGTCACCACCCTGAGATCATGACCTGAACTAAAACCAAAAGTCGGATGGCCAACCAACTGTGCCACCCAGTCGCCCTAACCCACAGCTTTTTACACTCTTTCCTTCTTGGAAATTGTATTGTCTGTCTCGATCCACTTTTTTAGATTTCAAAAATAAGCTTGACAGTGCACCTGGCTGGCTTAGTCGGTGGAGCATGTGACTCTTGGGCTCATGAGTTGGAGCCCCACACCGGGTGTAGACCTTACTCAAAAAAACAAAAAACAAAAAACAAAAAACCTTGATGAGGAAGATCCTGCTGCTACAGCCATCAACCAGAGGCGCATCCTTTCTCCCCAGACTATTTCCCTTCCAGGTTGGGGTCACAGGGGCTAGTGAGTGTTTTCACTTAAAAGTGTGCTGTGAACCACAGTTACTATCTGTAACATTTTTAAAAAATGAAGCACAATTGGATGGTTTTGGTCTTTCAGCCAGTTACCATTATACCCAGGAGAATGAGAAAATGCTTTACTCACCTTCTCAGTACGACTAGGGGGTGGGAGGGGGCTTGTCCTTAGTTTTTTGGCGAGTTTCATTTTATTCTAGGCATTAGACTCCTACAGCGTATATTCCACGTGCATTGGCTCTGCTTAATGCTGAATTCCTGGCCATAGAGGGCTCTTAGCTGTTGCTCATATATACTTGTGCTCGGGTTTTGGGTAAGGATTTCCTGAGCCCAGAGTAGATCCTGCCTGTCTGTGGGGCCTGAGGCTTATGCAGTTTGGGGAGGGGGAGGAGATGTCAATCATTCTAAAAAATATAAAAATATGTTGCAAATTTTATGAAAAGAGATGACCAGGAAATCCTTGTGAACTTGAAGATGTCCGTTCATCTTCTCCAAGTTCTTGTCATGAGAAAGTAGAACCTAGTGGCTAAGAACATGGACTGTGGAGCCTGTCTGGGTTGGAATCTTTGGCTCTGCCCTTGACTTGGTCACTTTGGGCAAGTAACCCATGTCTCATCTGTAAAATAAGGATATGGGAATACCTACCTTTTGTAGGGTTGTTGGGAGAAATAAGTAAGGTAGACAACGCATGTAAAGTGTTTAGCATCCATCGTGCCTGGAACCCAAAGTGCACATTATGTCAATGTTAGCCATTGTTCCACTTTGCTGGCTGGTTCCCTGCCGGTTAGGTTCAGTCCTGTGTTCTGAGCTTCTCTTCTAGACAGTGAGATTATCTCCAGGACTTGGACATTCAGTCAGGAATCTGTTTGTATCTGGCAGATAAGGGACTACGGTGCCAAGCAGTATCTCTGGGTTTCGCTTCTGTGTCAGGAATAGGATCTGCCCCTAGAGTCCTTACCCAAGACTCCTTCCCCTGGCGGCCTGTGCCCCCTCTGTGACATCCCAGGGCCTCTAGCCCTGTTCTCGTTGTGTCCACGTTCGCCTCAGAGCCAGGGACTTCTGTGTGGAGCTAGAGGCTTTGCATTCTGGCCATGTTCTTATTTGGCTTTTTCTTCTTAAGAGATTGGTTTCTTTTAAACAAGATAAGATAGCTCTTTCATTTCTTGGTTTCAGAGAAGCCTCATATTCTTCCACAGTGGACTGTGGACTGTTTATTTTATTTTATTTTTTTAAGATTTTATTTTTTTAAGTCCTCTCTACACCTGTGAGGCTCGAACTCACAGCCCTGAGATCAAGAGTCACAGCTCCACTGACTGAGCCAGCCAGGTGCCCCTGTCTCTTCATGTGTAAATCTTGGTCGTCACTGGAGGCCTTCCGTTTTAAATCGTCTGATGAAGGCTCCACCTAGACCTGTGTGAAGTCCGTGAGCTCAGAAGACTTAGTTTTCCTCCGTGAGCTAGGGAGGGACCTTCAACAGCCTCCTCCGGCGGAGGGGAAGCTTCAGGATGTGATGCTCCCAGCAGTCTGCAGTGGGCAGGCCAGGGAACTGGAGGCAGGAATGCAGAAAAAACAGGAGGTCTTTGGACTTGGAAGGACTCTTTTGGGTGAGACACAACCTAAGCGTTTATGGCCATTTTCCTCTTCTCCCTCACAAATTTCTGGGGGGTCCTAGTTGTGGGGTGGCTCCACAGAGCCGGCTGTGATTTCATTGTTTCTTTCCCTTTCCCAGATGTTTAGACACTGATCTTTCCGCATTGTCCCCTGCCTCTCAGCCTGCTTGGTGCTACACAAGCCTCCATACTGGGGGTGGGGGTCGGGGGGGAGAGCAAGTGTGTGCTTCCTCAGTGCAGTTTTCCCTCCCTCCTTTTGTTTCACATGGGAGGAAATAGGAGAGAAAATAATCAATACCATGTGTAGTCAGTCTCTCCTCATTCAAACATGTGATTCCACTTTGAATGCAAAAATAGCAATAGCAATCATAGTTCTAATCAAGTATAGAAATTATACTTACGTTAAACATCACATTGTGAGCTTGTCCGCGTCCTTGGCCCTTAGCAGCTAAGCTGGAGCTCAGGGCCTTTCTCGAGAGTTCACATATGGCCACATCCCTTCCCCTGAATGGGCCCATTCTCTGCTCTGAAGCCTGGAGGGCAATTGTCTTCGCTTTTGCTTTACCTTTCTTGAGAGACCTGTAGGGTTGTATCAGTCCCTCAGCCCCACCACGCCTCAGACACAC
>NW_023270447.1:15418613-15474338 GCF_011800145.1 Mirounga leonina
TGTAGGTTGTATCAGTCCCTCAGCCCCACCTCGCCTCAGACACACACACACACAGACACACACACACGCACACACACACGTGTGCTTTGCCAGCCGGGCTTTCATTTTGAACTTCCTTCCTCTCTGGGCTTGATTTTTAAAATTTTCTTTTCCTCTTTCCAGTGACCGCTCCACCGTTGACACCCTTTCCTGCATTCCGACCTACAGCACCTTCTAAAACACGCATGTCGTAGGAGGCTCTTTTTATAAGGGCCAGTGGAGGAGTTAAAGTGTTTTTAGTCTGAGACATCTCTGCCAAATACCCTATTATGAACTTTTGAACCATACCGGCGACGCTCTCTGAGACTGCAGAGTCCCCATGGGCTGGTTTGAATCAGCGTTTTTCCTTGAGCTCTGCAGCCTGTTCATGTGCGTCGGTCTATACGGTGATGGTGGTGGATGCGCCCTTGCTTCTCCGGGAGTTGGAAGGACTCTAGGGGAAGACACAGAGTCTGAGGCTGCTGGCTCGTCCTCCTCCTGCAGCAGCATAGCTTTCTGGGCTGTCGGCTCTGTGACTAGGGTAGAGAATTCCTATCTGGGCTTGTTTAGGAGTGGGGGGTAGGAGAACATCTAGTGGAGGAAGAGACGTAGCCTTGGAGTCAGACCCAGGTCCAAAGCCCTGTGGAGCCCGTGACTTTCCGACAAGGCATCTCCGTATGGCACCATCTTCCTTGCCTATGAGAACCTCTTTTTTTACTCTGATTTTGTGAATGGAATGTTTGTTGTGAAGGATGCAGACGGGACCAGAATATAGAAGTCGTGAAAGTATCCTGTATCTCTTCACCCCCACCCACCTATTTGTGCAACTCTGAATATCAGTCGACCGTTTTAGAACTGAATTAGAGTCTATTGTATGGATCCCCGTTGTTTATTCATTACGTTCCTTCTGGTGGGTATTTCCTTCAAAAGTACTTGTGTAGAAAAGTGCATAACTTTTGACCTAACATTTAAAAGTGTTATAGGTAGTATCAGATGGCTCTTTAGAAAAATCAGTTTATACTTCCCACCAAAGGTATGAAAGGGAAGGTGGTTCTCCTCTTGATGTTCAAAAACAAAACAAAACCATATCAGAGTGGCCTTGTCAAAATTCAGGTCACTTGCTTTAGCTCATTATTATCAAGTCACGAGCCACGCACATCTGTGATACCTCCTCTCTCTGCCACCCCACCACTCAGGTGAGAGTTGGCAGCAGAGTGAGGTGGGGGCATCTCTTTTACAAATTATTTCATGAGTAGGTTTTTTATTTTTTTAAGATTTTATTTATCTGAGAGAGAGGGAGAGTGAGCACCAGAGCGGGGAGAGGGAAAAGCAGGTTCCCCACTGATCAGGGAGCCCAACGCAGGGCTTGATCCCAGAACCCTGGGATCATGACCTTTGTTGAAGGCATATGCTTAACCGACTGAGCCACCTAGGCGCCCCAGATAATGAGTGGTTTTTAAAATAGAAAGCCTAGGCAGCATCAAAATGATTTCTTATCAAAATTACTATAAAATAGGGATGCCGGGGTGGCTCAGTCATTAAGCGTCTGCCTTTGGCTCAGGTCATGATCCCAGGGTCCTGGGATTGAGCCCCGCATCAGGCTCCCTGCTCAGTGGGGAGCCTGCTTCTCCCTCCCACTCCCCCTGCTTGTGTTCCCTCTCTCACTGTGTCTCTGTCAAATAAATAAACAAAATCTTTTAAAAAATGGCTATCAAATAGTGTCAAGTGATTTTTCTGTATGATATATGGAATTTAAAGAAGGAAATCTTTTTGGTATCTGGACAGGAATGGCCAGCAGAGCACAGATGGAAGGATAAGGGTTGACATTTACTGATTTCTTCATGGTGTACATGAATTAAGTCGTTGATTCTTCCCATCAGCTCTCTGATGTAACTGATGTAAGCACTGTTAATGATCTCTGGTTTACAGGTGAGGAAACTGAGGCACAGTGGAGCTGGGACTCCAACCTGAGCATTCAGCTTCCAGAGCCCATGTTCTTCACTATTTTAATCAGAAGCCAGAACTCAGGGAGAATTGGCAGCTTTCAAGGGGGAGGGGGGGGAGAAGGCAGGCCAGAGAGGGAAGCTCAGGGATGATGTCCTTTAACAAGAAGCCACAGGAGGTGAGATTGGAGGGGCCTTCTGGAGTGCTGCAGAAACACACAACTGGATTTGGCTATGAGGGGTCCCTGGTGACCTTTTGAGAGATGGTCTTCAGTAGAAGTACTAAATGGAGAGGTTTGTCATGAAATGAAAGAGAAATAGGACAGTGTTGGAAGTTGGCAGCAGATTTAATCAAAGATGTGCCTGTTGGGGTGGCTGGCTGGCTCAGTTGGAAGAGCGTGGGACTCTTGATTTTGGGGTCGTGAGTTCAAACCCCAGGATGGGTGTAGAGATTACTTAAAAATATATATGTGTGCGTGTTGTGGTGAGCGTAGCATAATGTATAGAGCAGTGGGATCACTGTGCTGGGCACCTGAAACTATGTAACACTGCGTGTCAGCTATACTGGGGGGGGGGGAAGATGCACTTGTTTCAGACAGGATGGGGGGTGGTCTGTGCCCACTGATGGACCAAATAAGGGGGAGGGCTCAATACGCAGGGTGAGTGGGACCGAGGCAAGAGAGGGAAGAAGGTTCCCGTGGAAAGCGGGGAAGGAACACAGAAGAGGGCGAGGAAACAACTGAGGTGGGGAAGACCTCCCGTGCCATTGTCGGGTTCGCCCTCTCCTGGGAAAGAAGGGTGTTACTGTGCTCCTGCCCTTGTCTTCCCGGGGCTGTGAGCAGCTGTGAGCGCCCAGGGTGCAGCCAGCATGGGGCTGGGGGGCGGGAGGGGGAAAGGGGGGGATGGGCCAGGATCTGGATACACTGCGGACTCGCTGCTTCTCTCCACTGAGTCCTGCCCAGGCCCCTTTGCGGCCTGTGCAGCGCTCGCTCTCCTTATTCCCCTGGCCCTTGATCAGGAAGGGATGCAAAGTTGGGTTTATTTTGTTTTTGTGCCTGGATGTCTTTATTTATTTATTTATTTATTTATTTATAAGATTTTATTTACTTATTTGACAGAGACACAGAGGGAACACAAGCAGGGGGAGTGGGAGAGGGAGAAGCAGGCTCCCCACTGAGCAGGGAGCCAGATGCGGGGCTCGATCCCAGGACCCTGGGATCATGACCTGAGCCGAAGGCAGACGCTTAACCATCTGAGCCACCCAGGCGCCCCAGTGCCTGGATGTCTTTAGCAAGCCTTCGTGACCTAGCCCCCAAGAGACTTTGTGCGCACTCTGCTTCCCGAGGAGCTGGTCGTCTCCTTCCCCTGCTCTCAGCTTGCCCTACGGTCAGGTAGAATGGGGAGGTAGCCTTGTTGTCCAGATGTGACCTGATCCCAGGGGCCTCCTGGACTTCAGGACTGGAAAAGGGAACCGTGGTCACATGTAACTATTGCCTTTTTTATTTCAGTGTATAAGGAGCTTGGACCCCCTAGTATGTATCTATCCTGTCTTTGTGTAGGACTTGGTAACATGAAGGTGTTTGAACCTTACTTTTGACTTCATTTTTTTTTCGTACTCCCCATTAAAGTGAACCAAAAACCTTTTTACTTAGGGTCTCAACAAGTTGAGAGTCCTGTATCTTCATCTGCTATTTCATGATATAAGTTATAAAAATTTTTTAAAAAGAGGATATGTGAAATTCTATCCTTTTTGATGGAAATTTCATATCTCATTTTCACTGGGGAGAAAAAGGCTCAGTATCTTGCAGTTAATGTCTCTGGAAGACTCCTGTGACATCTCACTAGCCAGCATCTAGCCTGTTTCAATGAGGTATTTGAGCTCTGTTCTTCCCTGGTGGTATGAAGCCAGCTCTCTCAAAGGGACAGACTCGACTGTAGTTAGAAAAGGCATTCATGATCTGAGATCTAGCTGGGCCCCCAACAGGACCTCCCGATGTACCGAAGGCTGCCTGAAAGCCTGGCGTCCTGCTTCTCCTCGGCCCCCTTTCTGGCCCATGGCCCATCGGGAGCTCAGAGGGAGGGGGTGATGTGTGCTTGACTCACCTTTGGGGTAGGCAGCTGGGAGCACTTGGATGAATGTGGTCAGCCATGCGGGAGCAGACGGCATTTCCCGGGTCAGGAGAGGCGAGTTCCTATGCAAGTGCAATATACACTTGGGGCCTTGGAGGTGGATTTCATGCCCCCCTCAGGTCACAAGACCCACCCTCGGAAGCAAACTTGCTATATCACTGATGAGGAGTGAGTGTGCATTCCAAAGCTATGGAAAGGTCACTGCCATGATGTCCCTTGTGATTAGAGAAACAAAGGACAACTTTTCAGGCTGTCCACGTGCCGACTCACGGGTTATGGAGGAGGCATCTGGATGCCCACTGAGGACGCAAGTGCCTGGAGTTGTAGATGGCAGTAAAAACGCCCGAGGCCTGCACGTCTGAGGATCGGGGAGCCAGGCGGAGCCTCAAATCGTAGAAACAAAGCGCAGAGGAGCATCTCTGTTTTTATCTACTTTGCCCGTGGGGCTTCGGGGACAGTCCCCTTTCAGCAGGATTTCTTCAGCAACATCAAATTCAAGACCCAGCCAGCCTCCTTCCGAAGCTAGAGAATGTTCTCCAGCAGGCTTTCTCGTGGGTCTCCCGTGCCTGTGCTTGGACACTCCCGTGCGCTCTCTCCATTCCTGCATGCATCCAGTACGTCTCCCTAGAATCTCCAGTGTGCCATTCAGAATAGATGGACTTCCTCTTCTATAGGACTTTTTTTTTTTTTAATTTTTATTTTAATTTTATTTTTTCTTTTTTAAAGATTTTATTTATTTATTTGAGAGAATGAGATAGAGCATGAGAGGGGGGAGGGTCAGAGGGAGAAGCAGACTCCCTGCTGAGCAGGGAGCCCGATGCAGGACTCGATCCCGGGACTCCAGGATCATGACCTGAGCCAAAGGCAGTCGCCCAACCAACTGAGCCACCCAGGCGCCCTAAGATTTTTATTTTTAAGTAATCTCCACACCCAGATGTGGGTCTTGAACTCACAACCCCTAGATCAAGAGTTGTGTGCTCCACTGACTGAGCCAGCCAGGTTCTGCTATAGGACTTTCATCTAAAAATTCAGATGGTACTAGCCTGTTTCTTCTCTTGTCCCCACAGTCCCTTCTAGGTTATATAGAGCCACTGCTGGCTGACCAGTCTCTCCTTATGGGCTGTGGATGATTTTTTTCCATTCAATTTGCCTCTTCTAGAAATTGATGTCATTTGTCAGTGGCCCTCTTAGAGTGCAGCACTCAGAACTGATCACAGTAATGCCACGGATATTGTTTAACCTGCTAGGGTCCAGTGGGATTATTAACTAACTCCTTTGACGACAGAACACTGACTCATTCTGTTTTGATCACTGTGATGAGTTAGATGAGGCACCTTCATGTCAAGGGATTGTAATCCTTGCTTTGGCAAGTTGGTTTTCCGTCTTTATAAAGTAAGGGCGATGATGATTGCATAAGGTTTTCTATTTCACATACTCCTCTCACACCTGTTTTATTTAAATAATCCTCTCCTTGGTTACCTCATAGAGAGCTGTTGTTATCAAGCACATAAGACAAGCAATATTTTATTTTTTAATTTTTTTTAATATTTTTTAATTTTTTTAAAATTTTATTTTATTATGTTATGTTAGTTATCATACAGTACATCATTAGTTTTTGATGTAGTGTTCCATGATTCATTGTTTGCGTATTGCACCCAGTGCTCCATGCAGAACGTGCCCTCCTTAACACCCATCACCGGGCTAACCCATCCCCCCAGCCCCCTCCCTTCTAGAACCCTCAGTTTGTTTCTCAGAGTCCATAGTCTCTCATGGTTTGTCTCCCCCTCCAATGTCCCCCCCCTTCATTTTTCCCTTCCTACTACCTGTTTTTTTGTTTTTTTGTTTTTTTTAACATATAATGTATTTGTTTCAGAGGTACAGGTCTGTGAAGCAGTAGTATTTTATAAAGAATTGTATACCTGTGCAGAACAAGACAGCATTAGCTTTTTCTTTTTAAAGATTTTATTTGTTTATTTGCCAGAGAGAGAGAGAGCGAGAGCAGGAACACAAGCAGGGGGAGTGGGAGAGGGAGAAGCAGATGTCCCGCAGAGCAGGGAGCCCCATGTGGGATTCGATCCCAGGACTCTGGGATCATGACCTGAGCCGAAGGCAGACACTTAATGACTGAGCCGCCCAGGCGCCCCAGCATTAGCTTTTTTAGATAGAGTTGTTTAGCTTCTTGAGTATGCATGACTAGTTAGTTCTAGAACTTGCTGTAGGATTTTATGTATATCTGGAATAATTTATTAAGCTACGATTTTCTGAATCTGAACTTTGTTTCTTTTGAGCTATTCCCAGTTTAACTTTCCATTGTTTAATAAGTATGTCTAACAGTTTCCAGGTTGTCAGTTAATTTGTTACCAAAACAGAAGAGACTTGGATGCAGTCTTTCGAGCATCCGACCGTGTTTTGGCTCAGGTCCTGATCTCAGGGTCTGAGATCAAGCCCCGTGTCGGTCTCTGCGCTCAGCGTGGAGTCTGCTTGAGATCCTCTCTCCTTCTCCCCCTGCCCCTCCTGCTTGTGCTCTCTCTCTCAAATAAATAAATCTTAAATATTTATATATATATAGAACCCAGAAGAGAACAGATCTAAATCTAAGCCTCAAGGTACATATCAGTGGGAGCTCCTCCTTCCTTGACATAGATCGGCACAGAGGGCATGGTTGTTGCTTCTGACCAGGCCCTACTTCTAGAGTTACTACACTGGACATAAGGAGTGCCATAGACATAGGGACTTTTATGAGAAGGTAAAACAAATATGTCCCTAGTGATCCATCTAAGATTACTAGATTGGTAGATCAGGGAGATGTGGCGCCTCTAAAAACCAGCAGCATTCAAATGCAGATGCCTTTCGGAAACAAGATAGATCTTTAAATCTGTAGCATTTTTCTAGTTGGGTACTACTGTCAGTGGATGAAAAATCATTTATTGAATACCCACTGTGGGCCAGATGCCCCAGGCATGCGCGCTAGGGGTACAGGACTAAAGCCCATGCTGCCCCCCAAGGAGAGGACATAGGCATGTTGGATGTGGCTTGCCGTAGGTATGCTGGCTCCTGGTGATGGATGACTGCCTCCCCTCGGCAACCCCCCCCCCCCCGCCCAGGTCCCTGCACACCCTCGCTCCGGGAGTCCACTGTAGCATGACAGCAGCAGGCTCTTCAGCCTGTAATAGAGGGACCCTTGCCTTTTGCGTGGGGGTCAGGAAGCAGTGGACCCACATCTAGGTTCCTGTTACTTGGGTTTATCAAGGTTTCTCACAAACTGAGCTTTTTAACAGGTGCATCTTTGTTCATCGTCCTTTCTGAGTCTAGGTTCTTCTGGGAATCCAGCCTCTAGGCTTACTCCTACTTGTAGAGATTTGAAACTTCCAAGTCCAGTTTTATTTATTTACTTTTTTAGATGTCTTCATTTTATTATTATTTTTATAATTTTAATTCCAGGATAGTTAACATACAGTGTTATATTAGTTTCAGGTGTGCGATATAGTGATTCAACCCCCCCCCCCCCCCCCCGCCTCAGGTAACTGTCAGTTCTCCATAGTTAAGAGTTTGGTTTTTTGGATTGTGTCTTTCACTCTTTTGTTTGTTTGTTTCACACAGTTAAGTTATATGGTATTTGTTTTTCTCTGACTGACCTGTTTCACTTAGCCTAATACTCTCTAGCTCCATCTGTATCATTGCAAATGGCAAGATTTCATTCTTTTTTATGGCTGAATAATATTCCATCACACACACACACACACACACACCACTTTTTTTTTTTAAGATTTTATTTATTTGACAGAGCATAAGCAGGTTGAGCAGCAGGTGGAGGGAGAGGGAGAAGCAGGCTCCCCACTGAGCAGGGAGCCTGATGTGGGGTTTGATCCCAGGACCCTGAGGTCATGACCTGAGCTAAAGACGAGACGCTCAAGCAACTAAGCCACCCAGGCGCCCAACCACTCCTTTATCCATTCATCTATGGATGTACACGGGCTGCTTCCATAATTTGTCTATGGTAAATAATGCTGCTATAAACATGGGGTGCTGCATGTATCTCTTTGAATTAGTGTTTTTGTATTTTTCGGGTAAATATCCAGTAGTGCAATTACTGGATCATAGGGTCGCTCTATTTTTAACTTTTGAGGAACTTCCAGAGTGGCTGCACCTGTTTGCATGCCCACCAGCAGTGTAAGAGGGTTCCCCTTTCTCCACATCCTTGCCAACAGTTCTTGTTGCTTGTGGTTTTGATTTTTGCCATTCTGACCAGTGTGAGGTGGTATCTCATGGTAGCTTTAATTAGCATTTCGCTGGCGATGACTGATGTTGAGCATCTTTTCATGTGTCTGTTGGCCATCTGGATGTCTTTGGAGCAATGTCTGCTCATGTCTTCTGTCCATTTGTTTACAGGATGATTTGTTTTTTGGGTTCAACGTCCAACTTTGAACTGTGTGTATTCTAAACTGTGGTCTGAAGGTCAGTTTCTAGATAGAGAAGACAAAATTGACATTCTGTTTTTTCTGCATTTTCTTAATCATTTATTAGTTATGCTGTTTGCTTTAGGCACTGGCCCACCTCCTCTTAGGTTATTTCAAAAACTTTGTCAGTTTCGTGGTATTGGCACATTGAGTCATAATGTCTTTGTATTTATTTGAATACACGTGTTTGGAGAGAAAAAATTGTGCTGGTTCCATATGCTGACACACTGATCTGAAGGTCCGGCTGTCCCTTTGAGCAAAGGACCTGACTTGAAAATGCTCGTAGGCTCTTCCTAGGCCAGGGCTCTCACCGAGGAAAAGGCCATGTTCAGTTCCAGCATGATCATGAGGCCCAATGGCAAGAAGCTGGATGAGCTGGAGTCCAGGCCCTCCTTGAGTTGGAGAGGAACTCGGGCCTCCGAGCCCAGCTATGGGAGATGAATACAACAGCAGCCAAGGAAACTGAAGTTGGCGGTGGTTGGAAGGTTCTTACCATCTTTGTTGCCATTCCTCAACTGAAATCTTTCCAGAACATCCAAGTCCGGCTAGTCTTTGAATTGGAGAAAAAGTTCACTGGGAAGCATGTTGTCTTTAAGGCTCAGAGGAGAATTCTGCCTCAGCCAACTTGAAAAAAGCCATACAAAAAACGAGCAAAAGTGTCCCAGGATCTGCGCTTGGACAGCCGCGCGTGATGCAATCCTGGAGGACTTGGTTTTCCCAAGCAAAATTGTAGGCAAGAGGATCCACGTGAAGCTGGATGGCAGTCTGGTCACAAAGGTTCGTTTGGATAAAGCACAGCAGAGCGACATAGAGCACAAGGTTGAAACTTTCTGTGTTATCTGTAAGAAGCTCACCAGCAAGGATGTTAACTTTGAGTTCCAGAGTTTCCGTTGTAAACATAAATGATGGGGGGTGGGGGGAAGCTCGTAGGTGTCCCTCCTGTTTACCTGAGGCAAATATGGTTTTCCGTATCTCTGGAATATATAATCATTCCCCATCAGATCTTAACACAGTTCACACCATAGAATGAGTCTCAGATTCTGTAGTGACCTTGAGGAAGTCATGCAATCTACCTTGACCTTCTTATCCCAAATGTAAAGGGATTTTCTCTAGAATTCCCACCTCTATCCCCCATAAGAAAGAATTTCTGCTTTTTAAAAAGTAGTTACTTCATTCTTTTCATCAGCAATAATCTGAGAAAGAATGGGAATTTGGGATGCAAAGACAGGCAGGAGTGAGCTTTGAGATGAGTGGTGATGGGCAGTATCCCAGATGAGTCCCAGTGGAACTTTTTGAAGTTCCTCTGCACTCAAGCCCATATAAAAGGAGAGCATTAACTCAGATGTGTCAGGCACTGAGATGCGTCCTTCTTTACCTGTGGAGCAGGCTTCATGCTCACAGTGGTCTGGGAAGGAAGACTACCTGTGAGAAATGGGGTCATCAGGATTAGGTTACTGACTTAGATCATACTAGAATTGGGAACACAGTTTTGGGAAGTTTTTAAAGTTTGACTTCAAGGCCTGTGATCTTGTTTGTTGTATCTATAATGTGAATGAATAGTTTAAAAATTTGCAAAGGTGTGGGGGGGTAGGTAAGAAAATGTTAAAGCCTGTTCATTGTCTTGCATGAGGTATCAAGAATGGCAGATAATAAGAAGGGAAGAGGCATCATGGTATTTCAGATGGAAATCTATTTGGTCCTTATATTAGGACAGTGGTGGTCCCAGTGGATTCTGTTCTTTATTTTATTTTACGGTTTTATTTTTAAGTCATCTCTACACCCAACGTGTGGGGCTCGAACCCACAACCCTGAGATCAGGAGTTGCATGCCCCACCAACTGAGCCAACCAGGCTCCCCTCTATTCTTTATTTTAAATACTCTACATTATTATTATTATTATTGTTACTACTACTACTACTACTATTACTGTTGTTTTGCAAATGTCTTAACACACCTTAATAGGTATTTGTTGGGGCACCTGGGTGGCTTAGTCAGCTGGGCATCCGACTCTTGATTTCGGCTCAGGTCATGATCTTAGGGTCTTGGGATCGGGCCCCCACATGGGGCTCCATGCTCAGTGTGGAGTCTGCTTGTCCCTCTCCTTCCCTCTGCTTACATGTGTGCGCTCTCTCTCACAAATAAATAAATAAAATCTTTAATAGGTGTTTGTCCTCTTCCAATAGAATGTAAGCTTTTCAGGGTAGAGACTTTGCCTTTGAAGCTAACTGGTATGTATGTAGTAGCCACTTGAATGACAGAAGGAGTAATGGAGAAAGACATTGACGGAAGAACCCATGGGGCGCCTGGGTGGCTCAGTCGGTTAAGTGTCCAGCTCTTGTTTTTGTCTCAGGTTGTGATCTCAGGGTGGTGGGATTGAGCCCTGAGTTGGGCTCCACCCTCAGTCTGCTTAAGACTCTCTCTCTCTTAAAAGGTGGGGCTGCCTGGTCGCTCAGTTAAGCATCTGACTTCAGCTTGGGTCATGATCTCAGGGTCCTGGGCTTGGGCCTCAGCGGCAGGCTCCCCACTGGGTGGGTAGTTTGCTTGTCTCTCTCCCTCTGCCCCTCCCTCTGCTCATGCTCCCTCTTTCTCAAATAAGTAAATAAAATCTTAAAAAAAAAATTAAAAATCCATGACACACAAACATCTGAAAGAGAGGGGAACTGCTTTGAATATGATTGTACTTAGAGGGTTTGGGGTAATGCTGGATTATCTTGGTGGCGTGCAACAGGGAGCCTAGTGATTTGGAATTGTCTGCTTCCAGGTTTTACCACGCACTGTGATAAGAATACAGTGTGGGGAGTACGGGAAAGACACGTCTTCATTCTTTAGTAGATTCTAGAACATCCCTGGGCATAAGTAGGGCCCTCAGACAGTTCTTGTACATATCTATATAATCACTGCCCCTCATGCTGGGTGCACCCCCACCTTTTCACTACATTGCACTTCGGCTGAGTGCTCCCTGCTTACGCGAGGAAGCACCATAAAGCAGGGCAGGAACTGCACTTTGGGATCTCTTGTTGAGATGGTTTTGAAGCTCGATGTCCCTCCCTGCTCTGATTCTGCTGGGGGAACTCAATGCCTGGGAGGGATGCCTGTTGGCAACCAGCAGGCTCTCATCTGATCGGGTGCCTGTCTACTGTTACGAAGCATAGGCCCTCTGGGCTTGTGCTTGTGAGGCTCTCTGATTCTCACGCTGTTTTATAGGTGACTCACCCTAATGTATGTGTGCCCATGGAAGAAGTGGCATAAGACAGGTGCTTATCTCTGGGAAGGGAATGGGATGGTGGCGCGGGGGGCGTTTTCATGGTCTCAGTGCTTCTCAACCTTGTTTCCATCATCGCTTTCCCAAAGAAAGTCTGTAGAAGTTTTTCCTAATTGCTTCCTGACTCCCACACATTTAGTACAAAGGAATAGAGTTTGTTGGGGAGGGTCACAGATTCTTGTAACGTCTCCAGGGGTTTTCACCGCCCACCATGAGAACCTGTTTTCACCCCTTTGAGGGGGGCAGTATCACCCCCATTGAAAATGCACTCTACATACTTCTGTACCATTTATTATTTTTTTAAACAAGTGTTATTTTAGAAGTCCAAAAGAACAGTCATGCAGCTAGACAGGATTGAGCTGCCTTTCAACCAGAGGGTGACTCCACACTGTTGCTCTTCGTTCCGAGAAGCGAGGGGGGAGGGCAGGAAGGGCAGAATGCTGACGCCACACTTGGCCCTAGCGTCAGCCCCAGCAGGGGAGGAGGGGGCGGGCAATGAAGATGCCAGCAGGGTGGGAGCAGGACAGGCAGGAGGGCAGTCGCCTGGCCCCAGTGCCCCAGAGGCCTTTTTCTGTCTTCATTTTCTTCACCTCTTGAATGTATGATCATATTCAGCAAGGGGGATGTTGGTGAGCTTTAGTGAAGAGCTTGCAGCAGGTGTACCCAGTCAGGGTACCTAAGTCACTGGGCAGTGTGCCTGCCTGTGGGGGGGGGGGGGGGGCAGGGCGCTGGAGAAGTGGTGTTCAGTGGTGTTGGCACGGGGGGAGCGGGGAAGAGGCATGGCTGAGAAGAAGGGGGCCACTGAGCACTTGGGCAGAAACTCTGAGAAAGTGGCTTGGGAAGATCAAATCTTGGGGAAGAGTGAAGAAAATGATGTTTATAAATAACTTGGAAGAGAGATTCTAAAAAAAATTTTTATTAACATATAATGTATTATTTATTTCAGGGGTACAGGTCTGCGATTCAACAGTTTTACATAATTCACAGTGCTCACCATAGCACATACCCTCCCCAATGTCTGTCACCCAGCCACCCCATCCCTCCCACTCCCCTCCACTCCAGCAACCCTCCTTTGTTGTTTCTTGAGATTAAGAGCCTCTTAATGGTTTGTCTTCCTCTCTGGTTTCGTCTTGTTTCATTTTTCCCTCCCTTCCCTTATGATCCTCTGTCTTGTTTCTTAAGTATCATATGATCTCACTGATATGAGGATTTTATCTTTCTCTGATTGACTTATTTCGCTTAGCATAATACCCTCTGGTTCCATCCACTTCGTTGCAAATGGCAAGATTTTGGGGTTTTTTGATGGCTGCATAATATTCCATTATATATATATAGCACATCTTTTTTTTTTTTTAAGATTTTATTTATTTATTTGACAGAGAGAGACACAGCGAGAGAGGGAACACAAGCAGGGGGAGCGGGAGAGGGAGAAGCAGGCTTCCTGCCAAGCAGGGAGCCCGATGCGGGGCTCGATCCCAGGACCCTGGAATCACGACCTGAGCCGAAGGCAGATGCTTAACGACTGAGCCACCCAGGCGCCCCTATACCACATCTTCTTTATCCATTCATCTGTTGATGGACATCTGGGCTCTTTCCATAGTTTGGCTATTGTGGACATTGTTGCTATAAACATCGGGGTGCACATGCCCCTTTGGATCACTACATATGTATCTTTGGGGTAAATACCCAGTAGTGCAATTGCTGGGTCGTAGGGTAGCTCTATTTTCAACTTTTTGAGGAACCTCCATACTGTTTTCCAGAGTGGCTGCACCAGCTTGCATTCCCACCAACAGTGTAGGAGGGTTCCCCTTTCTCTGCATCCCCGCCAACTTCTGTCCTTTCCTGACTTGTTAATTTTAGCCATTCTGACTGGTGTGAGGTGGTATCTCATTGAGGTTTGATTTCTATTTCCCTGATGCTGAGTGATGTTGAGCACTTTTTCATGTGTCTGTTGGCCGTTTGGATGTCGTCTTTGCAGAAATGTCTGTTCATGTCTTCTGCCCATTTCTTAATTGGATTAGTTCTTTGGGTGTTGAGTTTGAAAAGTTCTTTATAGATTTTGGATACTAGCCCTTTATCTGATATGTCATTTGCAAATATCTTCTCCCATTCTGTCATTTGTCTTTTGGTTTTGTTGACTGTGCTTTTGTTTGTTTTGCTTTGCTGTGCAAAAGCTTTTTATCTTGATGAAGTCCTGAATAGTTGCTTCCCTTGCCTTTGGCGATGTGTCTAGGAAGAAGTTGCTGCGGCTGAGGTCGAAGAGGTTGCTGCCTGTGTTCTCCTCAAGGATTTTGATGGATTCCTGTCTCACATTTAGGTCTTTCATCCATTTTGAGTCTATTTTTGTGTGTGGTGTAAGGAAATGGTCCAGTTTCATCCTTCTGCATGTGGCTGTCCAATTTTCCCAACACCATTTGTTGAAGAGACCTTTTTTTTTCCACTGGACATTCTTTTGTGCTTTGTCAAAGATTAGTTGACCATAGAGTTGAGGGTCCATTTCTGGTCTCTCTATTCTTTTCCATTGATCTATGTGTCTGTTTTTGTGCCAGTACCATACTGGGAAGAGCGATTTTTAAACAAATCAGAGTGAAATTTCCATGATATATTAATTAAGTAATTTTGATCCTGGCTACATTTTGCAGTGTTAGTTGTCTTATTTCAATGTAAACTCATTGAATTTCCATTTATAATTTTGGTTAAGTAAATCTAGAGCTTAAGTAAATTATCCATTATTCTGCCAGAGAAATAGCGTCATTTACCGAACTTGAGAGGAAAATGCATATTAAGGACTGCTGTCTCACTAAAGGACACAGTGATGAGTGGAATCATCTGCCCGGGCCTCTTGGTGGCGAGGGTCTGGGAGAGGGTTCCTCTGTGGAACTAGAACTTGAAGGGCCGCTCCATAACAAAAACGTCATCAGACTATTTATTTCACTAATGAAACCTAATCATGTTTTACAGAAGCAAATGTTTCTGTGTTCATTCCCATTTCCACGGACGCTGCATCAGTTGGTTGCAAGCGCGTCATGGTCTCCATCCCCCTGGGCATTGTCTGCGTCTTGGTGGCATTTTCACCTGTGTAATGAGAAGAAAAATGACACCTAAGCTCCTCTTCTTTCCAGCTGTGTTCTTCTCCTTAATTGGCTGACCGGCCTCTTTAATATTCCTAGGACAAGGAATAGCTTGAGAACTTGAGCGTGTAATTTTTAACAATATTTTGTGTAAATTTTATTTTTTTTGAATTGAGGTTTCTGGTCTAAGTATGAACAGATCTTTGAAAATCTGTGTGTAGGGCACCTGGGTGGCTCAGTTGGTTAAGCGACTGCCTTTGGCTCAGGTCATGATCCTGGAGTCCCGGGATCGAGTCCCACATCAGGCTCCCTGCTCAGCAGGGAATCTGCTTCTCCCTCTGACCCTCCTCCCTCTCATGCTGTCTCTCATTCTCTCTCGCAAATAAATAAAATCTTAAAAAAAAAACTGTGTGTAGTAGGTTTTAGCATGTATAATAGTATAGTATCTGTATTGCTAAGTTGCCTTTATCATAGAATTCTGTAAGTAAAGACTTAAATTTTTTTTAGTTTTATTAAGTGTTTGGATGTCAGGTACAATGCTAGGTCCTCACGGTCTCAAAGTGACTTCTGCGAGGAGTCTGTAGGATAGAGACTACATAAACAGAGCTTCAGTATTGTACCGCAAGGACAATAATTAGTGTAAGGAGTGTGTGTGTATACATGCACAGTGTGCATTTGGCTAAACAGAGGCATAGAAACGTCTTGGCCAGTTAAATACTGTGTAAAAATAGTTGCACTTGTCAGAATTCTACTGCCCTCTTTTTTTGGGGGGGGGGGAAATGTGGTAATTAATGACTTAATTTTTAAAATTTAATATGGCTGGTGCCATATTGTAACATGCTGTTAACTCTTGTTACTTCCTGTGTGTCATGAATGGAAATCTGTCTTCTCTTGATCCAGAGTTTCTCCTTCTCTATCCCAGTTCTCTCCATGTACTATTCAAATTTTGTGTAACAACCGCCTTAACCAAAAATTTTTTATTAGTTACTCAAGCTGTAATAATTGGTTAGATTTGCCAATGAACTCCAGTGAGTATAATTTACAGCATGTCACAGTTGTGGTCTTAATGGATAATAAAAGAGCAAGTTGACGTCAGCAGTTTTTGATGCTTTAGTGAAAATTCTTCCAAACTTGGTTGACTTGTATTTCAGATCGCTTCCAAGTATGATCATCAGGCAGAAGAAGATCTTCGAAACTGGATAGAAGAGGTGACAGGCATGAGCATTGGCACCAACTTTCAGCTGGGCTTAAAAGATGGCATCATCCTCTGCGAGTAAGTTGTGGCCATTTCTGTTCTTCCGGTTCTTTCCACGGGCTTCTGTGTCGTTCTCCTTCCCAATCCAGGGTGTCAAACCTTGATATTTCGCAAATGGTTTTAATGCTTCCTTTACTGATGCAAAAGGAACCAGCTTTACATGCCAGGCCTTGTTTTTCTATGGACAATAAACGTCACCTACACTTTCTTTTCAGGCTCATAAACAAGCTACAGCCAGGCTCAGTGAAGAAGGTTAATGAGTCCTCGTTAAACTGGCCTCAGGTAATAGTCAAATCAGCAATCTCCAGTTATTCTGCATGCAGCAAAGACTTGATTCGTTTTAAAACAGACATTTTAGCAGAAATTTGTATACATGGCTATATTTTTTTTACCTTGCTTCCATAATTACTTAGAATTAGTTCTGTGATTATCAGATGCTTAGCTTAGGAGTTTCCTTATATTTAGTTTATCTACTCTCAGGATTCAGCACAGCTTATACGGAGAAACAAAATGAGGGGAAAAATCAAGCAGTTTAACATAACTGCTAATGGTTGACTGTAGAACACCGTATTAAACACTTAGTTCATGAATGGGTGTGATTAAGTAATATTGGATATTTTGAGTATGTGTTTTGAGATAATAAGGAAAACAGCAATTAGTAACCACAAAATTTATGTTTAAATTAAAATTAAAACATAAATTATTAATGTGAGTAATCATGTACTGTTTGACAAAAATCTTAGCCCTGGATAGCCTTGACAGAATCACAGGATTCTTAAAAGCATTGTAAGGATGATCTTGCCTTCAAAGAACTGAAAAAAACATGACTGCATGAAAATATTAAAAACACCATTATGTGACCCACCATGAAATACTCTTCACTCTTTCCTTTTCCAGAGACAGCTGTGCTTAGTATGTATCTGGCCAAGAAACCTTGCCAAGTAGCTTTCTGCCTGGCATCTTACAACTAACTAGTCGTGAAGACTTAGAATTCTTAGATAATGTGAATGTCCGTATTTAGCTCCCGAAGTTATATGACTCTTTTCCTTTATAGTTGGAGAATATTGGCAACTTTATTAAAGCTATTCAGGCTTATGGCATGAAGCCACATGACATATTTGAAGCAAATGATCTTTTTGAGAATGGAAACATGACCCAGGTTCAGACTACGCTGGTGGCTCTGGCAGGTCTGGTACGTATGTCTTTAATGGCTGATTTTAAAAGTCCCACCATGTTGGTGATGAATTGCGTCTTTTATCTCCCATGGGAAACCAGGCTAGGCAGGGAGGGGCCTCTGTCTCCTTCATAATTATTAGCTCTGTGGAAAGGCTGCTGACATCAGCTGCCTCATAAGAGAGCTTAATTAGAATACTTATGTTTCAGAGCTACATGTATTACTGAATGGCCTTAAGTAGGTTTTTCACCCCTAGTTTGAGTATTACCTAATGAAGCCTTTATCTCTGGACAGTATCATTTCTTTGTTGTTCTGTAAAAACCGTTGGCAGAATCTCCATTTTAGTCTTCCTTTTTAGTTAGTGTGCAAATTTCTCTCTAGGCTAAAACAAAAGGATTCCATACAACCATTGACATTGGAGTTAAGTATGCTGAAAAACAAACAAGACGTTTTGATGAAGGAAAATTAAAAGCTGGCCAAAGTGTAATTGGTTTGCAGGTAAGTAATGTATTATTGCTTGATCAGTTACATCTTCAGTATCATTAATTCTCACTATGCCAAGTGTGTCTCTCATAAGTAAGGAATGGGTAAGATACACCATAATGTAGGTTTTGGGGATGGATATGTAGTTTATATAGTTTATGTCCATTTAAAGCCCATGAGACATTGAGGATGGTTTTAGAAGAAACCTCCAGCATGCCACTGGACTTGACAATTGTTTCTCTAGGAAATGCTTTCCCCCCCAATTACATTGTCTTTAAGGAAACGTACTTTATAAATTCCTAAATGTTACTGACCATATTACAAAACCTTAGTGCCGAAGTTATTTATTTGCACGGTACAGTAGCCAAGTCTATTAGAAATACTTAGTTCAGGTTTTTTAGTGTTTTTTTTTTTTTTTTAACCCCCCTTCACATTGTTCCCCTGGAGGGTGTCCCAAAACCAGCACTGCTAAATGTCCAGTATGCTAAGGACTTTACTACCTCTGATACCTGCCCCTCTGTTGACTGAATCTATGTGAGGTGAATTTATTTTTGTACATTACTAAATTGTACCTGGTAAGAAATTGGAAACCTGAAATTCCAAAGAGTAGTCAGTTGGTTAAATTATAACTTAACAAAATGAACTCTAGAGTAAGGTAAAAATGACAGACAAGAATTCCAAGATGAAGGAAAACAAATCAGGTTATAAAATACTATGGTCATTGGGATCACAGTTTTAAAGATGCACATGCATTGATACATACACAGATACAGAAGATGAAAAACCTAGAAGGATACGCACAAATGTTTACAGCTAATATCTGGGTGGTAGGTTTGCAATGATTTTTTTTCCTCCCTTTTTAAGGAAAAAGACCAACAGAAATGTGTCCCCAGCCAGTAGAACTGGGTGTACCAGTTGGTCTTAAAGCCATATTCTCAGTGGAGAAGAGAATTATTGTTCCTCTGAACTTCACATTCCTCATTCTTTCTGTGTGGCTCTTTTCCCACGAAGATGTTGGTGATTTGGATGAAACTTTAAAGAAGCCCTTGTTGAGCTGCCAGAGAAGAGACCTGGCATTTGCTATCACATTTTCTACAAACATCTGGAGTAGAAAAGCATAGTGTCTAGCCCGAGAGTGCTTCTGTCCCTTTAAATGGCTGAAGCAGGTACCTCTTGGTTTGCTTCACTGTGCTGTAGACAGTAGGGAGGAGAGGAGCAGAGGAAATTAATTACTTGTAATTCTGCCCTGTAAAAACTTGTTGAAAATTTTCTTTTTAACGTGAACACCTTGAAATTTGTGAAAGCATGGAGATTCTGTATCTCGCTAGCTTCGCTCGGCACAAAAAGGGACCTGTCAGTCATGCCCCTCCACCTCTTTAGTTTGTCATAGATGTTGTTGACTTCTGATAATCAATGCTCATTTTATTTTCAACTTAAAAGATGGGAACCAACAAATGCGCCAGCCAGGCAGGTATGACAGCCTATGGGACCAGGAGGCATCTTTATGATCCCAAAATGCAAACCGACAAACCTTTTGACCAGACCACAATTAGTCTGCAGATGGGCACCAACAAAGGAGCCAGCCAGGTAAGGACTGTCTTTTTATACTTGGCAGCAAAGAGTGCAGAAGGACTATTTAAATTAGCACTTACCTCATTCTTATTTAACTAAGTTCAGAGGAGGGTGTTTTTGTATGGTATGTTTAGAGAGTACATTCCTTCAGGAAAGTAGGTTTTGCTGAGAAAGCAAAAGAATCAGAGGACCTTTTCTGTAGCAACACAAGTATGGTGTGTGGCTCATGGCTTTTGTTGGCAGTTAGAACAGCCGGCCTTTCTACCTGACCGGAAGAAAAAAGATAAGTTTATTACGGCAAGTTTATTTCTTGCTCCAAATCCAAGTAAATTGCTCATTCAAATGCCTCGGACTTTTATTTTTATAGGCTCCCTTAATTAACTTGGTAGGTACAATTATCTGGAGTTCTAAGAAGGATTTAGCCAGCATCCCTGTTAAATGTGTGACTAGGAGTAGGTGGAACTGTAGCCTGGCGAGGAGGCCAGTATTCTAATACCACGCAAGATGCAAGTATGTCCTTGTTCAAAATAGATCAGCAGCACCTCACAAGGAGGTTCCCTTAATCACCGGAGAGCAGGCAGGCCTCCCATCCCCACAGGAGTAGAGAGAAAGTGTGAAAAAGCTTTTTCCTAATGACCTCAAGATGATTTACCGTTTGCCCTTTCTGGAACACGTCCTGCCCCGTCTCTCGTAGCTGCCATTCGAGTCTGCTTTTTTTTTAACCAGTTAAATCTGGAAGTGTCTGCTTGGCCTAAATGGAGAAATGAGGTATGAGTTACTGTACTCGTGGCTGGCTCTTGGAGACTCAAGCCCTTGAGGACTGGTTGGCATAATTTCTGTTGAATGTGTGAAGAGCTTCTGAAATTGGTGGCTCGGAGAGTGTATGTGGTCCTAATAGGTACTCGCCTGTGACCTTCCAGGCTGCCCACCCTACGCTGTGTTTTTACACTCTTTACATCTAATCCTCTCCTAAATCCAAAGTGGGTGGTATTCTCTTCATTTGCGTATGAGAAACCGAAAACTAAAAGTAAGTTAGCTGGTTCTGAGGCCACGTAGCAGTTTTCTAGCACAGCAAGGATTTGAAGGGAAGGGCTGAGCTAGCTTGAGAGCCAGTGAATACTGCTGCTTAAAGATTCGGCACCAGGATTATCAGTAAGCTCGCTGTACCCCTGAAATGAAGGTATTTCGTGAGTGTTCCCACTCAGTGTGAGTTTCATAATTTATGGAATATTCCCCAGAACAGACCTGAGCCGCAGTTTTCACTTTTCTCCTCTGTTCTGATACCAGGCGGGAATGTTAGCACCAGGTACAAGAAGAGACATCTATGATCAGAAGCTAACATTACAACCGGTGGACAACTCGACAATTTCTCTCCAGATGGGAACCAACAAGGTTGCTTCCCAGAAAGGAATGAGTGTGTACGGGCTTGGGCGGCAAGTGTATGATCCCAAATACTGTGTCGCTCCCACAGAACCGGTCATTCACAACGGAAGCCAAGGAACGGGAACAAATGGGTCTGAAATTAGCGACAGTGATTATCAGGCAGAGTACCCAGATGAATACCATGGAGAGTACCAAGATGACTATCCCAGAGATTACCAGTATGGCGACCAAGGCATTGATTATTAGACTGACACAGAGGAGCTCAGTATTTAGCCCATTGTTTTTATTCAGTGAGAACCAAGCTAGCCTTGAGTAATTTTTATCTTGTCTTCCTAAAACACTATTATGCTTATTGTACCTAAAAGAAATACTGCCTTACATACCTTCCCTTTTCCTTTTTCTGTCTCTTCCCTAAATAGTTGCCTTTTAGTGCTGTAACAGTTCAACCCTACAGCAGAAGCAATAACTCGCATATGAAGTAAAAAGGAATACTGTGGGAGGGGAGTACTCTTGTACAGCCAATTCTCTTATTCAAGACCTATACATTTTTACAATCTCCATAATAACCTGGGATTTTCAAAGACAGGAAGCTTTTTTTTTTTTTTTTACAGTTTAGTACTTGGTTTCTACGAGGAGGACTAAACTCATGCTTATAGCTACATGTGGTCTTCGCCAACTAAATTTAAGATGCAGCATTTTAGAAATTTACATATCAATGTCTCTACAGTATTGTTTGCTAATTTTTAAATAAAGTCCTGATCCGTGTGCATTTGTGATTATATGTGTACTCATTCTCTTCCCTAAACTGACAAGATCTTTTCAGAGCCGTGTTTCTAAAGGAGCGCTTACAAAATGGGCCCGCAGACGTTCAGGTCCGGGTGGTGCGTCCGCTCTTCCTGTTTGTGCCAATGTATCGATGTAGAGTTGCTCTGTGCTCTTCGACTGTATTTATTGCTGCATTTCTCAGCGTAAACTTATCCCATTGTATTTTTTATAAATAAATATTTTTTTTGAACATTCACATGAGCCACAGGCTGATTATTTTCTGGCTGACTTCCAGATAGATAGGTGAAGGCAGATTTTAAAACGTCCTCTTTTCCCAGTACTAAGTTACTCTGTCATTGCTTGACTGAATCCACACGACAACACTCTCTCTGCTTGGGACCGAGGCTTAGCAAACAAACCGAAGGGACCTGCCCACTGTACACAGTGATTGCCAAGATTCAAACTGTTCTTTGACCATGATCTGACCCTTGCTTATTCCACTGAGAAGCACATGCCTCCAATTCATCCTAAATCCAACTTGGAATAATCTTAAAGTCATGCTGAGGAACACTGGTGGGGACGGGGTGGGAGTATTTTATATTCATATCCTAAGTGAATAAATATTAATAAATTAGGAATAGGATCTACTTTTATGGTATTTTCTGGTATTCTAATGGCCAAACAATAAGGACAAAAAAACAAAGAATAGGGTCCATCAGCCTTACCATTTATTCTGTGAATGACTCTTAGAAGAAGGCAACTTTCCAGGCACAGCTAACCAATGGGCACCTATCACACCACAGGCTGGAGTTCCATTCCCTCCTCATTCCTTAATGAGTGCTCAGCTCCCTGTGCCCTCACAGCGTTTACTCTGTTGATCCTTTTTACAAAACTCTGAAAAACAAAAATGCGGGAGACCAGTGTTATGTATCCGCACTTTTGGCAACCACTTACTTGACCATATCATTCAGGGGAATGTAATCCTTAAAGTTTTCCCTGTTGAATTAAAATATTTCAGGGGGAGGAGATTTCCAAGTGGATTTTCCGTCGGCAAAGTGCAAGTCAGAGAAAGAAGCCCCAGTTAGCTTCCTGCCACCATCAGAAACCATTTCCTTAGGGTACATACAACTAAAGTGCTATTTGTTTTGTTTTGCTATTGTATTTTTAGGTTTTATATGGAGGTGGTTGAGAACACATTTAACTTTAAAACCAGAGAAGTGCTCGTTAAACTTCAGTGCCTGGCTGAAGTGAGGAGTGCTTTGAATGCTGTTTCAAAGCCAAAGGGCTTTGGGGCCAGCTGGCTCAGTCGGCGAAGTGTGCAACTCTTGATCTCGGGGCTGTGGGTTCGAGCCCCACACTGGGTGCAGAGCTTACTGAAAATCTTAAAAAAAAGCAACAGGGCTTTAACACTTAACTTTTATGGCAACAGAATGAAAGAGAATTACTAAAACATCACTTCACCCAGATAGCACAGAGACTTCATTCAGTTGTTAAAATATCCCTGTCTACACCTGATAAGACAAATAAGCAACAACTGTGTTGGAAACAGCTGCCTGTTCTTCGCAGATAGAAGCCGAATGGGACTTGACAGGGTGTGGCTTCTCCTGCATCTGTGGGCCTCGGTTAATAAGGGGCCTGAGAACCGCAGATCTGTCGGTTGCCACGTGTGTCCCCTAAAGCCCGCAGGGGAGGACATGATGCTCGAGGAGGCAAGGAAGCTTTGGAGAAAGATCAACTGTTAAACCTCCAGGCCACCTGAAAGGCCAGACCAAGCCTATAGCACCAAAGGGACTTGGACTGCTGTGTCGGGAACACCTGCCCAAGGTCATGTGGTCCGTAGTCATTGTTCAGCTTCACTTCTCTCCAGGGAGAAGGACTCAATAAGGGAAGTGGGTTCAGCCTCAGGAAACAGAGCCCCCAGGAAGAGAAAATGAGGCGAGGTACGAGCCCCCTTCATGTGCGACTCTCTTACACTTTGGAGATTTTGAGGACTGAGATGGTAACAGGAAGTGAAATGTTTGGCTTACCAGAAACTCTTGGTCCATAAAGTAGGGCTTTTCTGAAGATCCATCATTTGTTTCCAGGTCAACAGCAAAACACAGGAAGAGTGCATCCAGCGCAGTTTCAAACACAGATAAAAAACTATGGGCTACTAAGTAGGCAAAAAAAGCAACCAGCAGCAGAGGGATCACCCACACCTGGAGCGCACGGTTGTAGTTAAATGCCATCAGTCCTCCAAAAACAGTGAAACACACCACCAACACCTGTCCAAACAAGAGTTTGTTGAAAATCTTTATAAATTGGTTGGTTAGAATATTTTAGAAATGATTTTTGTCAGTTACAAGCGATAATTTCATATACATGCATATGTGAGTGATTGTGTGTGCCCTATTATGAAGAATGCTTGTCAGAAAATGTGGTTACAGTGAAATTAAGAAAAAAAGAAGAGCCGTGATACCAAAAGAAGGCCCAGTTAATTTGGAGGAGGGGGAAGAGAGTTGATGTATTTACCTTTTATCTGTAGACATAATGATACTTCAAAATTTTTAGTTTTTTCATTTGATACCCCCATAAGCATCTTCATTTAAAAACTTTTTAGTAAGTGCCATTTTAAAATAATGGTGCAACAATCCATTGAGTGGATATACTGTAGTTTAATATGTGATTGTTTTTACCACAGGGATTAAAGTGGAACGGCATTCCAATGCTGGCAGGGGAGATAATAGGATTAATCCAGGCTTTTGCCATATGTAATTATTTCCAGCAACATAATTATAGACCCATGATGTACCTAATTCTTTAACAGATAAAATGGAGTCCATCTGGAATCCCCATTGCCCTTGGATAGCCACAAAGATGGACATGAATGTCTGAATGCTACTTCATTCAAGAAATACAGGGAAATGGATTATTGCCTAAAATCCTTTTATAAAGACTTAAAAGACTTTTTGGAAGTAGTTATTAGACAACATATCACCCACAATCTTACCAAACTAACATAAACAATATTATCCGTTTAACTACAACTACAAAGATTATTTAGTCTGTTTTGAAAGGCATAATCAGTTTGTGCTTCTAGAGCCACTGTTGCATGAAAAATCTCGGGCCCAGCTGATCCTTACAAAAATGTGCAACTAACACACCACCTGCGAAATCCACACGTTATAACTTGTTACTGACAGTTAACTCTCATAGTAATGCACCAGGGACCTTTACCAAACGCCAGAGGCACAAAATGCTAAATGAGCCAGGAGTCCTTATTTGACTTTGGCCAGGTCACAACCAGAGACCAAGATCTTTTTCACTTTGGGACACCACTGAAGGTCTCAGCATTCAAGCCCTTGAGGACGAATGGTTGGAAGAAGCCAGCATGTCCAGCTTGGAATAGTGAAGATGTGGCAGGAAGGACAGGAGGTCTGTGGTCAAGAATCTGAAGGGCGGGCAATCAAGTGGAAGTGGGTCAGGCAAACAGGTGTGCAGAATTAGGCCCAGTGGGTGACAGTCACATGGAAAGGGACATACCATGTCACGTAGTGTAAAGAACCCTCAGCTCGAAGCATGGTCATTAGGGACTATCATACCACTTTCATCAATATTTCAGTTACTCTTCCCTACAACCTAGAAAGGCCACGTGTTCTCATTAGTTAAGATATGAAGACTGAGGTTTGGAGTTGTCAAGGATCCCAAGTTCAGGGCTTGTCCTTCACACCGTGACATGGAACTCTAAGATGCTCATTCACTGCACTGCATACAAGACTACATACAATTCCTTGAAAAATACTATTCAGATGACAGCGGAAATGCACCTCTGGCCCCACTTGGGACATTAACAATCTGTCTTTATATTTGTGGACTTAATGCCCTTAAATAATACAGACCTTGTATTAGGTTCCAATACTATCCCCTTATATTTTATCACAAAAACCCCAGAAAATACATCCATTTTATGAGGCTAGTAGCATTTTCATTTTAGATATGAAACAGTGGGACTCAGAACGGTAGAGAGAATTGAGCATAGCTAAGAGTTAAGGGCTAGGATTCAAATCATGACTTTATCCATTGGGGGATCCTGGACAAGTTATTAAACCTTAGTTTTCTCATCTGCAAAATAAGATGCCTCACAGGATGAAGGATTAAATGAGAGAATGAAACACAGCATCCACCAGAGAGTAAGCACTCAAGAAACATTCATTCTCTTTCCAAGCCTTGCTGTATGGCTTAATGTTTGGATCCCAAGTTCCTTTATTTATTATTTTAGTGAAGACATCTCACCTTTCCTAGAAAAATTACGAAGTCTCCAAAGCAGTTAACAGATGTAAACTGACTTGAATTCTTGGATAAGAGTTTGAGTGCGTCTTGTGCGGATGTACAAAAGTCTGTCCCGTTAATGGCTGTTGCAGTGTAAGCATTCTGAAACACAAGACAATGATGAAAAAGATGAGGATTCTTAACAACTGTTTCAGAGATAATAGAATGACAATACAGACTTATTTGCAAAATAAAGAAAAATGGTTACTATACACCATCTCTACCTATAACAAATCATTTCATTTGGAAAGTCCCCGTCTAGTCTCTGACTATAGACACATACGTTTTCATACAGTAGTGGCAAATGGAAAAAACAAACAAGTATTTCTGGTCAGTATGGTAGATGGGACATCCCACTACAAACACATGGAAATGATGGGTAAAGCGTCAACTTTTTTTTAACGCACAGCAGAGTTTGAGGGCAGAGAAGGAAGTTTAGGTGCTTAGAACCAAAGCAGACCCTAGCAGTTAAGGAGAGCTGAACTCACAGGCTCTTGATGGGCAGGAAATCAGTAAAGGCTTTAGAGGTAGGGGGCCAGGGACTTAACCCCTTAGGGTAAGAAACAATATTTAGGCCCTTGCTAAGGAACTGAACTCCCAGCATAAATTCAGACTCAACCAACCATCCCGGGAAAGTGGTTGGTACAGAAATTCACGATCTGCCTGGGACCACTGAAATTACTAGAGTCTGGGCAGGAGCAAAGCAAAACCACTTCCTTGTAAGCCAGGGAATGGTGGTGTCCCACAGACAACCACCCTTGAAGACAAGTAATGCTCCTAGGAAAACTTTTCCGATGGCCCAAGGAAAAGAACATCACAACAGACAAGAGAATCTCTACCCTGAGAACAGTCTGAAAGTATTCAAGAAAGTATGTTTAAATGCTAGGACAATGGGGGGGCACCTGGCTGACTTAGGTACAGCATGTGACTCTTGGTCTTGGGGTCGTGAGTTTCAGACCCATGTTAGGTGTAGAGATTAAAAACAAAATCTTAAAAAAATTAAAAAGATGCTAAGACAATGGAAAGAATAGTAGGAATCAACAGCTTGGTATGAAAAGTGAAGAGGAAGAGTCAAAAGCAAACCAAATGGAAAGTCTAGAAATGAAAAAATACACAATTTAAGTGGCACAGAATCATTACATACCTGGCTTTTTCCCCTTATATAATAAGCATTTTCATGTTCCTCCATGGCTTTTATAATTTTAATTTTTAATAAATACATGTTCTATCAGGTGTGTGGGTAGCTAGGGCAAATCTAGACTATTCCAAATATTTTGCTATTATAAAAACTATGCAGGGGCGCTGGGTGGCTCAGTTGGTTAAGCAACCGACTCTTGATTTTGGCTCAGGTCATGATCTCAGAGTCATGAGATCCAGCCCCGTGAGGGGCTCTGCACTCAGCAGGTAGTCTGCTTGAGATTCTCTCCCTCTCCCACTACCCCTCTCCCAACTCGCACACACTCTCTAAAATAAATAAATCTTTAAAAAAAAACAAGTAGGAGAGAGGGAGCAAGATGGTGGAGGAGTAGGAGACCTGGATTTTGTCTGGTCTCAGGAATTCAGCTGGATAGGGATCAAACCATTCTGAACTCAACAGGAGATCAAAGAAAAGAATAGCAACAACTCTCTGAACAGAAAAGTGACCACTTTCTGGAAGGTAGGAGGTGCGGAGAAGTGAATCCGAGGCGATATTCGGGAGGATAGACGGCGGGGGAGGGGCCTCTGTTGGCCGCTTCTGGCAAGTGAGAGCCGCGGAGCACAAAATCGGAACTTTTAGAAGTCGGCTCTGCTGAGGGACGTCACTCTGGTGGCTAAGCGGGGGGTGGAACCCTCCGGGACAGTGTGGTCTCAGGACCCTCGGGGTCACAGAAAGACTGGGGGTGCCTGAGTGTGGCAGAGCTCCCAGGTAACGGAGCAGGGAAGCCGGCTGCAGAGGCGGAGCCCAGGCGCGGGCTCTCAGCTTGGGGTGGCCATAAACCATGGTCCGCAGCACAGTCGGGCCACTGCTCCTCCAGCAGGGACCCAACAAGCGGCAGATCCGGGGAGACTCCCCTTCCACCCCCGGGAGGAGCGGCGCAGGAGCGCACCGCAGGGATCTGCTGGGTTTGGAGACTCCACAAGAGGTCGGTTGCCAGAGATTGAAGCGCCCGGTCACAGGCTGGGTGAGCTCAGAGTGCGGCTGGAGACTGGGGAGTCGGGAGTGACTGACTGCTTTTCTCTGGGGGCTCACTGAGGAGCGGGCCCGAGTTCTCGGCTCCTCCGGGGTGGAGATTGGGAGGTCGCCATTTTCACTCTCGGCCTCCACAGCTGTACGGAAAGCTTGCAGGGAACAATAGCTCCGGAGAGCAAACCCGAGCAGATTACTTAGCCCAGACCAGGCAAGGGCAGGGCAATTCTGCCTCTGGCAAAGACATTTCGTAACCACGGCAACAGGCCCCTCCCCCAGAAGATCAGCGAGAACAGCCAGCCAAGACCAAGTTTACCGATCAATGAGAAGAGCAGAACTCCAGTGCTAGGGGAATACTGCACATAGAATCCATGGCTTTTTTACCATGATTCTGTAGTCTTTCAAAGTTAATTTTTTTTAACTGTCTTTTTTTTTTTTTAATTTTTCTTTTTCCCTTTTTCAACCAACAACTTATCAATTACTTTTTTAGAAAACATTTTTATTTTTCATTTTTAGAGTCATATTCTATCCCTTCACAGTAGTTACCCGTATTTTTGGCATATATATATAAGTTGTTCTCTCTTTAAAATTTTGAGATACTTTCTTCTAACAGATCAAAATATACCCTAAATCTCTAATGTATGGTTTTTTCCTACTCCCCTGCCTGATCACATTCTCTCCCTTTTCTTTTTTTTTTAAATCCTCTTTCTTTTTTCAAACAACTTCTTATCAATTCCTTTTATAAAATTTTTTATAATTTCCATCTTTACAGTCATATTTCATCCCTTCATCATATCAACCCTTAGTTTTGTACATATGTAAGTTTTTCTTTCTTTAAAATTTTGGGAGGCACTTTCTTCTAACAGACCAAAATACGCCCAAAATCTAGTGTGTGGCACTGATCTATATACCAGCCTGATCATATTTGATCATATTCTGGTTTTTTTTTGTTCTGTTTTTATCTTTTTCTTTTTCTTTCTTTTTCTTTTTTCTCTCTTTCCCTTTCTTTTCCCACTACTTCAGGTCTTTTCTGACTTGTTTAGAGTATATTTTCTGGGAATGTTGTTACCCTGTTAACATTTTGTTCTCTCATTAATCTATTCTCCTCTGGACAAAATGACAAGATGGAAAAAATCACCTCAACAAAAAGAATAAGAGGTAGTAGCGACTGCCAGGGACCTACTCAATACGGACATTAGTATGATGTGAGATCTAGAGTTCAGAATCATCACTTTAAAGATACGAGCTGGGCTTGAAAAAAGCATGGAAGTTATTAGAGAAACCCTTTCTGGAGAAGTAAAAGAACTAAAATCTAACCAAGTCGAAATCAAAAAGGCTATTAATGAGGTGCAGTCAAGTATGGGGGTGCTAACTGCTAAGATAAATGAGGCAGAAGAGAGAATCAGTGATATAGAAGACCAAATGATGGAAAATAAAGAAGCTGAGAAAAAGATAAACAACTACTGGATCACGAGGGCAGAATTCGAGAGATAAGCGATACCATAAGACAAAACAACATTAGAATAATTGGGATCCCAGAAGAAGAAGAAATAGAGAGGGGGGCAGAAGGTATAATGGAGCAAATTGTAGCAGAGGACTTCCCTAATTTGGGGAAGGAAACAGGCATCAAAATCCAGGAAGCACAGAGAACCCCTCTCAAAATCAATAAAAATAGGTCAACACCCCGACATCTAATAGTAAAACTTACGAGTCTCATAGACAAAGAGAAAATCCTGAAAGCAGCTCGGGAGAAGAGATATGTAACCTACAAGGGTAGAAACATTAGACTGGCAACAGACCTATCCACAGAGACCTGGCAGGCCAGAAAGGACTGGCATGATATATTCAGAGCACTAAATGAGAAAAATATGCAGCCAAGAATACTCTATCCAGCTAGGCTGTCATTAAAAATAGAAGGAGAGATAAAAAGCTTCCAGGACAAACAAAAACTAAAGGAATTTGCAAACACGAAACCAGCCCTACAAGAAATCTTGAAAGGGGTCCTCTAAGCAAAGAGAGAGCCTAAAAGCAACGTAGACCAGAAAGGAACACAGACAATATACGGTAACAGTCACCTTACAGGCAATACAATGGCACTAAATTCCTATCTTTCAATAGTTACCCTGAATGTTAATGGGCTAAATGCCCCAATCAAAAGACACAGGCTATCAGATTGGATTAAAAAACAAGACCCATTGATATGCTGTCTGCAAGAGACTCATTTTAGATCCAAAGACACCCTGAGATTGAAAGTGAGGGGGTGGAAAACCATTTACCATGCTAATGGACACCAAAAGAAAGCTGGGGTGGCAATCCTTATATCAGACAAATTAGATTTTAAACCAAAGACTGTAATAAGAGATGAGGAAGGACACTATATCCTACTTAAAGGGTCTATCCAACAAGAAGATCTAACAATTGTAAATATCTATGCCCTTACATGGGAGCAGCCAATTACATAAGCCAATTAATAACAAAAGCAAAGAAACACATTGACAACAATACAATAATAGTGGGGGACTTTAACACCCCCTCACTGAAATGGACAGATCGTCCAAGCAAAAGATCAAAAAGGAAATAAAGACTTTAAATGACACACTGGACCAAATGGACTTCACAGACATATTCAGAACATTCCATCCCAAAGCAACGGAATACACATTCTTCTCTAGTGCCCATGGAACATTCTCCAGAATAGATCACATCCTAGGTCATAAATCAGGTCTCAACCGGCCCCAAAAGTTTGGGATCATTCCCTGCCTATTTTCAGACCACAATGCTTTGAAACTAAAACTCAATCACAAGAGGAAAGTTGGAAAAAACTCAAATACATGGAGGCTAAAGAGCATCCTACTAAAGAATGAATGGGTCAACCAGGAAATTAAAGAAGAATTTAAAAAATTCATGGAAAACAATGAAAATGAAAACACAACTACTCAAAATCTTTGGGATGCAGCAAAGGCAGTCCTAAGAGGAAAGTATATAGCAATACAAGCCTTTCTCAAGAAACAAGAAAGGTCTCAAGTACACAACCTAACCCTACACCTAAAGGAGCTGGAGAAAGAACAGCAAGTAAAGCCTAAACCCAGCAGGAGAAGAGAAATAATGAAGATCAGAGCAGAAATCAATGAAATAGAAACTAAAAGAACAGTAGAACAGATCAACGAAACTAGGAGCTGGTTCTTTGAAAGAAGATTGATAAACCCCTGGCCAGACTTATCAAAAAGAAAAGAGAAATGACCCAAATCAACAAAATCATGAATGAAAGAGGAGAGATCACAACCAACACCAAAGAAATACAAACAATTATAAGAACATATTATGAGCAACTCTATGCCAGCAAATTAGACAATCTGGAAGAAATGGATGCATTCCTAGAGATGTATCAACTACCAAAACTGAACCAGGAAGAAATGGAAAACCTGAACAGACCTATAACCACTAAGGAAATTGAAGCAGTCATCAAAAATCTCCCAAAAAACAAAAGCCCAGATGGCTCCCCAGGGGAATTCTACCAAATATTTAAAGAAGAATTAATACCTATTCTTCTGAAACTGTTCCAAAAAATAGAAATCGAAGGAAAACTTCCAAACTCATTTTATGAGGCCACCATTACCTTGATCCCAAAACTAGACAAAGACCCCATCAAAAAGGAGAATTACAGACCAATATCCCTGATGAACATGGATGCAAAAATTCTCACCAAAATACTAGCCAACAGGATCCAACAGTACATTAAAAGGATTATTCACCCTGACCAAGTGGGATTTATCCCTGGGCTGCAAGGTTGGTTCAACATCCGCAAATCAATCAACGTGATACAATACATTAACAAAAGAAAGAACAAGAATCATATGATCCTCTCAATAGATGCAGAAAAAGCATTTGACAAAGTACAGCATCCTTTCTTGATCAAAACTCTTCAGAGTATAGGCATAGAGGGTACATACCTCAATATCAAAAAAGCCATCTATGAAAAACCTACAGCGAATATCATTCTCAATGGGGAAAAACTGAGAGCTTTCCCCCTAAGGTCAGGAACACGGGAGGGATGTCCACTATCACCACTGCTATTCAACATAGTATTAGAAGTCCTAGCCACAGCAATCAGACAACAAAAAGAAATCAAAGGCATCCAAAGTGGCAAAGAAGAAGTCAAACTCTCACTCTTTGCAGATGATATGATACTTTATGTGGAAAACGCAAAAGACTCTACCCCAGAACTGCTAGAAGTCATACAGGAATTCAGTGAAGTCACAGGATATAAAATCAATGCACAGAAGTCAGTGGCATTCCTATACACCAACAACATGAGAGAAGAAAGAGAAATTAAGGAGTCGATCCCATTTACAATTGCACCCAAAATCATAAAACCATAAGATACCCAGGAATAAATCTAACCAAAGAGGCAAAGGATCTGTACTCAGAAAACTATAAAATACTCATGAAAGAAATTGAGGAAGACACAAAGAAATGGAAAAACGTTCCATGCTCATGGATTGGAAGAACAAATATTGTGAAGATGTCAATGCTACCTAGAGCAATCTACACATTCAATGCAATCCCCATCAAAATACCATCCACTTTTTTCAAAGAAATGGAACAAATAATCCTAAAATTTGTATGGAACCAGAAAAGACCCTGCATAGCCAGAGGAATGTTGCAAAAGAAAAGCAAAGCTGGCGGCATCACAATTCTGGACTTCCAGCTCTATTACAAAGCTGTCATCAACAAGACAGTATGGTACTGGCAGAAAAACAGGCACATGGATCAATGGAACAGAATAGAGAGCCCAGAAATGGACCCTCAACTCTATGGTCAACTCATCTTTGACAAAGCAGGAAAGAATGTCCAATGGAAAAAAGACAGTCTCTTCAACAAATGGTGTTGGGAAAATTGGATAGCCACATGCAGAAGAATGAAACTGGACCATTTCCTTACACCACACACACAAATAGACTCAAAATGGTTGAAAGACCTCAATGTGAGACAGGAGTCCATCAAAATCCTAAAGGAGAACAGAGGCAGCAACCTCTTCGACCTCAGCTGCAGCAACTTCTTCCTAGAAACATTGCCAAAGGCAAGGGAAGCAAGGGCAAAAATGAACTACTGGGACTTCATCAAGATAAAAAGTTTTTGCAAAGCAAAGGAAACAGTCAACAAAACCAAAAGACAAATGACAGAATGGGAGAAGATATTTGCAAATGACATATCAGATAAAGGGCTAGTATCCAAAATCTATAAAGAACTTATCAAACTCGGGCGCCTGGGTGGCTCAGTTGGTTAAGCAACTGCCTTCGGCTCAGGTCATGATTCTGGAGTCCCGGGATCAAGTCCCACATCAGGCTCCCTGCTCAGCAGGGGGTCTGCTTCTCCCTCTGACCCTTCCCCTCTCATGCTGTCTTCCATTCTCAGATAAATAAATAAAATCTTAAAAAAAAAAAAAAGAACTTATCAAACTCAACACCCAAAGAACAAAGAATCCAATCAAGAAATGGGCAGAAGACATGAACAGACATTTTTCCAAAGAAGACATCCAAATGGCCAACAGACACATGAAAAAGTGCTCAACATCACTCGGCATCAGGGAAATCCAAATCAAAACCTCAATGAGATACCACCTCACATCAGTCAGAATGGCTAAAATTAACAAGTCAGGAAACGACAGATGTTGGCAGGGATGCGGAGAAAGGGGAACCCTCCTACACTGCTGGTGGGAATGCAGGCTGGTGCAGCCACTCTGGAAAACAGTATGGAGGTTCCTCAAAAAGTTGAAAATAGAGCTACCATATGATCTAGCAATTGCACTACTGGGTATTTACCCCAAAGATACAAAAGTAGGGATCCGAAAGAGTACGTGCACCCCGATGTTTATAGCAGCAATGTCCACAATAGCCAAACTGTGGAAAGAGCCAAGATGTCCATCGACAGATGAATGGATAAAGAAGATGTGGTATATATATACGATGGAATATTATGCAGCCATCAAAAGGAATGAGATCTTGCCATTTGCAACGACGTGGATGGAACTGGAGGGTATTATGCTGAGCGAAATAAGTCAAACAGAGAAAGACATGTATCATATGACCTCACTGATATGAGGAATTCTTAATCTCAGGAAACAAACTGAGGGTTGCTGGAGTGGGGGGTAGGGTGGGAGGCATAGGGTGGTTGGGTGATAGACACTGGGGAGGGTATGTGCTCTGGTAAGCGCTGTGAATTGTGCAAGACTGTTGAATCTCAGATCTGTACCTCTGAAACAAATAATGCAATATATGTTAAGAAAAAAAAAAAGGAAGAAGATAGCCGGAGGGGAAGAATGAAGGGGGGGAAATCGGAGGGGTAGACGAACCATGAGAGACGATGGACTCGGAAAAACAAACTGAGGGTTCTAGAGGGGAGGGGGGTGGGAGGATGGGTTAGCCTGGTGATGGGTATTGAGGAGGGCACGTTCTGCATGGAGCACTGGTGTTATGCACAAACAATGAATCATGGAACACTACATCTAAAACTAATGATGTAATGTATGGGGATTAACATAACAATAAAAAAATAAAAAAAAAAGAAGTAATGGAATAAACACATAGTGAATTTTAAAATTCACTTTAAAAAAAAAACAACAACTATGCAATGGACATCTTAATTTCTGGTTTTTGGATAATTTCTTAAGGATAAATTTCCAGAAATGGGATCACGAAGTCAAAAAGGACAAGTGTATGCATTTCTGTGTGTTTATGTTTGCAAGAGATTTCTTGGATCATTTTTCCAAAATACCTTCTTCTTATGATAATTTCAAATGATAATTTCTTCTATATGATAATTTCAAAACCATCTATTTCTTATATTTCCCTTGAAACCTTTAAAAATGCTATTTGCCCTGCAGTTTACAACACAGAATTTATAACTCCCCTGGGAAAATACAGTGTAATACTATCTTCTTGGGTTTTGGCATTTCTTTTGGCCTAGGAAAAGGACGACAGTTTTTTATCTCATGATATACAAATGAATCCTTTCCTACACCCACTCAAAAACATTGTAAGGAAACCAATTTGGAGTCTATTATAATAACCCACCTCCCAGTGATGCAGGTCTGAATCAGAGTAAGTGACAGAGGAGATGGAGAATAAAGGGGTAGAATTAATTTAATAAATAATAATTCCCTCTTCACCAAAGCCAACTAGAGAGCAAAGTTTGGTTCTCAAAGACAAAGGCTGGGTACCCACCTCCCCCAGTGGGGTACCCTGCTTGCCTCACAGGGTATAATTCTCAAATGTCAGATGAATTCCCTGCAGAAATGCCTTAACAGTATTCCACAAAGAACTTCTGGTTCCTGACTTAGATGGAATGCATGTGAATTTTGCTTTTAAAACCCCAAACTGGTTGTTGCAGAAAGCTGACCTCAGTGTGAGGGCTTCAGTCTTGAGTAGGGATGTGAAAACTCATTTGCTCATTACTTAACTAAGCATCTTCAATCATCTAAGATTCTAAGAGCCCTGATGACCAACCAATTCATTATCCTGAAAATACATTTGTCAGGTACATGGATAAAGACTAGCATCATCATTCTTTTATAGATTGGAAACCAGGATCAAGGGCATTTCTCCAGATTCCCTGGTAAATCAGAGACTTTTTGCCCCCCTTTAACTTTCTGGACATTACACTATCAATTTTCATTGGGACAAAATGCTATTTAAAAGTGTGGTGGGTAAGGTAAGCACAGTCTCTGGGTTCAAATCCCAGTTCTATGACCACCTGGCTGTCAGTCTTGGGCAAATGATTTAACCTCTCTCCGACTTCAATTTCCTCATCTATAAAGTGAGTTACGGCACCTACTGCAAGGGGGCGTTGGGAGGATTAAAGAACATACTCCCTCTAAAGCAGTTAGCAAAGTGCCAGGCACGCAGAAAGCCTGTAGTCAAGGGGAGCTATTCTCATCCAGACGTCAGCAAGGATGACCTCATTTACAGCTTGGAAATACAGGCCACTCTTCAGCACTGAGGAGGTGTGGAAAGGACCCACGGTTTCTTTATCCCTAAGCTGTGATCCCTTGTGCTCTCAGGGATCCAGGAAGGGCAGGACTTGCTTCCCAGACCACATTCTGGGGCCCAGCATGGGGGCAGGGGGCGGGGGGTGCTTTCTCCGCAGCAGCTCAACCACATGCTGCTCAGTGGCTTTCTTTGCATTCAGGATCTGTCCCCAGCCAACCACCCACTCCCCACCTTTAAACTGGGGTTCTTAGGGTACTTCCCAATTTATACTGGGGAATACAGGTTTTTCACTGCCTTGTTGTCAATGTTGTGCTACTGTTTATAAGCAATAAAAATAGATTTTGCTTCTTGGCTAAAATGATTAAAGGTTAAAAAGGTAATTTCTTGCACATGTGTTGACTCCGCAGATTTTTGGGGGCCTATAACCATTCATCTTTTCTTTAATGTATCATGCCCACTGAAAGAGGGCATTAAAACCACTCTGACGGGGAAATTAAGATGCCTTCCTGCAGTTACTACACCACTAGTATTTTACCACAAGGTTCAACCCTGAGTGCAACAGAGAGACCTAGAATTAATGTCTGAATGAATAGCTAGAGGAGGGAAGCATCACTCGAGACATGATATGGATTGAAAATTTCTGCAGTTTCAGCATTAGCTAATTTAGACTTATTCTCAATAGAAGCTGCTTCCTTGACAAGCAGCTGGAAGATGGATTACCCTAAATGTTCAGTGTGGTAAATCCTTGCTTGGAGCATTTAATATTTGCCTGGGCTGACAGAACTCAGTGGACATGCTAAGCTAATTTGCAGACCCTAACAATATGTGGAAAGGATTGGATATAATACAGATTAGGTCACATGTTTTGTTGGTTGTGAAAGTTAATCAGGAGATCCTGAAGGCTAATCTTTAAGCAAGAAAAGAGAGTCGTTTCAGCCTAATTTATTACAACATTCAGTGTGCATGTCTCTTTAGAGTCCCCGAACAAGTGGCCATTTCTGTGTCTTGAAACTGAATGGAAAACAAAGATTCCCAACTCGACAATGGTAGCACCTTAACATTTTATCTCCATTCTCATTCCCTTGCCTGGGGTTAAAGACTCCCTCCAGGCGTGGTTTGATTAGTTTTCAAACTCTCATGGACTGTCACAAGCACGGGGTGGGGGGTGGGGCGAGGGCACAAACGAGGAAGGGCCTGCATGACAGTGAGGACTGCTGAACAGTGAACTGTAGCTCAAGCACAAATGTGAAAGCAACATGGAGAAGCAAAGGCTGGGGGTGAAGGGGAGGAAGGAGCATGGGGGAAGGGAGCAGTGAGGAAGACTGCAGAGAAGTGGCAGGGAATCGGGGTGGGCGGGTGCCGAGGCTGGGCCAAGGCAGCAGCAGGGGGCAGTGGATGAGACTGAAGGGCCCCAGGAGGAGTGTGGTGGGAAATGGGTCCGGAGGAGCTGTGAACCAGACCTCGGTGGGGCTGAAACGCTCTGCTGTGGAGCAAGGAGAGAGACCGGAAGTTTCAGGATTCCTGTCATTTTCAGCCTGTGCTTCTGGGAGCTCTCCCAGGGCAGATCTCCCCTCATCTTTGTCTCCTGTTTAACCACAAAGCCTGTACCTCTTCTTACCTACTCCTTTGGGGAGCCCCAAAAACCTCCATAGTGCCTAGGGGGCTCTGCTGAAGTTATGCATACATGCGGTGCAATCAGTACCATCCATGGGCACGGTGGTACCATTAGCAGTCATAAGCCAGGGGCCAGGCCCCAAGAAAGTGAGCCTTTCTCCAGGGAGAAAATAAAGAGTATTAGGAATTGTAATATTTGTAGTCCCCTTTCCAGGTACTCTGCTCCCCTCCACCCCGCTTCAAGACATGCCTTAGCGATATGTCCCAGATGGTTCACCATAGTCCTGACAGTAGCTTCTTAATTTGTTTCTGTAGCCTTTCTCTTTTCTCTTTCTTTTCTTTTTTTCCCGTCAGTAGGCAAGCGTGAAGCTTCTGCGTGTAAGGCAATGATAATAAAGAGTAATGGCAAGCATTCATGGAGTGCACACTATGCCCCATGCCCTACTCATATTCTACATTCCCCTGAATGCATGAACTCGTTTAATCCTCCGCAAACCCCAACTGGATGAGAAGGCTGTTGAGAAAGCGCAATCACAGAGAGGTCAGTCGGGTCACACGCCCCCAGGTGCACACATGCAACCCACGTTGCATCACTTCCAAGAAGTAGTTCTCTGACTCATTGAGGCCCATCTGCAGGAAAACATTTACTTTGAGCTGTACTTTGTGCTTTTCCTTCTAAAAGGTTCAAAATAATAAAGTGGTGCTCTCAGGAGATATGTCATTAAAAATGGCTAAGGATGTGGCAGGGTGGCCCAGTGGAGAGGGGCTGGGTTCCAAGCACATTGCCTCCGACGACTGGTGACGTGACCTCCACTTGTAAAAGGTGTCTGCCTGCTCTAAAGTTCTGCACTAAAGATGCTTTATGCTTGCCCTCTACTTTGCAGTGGCCCAGGCACCCTCCTTTTATCATGTTATATAATCTTACCCGTTTCTTATCACAATTCAGTGAAATAATCACTGTGGGTATTATTATTCCCATTTCACAGAAAATTCTAATCACTGAAGAAAAAGGAAAGGGAGTTAAGTATACTTTTAAGTAACAGACCAGCTGGATTACCTCCGTAATTTACTTTGAGAGTTGTCCAAGAATGTTAATCGCACCTTTGACACAGAAAGAACATTTCTGCCCCTTAATTCAAAACTGAAACCCGCACAGTTCAGCCCTGTGTCCTTCATCAGCTAAGGGCGGTCGTTTGTCCTCGCACTAAACTGAAGTTGTTCCTTCTTTTGGTGGAGGAACTGTGAACCTGAGGTTCTATTGATTCTTCAAAAAGGTAAACAGTTTCCCTCCGTATAGGCAGGAAGGCATGTGGCAAAAACCATGCCATGAATAACAAACTTTATTTCTGGAATGCTTCCTAATAAAGTCCTGATATTTATGAACTCAAAAATACAACAAGAACTACTAAACTTGAGAAACTGGATGATGAATAAATAACCCTGGTATTCATACTTCCCTCAAAACTAAGAGAAATATAGTGAAATCTGAGCCCAGACACATCCCCATACATCCGAGCGTCCTTCCTTGGGATTACAGTAAAAACTGCAGGAACCGCCCCAAGCCAGTTTCTTCCTGAACTCTGTTTTTATCACAAACACATGCCCAGTGAGGCATATACAAACAGCCTCTGGGACTTCCAGGGCCTTGCATTCACCCTTCAGAGCTGTTCAGGAGTTCACTAGTCACTAGTTGCAGAAGCCCGACGCGATGGTGAGCAGGGGCATGTGCCCGTCCCCTCCAGGGGTGGGGCCAGGTAGGAGGTGGAGGGAAGAAGGAACATGCCTTTGATGAGACCCGCTGCTGCCTGTAAAGTCAGGGCACAGTGCTGTCTTGTTTGTTTTTTTTACATTTATTTGCTTCCCCCCCCCAGTTTTTATTTAAATTCTAGTTACTTAACATGTAGTGTGTAATATTGGTTTCAAGAGTAGAATTTAGTGATTCATCACATATATATAACACCCACTGCTCATCACAACAAGTGCCCTCCTTAATACCCATCCCTCATCTAGCGCATCCCCCACTCACCTCCCCTCCATCAATCCTTGGTTTGTTCTCCATAGTTAAGAGTCTCCTATGGTTTGCCTCCCTTTCTTCCCCCCCATTCTTGCTCATTTTTAGAATAATGGCTTTATTATTTTTATGTCCACTACAAGAAAATCAAGCAACATAGAAAGAAACAAAGAAGCAAGGAAATCATTCTGATCCCACTCCTAAGAAATAATCATTGCTAACATCATGTGGACCATACTCCAGCATTTCTCTGCAAATATAGCAGACAGAAGGAAGACTGGATGGACAAGCATAAGTTATAAAATGAAACATACTCTATATGTTATTTTATTTATTTTTAAAGATTTTAAAGTAATCTCTACACCCAATGTGGGGCTCGAACTCACAACCTTGAGATCAAGGGTTACATGTTCCACCAACTGAGACAGCCATGCATCCCTCTATATGTTACTTTAAATAAAAATACTAATGTTAATTTGACTTCAACAGAAGAAAATGAAACTAAACTGAAAGTGAAGGAATATTTGAATTTCAGGCAAATCTATCTTCACAAACTAGCCTTCAATTTCTAAAAAAAATCTTTCTAAAATCATTATTAAAAATGTTAAGAGATTACTTACTTTTTTAAACACTGTGTCTTAAATTAGGCAGCATAGGTGGTGAAAGATGAGGCGGATGACCCCTGGGAATGACCATATACAAGAGCATTCTTTCAAGTTTAGAAGTAGCTGTTTTGCTTAATTCACAGAAACAAACAGAAAGGCAAGCAAAATGAGGAAACAGAGGAATATGCTCCAAATGAAAGAAAAAGACAAAACCTCAGAAAAAGAACTAAATGAAATGGAGATAAGCAATCTACCTGATAAACAGTTCAAAGTAATGGTCATAGAGATGCTCACCAGCCTGGAAAGAAGAGTAGAAGAACTCAGTAAAAACTTCAACAAAGAGATGGAAAATATAAAAAAGAACCAATCAGAGTTGAAGAATAAAAATAACTGAAGCAAAAAACACACTAGAGGGTATTAACAGTAGACTAGAAGATGCATAAAGAATGGTCAGTGATCTGAAAGACAGGGTAGTGGAAAGCACCCAAGCTGAACAGCAAAAAGAAAAAAGAATTTAGGGCACCTGGGTGCCTCAGTTGGTTAAGTGACTGCCTTCGGCTCAGGTCATGATCCTGGAGTCCCTGGATCGAGTCCCGCATCGGGCTCCCTGCTCGGCGGGGAGCCTGCTTCTCCCTCTCCCACTCCCCCCTGTTTGTGTTCCCTCTCTCGCTGTGTCTTTCTCTGTCAAATAAATAAATACAATCTTTAAAAAAAAAAAAGAAAAAAGAATTTAAAAAATGAGAATAGGTTGAGGGGTCTCCCAGATACTATCAAGTAAACAAACATTATAGGGGTCCCATAAGGAGAAGAGAGAGAGAAAGGGGCAAAAAACTTATTTGAGGGGTGCCTAGGTGGCTCAGTCAATTAAGTGTCTGACTCTTGATTTCAGCTCAGGTCATGATCTCAGGGTTGTGAGATTGAGCCCCATGTTGGGCTCCAGTGTGGAGCCTGCTTAAGATTCTCTTTCTCCTTTTCCCTCTACCCCCCCAGTCCCCCTAAAACAAAACAAAGCAACAGCAAAACAACAACAAAATTTACTTGAAGAAATAATGGCTGAGTATTTCCCTAACCTGGGGAAGGAAACAAACATCCAAGTTCAGGAAGTACAGAGAGTGCCAAACAAGGTGAATCCAAGGAGATCCACACCACGACACATAATTTATTGTCAAAGATTAAGGATAAAGAGAGAATTTTAAAAGCAGCACGAAAGAAGCAACTAGTAACATACAAGGGAGACCCCATAAGACTAACAGCTGATTTTTTTAGCAGAAACCTTGCTGGCCAGAAGAAAGTGTCATGATATATTCAAAGTGCTGAAAGGGGAAAAACTTACAATCCAAAATACTCTACCCAGCAAGTTTATCATTCAGAATTGAAGGAGAAATAGAGTTTCACAGACAAAGAAAAGTTAAATGAGTTCATCACCACAAAACTGGCCTTACAAGAAACATTAAAGGAACTTCTTTAAGTGGAGAAGAAAGTTATGAAAGGAAAAAATTTCACTGGTAAAAGCAAATATATAGTAAAGGTAGTATAGGAATCACTTATAAAGCTAATATGAAGGTTAAACGACAAAAGTAGTAAAGTCAATTATATCTAAAAAAATTAAGGGGCCTCACAAAATAAAAAGATGTAAAATATAACAACATATACATAAAAGGTTAGGGAGGGTAAAGAAGAAGTTCTTTTAGAATGCGTGTGAACTTAAGTGACCATCAACTTAATATAGACTGCTTTATACTTAGGATGTTATATATGAGCCTCATGGTAACCACAAACCCTATAATAGATACACACAAAATAAAGAGAAAGAAAGCCAAACATAACACAATGAAAGTCATCAATCACAAAAAAAGAGAGCAAGAGAAAAAGAACCAGAAAAGAACTACAAAAACAACTAGAAATCAATTAACAAAATGACAATAAGTACACACCTATCAATAATAACTTCAAATGTAAATGGTCTAAATGTTCCAATCAGAAGACATAGGGTGGCACACAATGAATTAAAAACTGAGACCCATCTATATGCTGCATAGAAGAGACTCACTTCAAACCTAAAGATAAATACGACTCAAAGTGAAAGGATAGAAAAAGATACTCCATGCAAATGGAAGTGGGAAAAAAAAAAAAAAAGCCAGGGTAGCAATACTTATATCAGACAAAATAGACTTTAAAACAAAGGCTGTAACAAGCGACAAAAAAGGGTATTACATAATGATAAAGGGATCAATCCAACAGGAGGATTTAACAATTGTGAATATCTATGTACTCAACATAAGAGCACCTAGATAAACAAAGCAGATGTTAATAGACATAAAGGGAGAAACTGACAGTAATAAAATAATAGTAGAGACTTTAACACCCACCTACATCAATGGATAGATATCCAGGCAGAAAATCCTTAAGGAAACAGTGTCTTTGAAGGACACATTAGACCAGATGGACTTAAGAGGTATATATAGAACATTCCATCCAAAACCAACAGAATACATATTCAAGTATACATGGAACATTCTCCAGGATAGATCACACATTAGGCCACCAAACCAGTCTCAACAGATTTAAGAAGACTGAAATTATATCATGCATCTTTTTGGACCACAACAGTATGAAATTAGAAATCAATTATAAGAAAAAACACAAACACACAGAGCCTAAACAACATGCTATGAAACAACTAATGAGTCAATGAGGAAATCAAAGAGGAAATTTAAAAATATATAAAGACAAATGGAAATGAAAACACAACAGTCCAAAATCTTTGGGATGCAGGAGAAGCAGTTCTAAAAGGGAAATTTATAGTGATACAGGCCTACCTCAAGAAACAAGAAAAATCTCAAAACAACAACAAAATCTTACACCCAAAGGAACTATAAAAAGAACAAGTAAAACCCAAAGTTAGTAGAAAGAAGGAAATAATACGATCAGATCAAATAAATGAAATAGAGATAAAAAAAAAACAATAGAAAAGTCCAATGACACCAAGAGCTGGTTCTTTTAATAGTTATATAAAATTAAAAAGCCTTTTGCCAGACTCATTACAAAAAAGAGAGAGAGGACCCAAATAAATAAAATCAGAAATAACAGAGGAGTAGTAATAGCTGACACCACAGAAATACAAAGGATTATAAGAGACTACTGTGAAAAATTATATGCCAATAAATTAGACAACCTAGAAGAAATGGATAAATTCCTAGAAGCATACAATCTTCCAAAACTGAATCAGGAAGAAACAAAATCTGAAAAGACTAATTACTAGAAACAAAATTGAAATGGTAATCAAAAAACTCCCACCAAACAAAAATTGAGGACCAGATGGAATCATAGGTGAATTCTCCCAAGTATTTAAAGATGAGTTAATCCCTATTCTCAAAGTATTCCAAAAATAGAAGAGGAAGAAAAGCTCCAAATACATTCTATGAGGCCAGCATTATCCTGATACCAAACCAGACAAAGACACCACACAAAAAAAGAAAACCACAGGCCAATATCCCTGTTGAACATAGACGGCAAAATCCTCAACAAAATAATAGCAAACTGCATTCAACAATATATTAAAAGGATCATTCATCACAGTCAAGTGGGATTTATTCCAGAGATGTAAAGATGGTTCAAATATCTGCAAATCAATCAACGTGACACACCACATTAACAAAATGAAGGATAAAAATCATATGATCAACTCAATAGATGCAGAAAAAGCATTTGACAAAATTCAACATCTGTTTATGATAAAAAATGGGTTTAGAGGAAACATACCTCAACCTAATAAAGGCCATATATGAAAACCCACAGCTAATGTCATCCTTGATAGTGAAAAACTGAGAGCATTCCCTCTAAGATCAGGAACAAGACAAGGATGTCCACTCTCATCACTTCTTTCAACAAAGTACTGGAAGGAAGTCCTAGCCACAGCAATGAAATAAGAAAAAGAAAGGCATCCAAATTGGCTGAAGGAAGAAAGAAAGAAGACCACTGTCTTTAGAAAGAAGTAAAACTGTCACTATTTGCAGATGACATGATACTAAACATTGAAAACGCTAAAGACCACCAAAAAACTACTAGAATAAATAAATTCACTAAAGTTGCAGTATACAAAATATACAGAAATCTGTTGCATTTCTATATACTAATAACAAAGTAGCAGAAAGAGAAATTAAGAAAACAATTCCATTTACACTTGCATCAAAAGCAATAAAATATCTAGGAATAAACTCAGTCAAGGAGGTGAAAGACCTGATCTCTGAAAATTATAAAACACTGATGAAAGAAATTGAAGACACAGAAACAAATGGAAAGTCATACTGCAATCAAAGAGTGGAAGAACTAATATTGTTAAAATATCCATATTACCCAAAGCAATCTACAGATTCAATGTGATGCCTATTAAAATACCAATTGTATTTTTCACAGAACTAGAACAAATAATCTAAAATTTCCATGGAACCACAAAAGACCCCAAATGGCCAAAGCAATCTTGAGAAAGAATAAAGCTGGAGGTATCACAATTTTAGATTTCCAGATACACTACAAAGCTATAATAATCAAATCAGTATGGTACTGGCATAAAAATAGACAATGGATAGAATAGAGAGCCTAGAAATAACCCACACTTATATGGTCAGTTAATCCACAACAAAGGAGGCAAAGAATATTTAGTGGGGAAAAGACAGTCTCTTCAATAAATGGTGCTGGGAAAACTAGAGAGCTACATACAAAAGAATGAAACTGAACCACTTTTTTACATCATACACAAAAATAAACTCAAAATGGATTAAAAACCTAAATGTGAGACATGAAACCATAAAATTCCTAGCAGAAAACGTAGGCAGTAATCTCTTTGACATCAGCCTTAGCAACGTGTTTCTAGATATGTCTCCTGAAGCAAGGGAAACAAAAGCACAAATAAACTACTGGGATTACACCAAAATAAAAACCTTTTACACAGCAAAGGAAATCATCATCAACAACATCAAAGGAAACCTATTGAATGGGAGAAGATATTTGCAAATGACATATCCAAGAGAGGGCTAGTATCCAAAATATATAAAGAATTTTTACAACTCAACACTAAAAAAACAAATCACTCAATTAAAAATTGGGCAGAGGACCTGAATAGACATTTTTCCAAAGATACCCAGATGTCCAACAGACATATGAAAAGATGCTCAACATCACTCATCATCAGGGAAATGCAAATCAAAACCACAGTGAGATACCACCTCATCCCTATCAGAATGGCTGGGATCAAGAAGACAAGAAGCAACAAGTGTTGGCAAGGATGTGAAGAAAAAGGAACCCTCGTACACTTGGTGGGAATGCAAATTGGTGCAGCCACTGTGGAAAACAGTATGGAGGCTCCTCAAAAAATTAAAAATAGGAATATCACATTATCCAGTTATTCCACTGTTAGGTATTTACCTAAAGAAAATGAAAACACTAGGGGCACACTGGGTGACTCTCCAGTTAAGCGTGTCTGCCTTCAGCTCAGGTCATGATCCTAGGGTCCTGGGATAGAGCCCTACGTCAGACTCCCTGCTCAGTGGGGAGTCTGTTTCTCCCTCTCCCTCTGCCCTCCCCCAACCCTGCTTGTGTTCTCTCTCAAATAAATAAATAAATAAATCTTTAACAAAAAGAAAATGAAAACACTAACTCAAAAAGATATATGCATCCTATGTTTACTGCAGCATTATTTACATTAATGAAGATATGGAAGCAATCCAAGTGCCCATCAATGGATAAAGAATATTACTGTTATAAAAAAAAAAATGAGATCTTGCCATTTGTGACAACATGGATGGACCTAGAGGGTATTATGCCAAATAATAATAAGTCAAAGAGAAAGACAAATATGTATGATTTCACTTATATATGGAATCTAAAAAACAAAACAAACAAAAAGCAGAAACAGACCCACAAATACAGAGAAATGATGGTCGCCAGACGGGGAAGGAGGCAAAGTGGGTAAGGGGGAGTGGGAGGTGCAGACTTCCAGTTAGGGAACGAATAAGTCACAGGGACGAAAGGCGCAGCATAGGGAATAGAGTCAATGGTATTGTAATAGTGTTGTCTGGTGTCAGATGGGAGCCGCGCTTGTGAGCACAGCACAACACGCATGAATCGCTATGTGGTGTATCTGAAACGAATGTAGCACGGTGTGGCAACTATACTTCAATAATAATTTTTAAAAAAGAATAAAGATAGAGGTTTAAAGGAGATTCTCTCTCCCCAGAGAGTAATTTCTAAAAAGGGGGGGGGGGCGGTGAGAGTCCCCTCACACTTTCTCCCACCTCCTGATTTTAGTTACTATTCTGCACTTCACAGTGTCTGCAGGGCCCCTCCTGATCCCTCTATTGCAAACGATGTTCCTTCAGCCAAGATGATCTTCCAGAGCACCCCCCCGCCCCCCGCCCGCTCTTTCTGTGAAGCTAACGTTTGTTGAATGATAAAGGAGGATGCTTTTGGCAAACAAAAATGTTCTCCAAGTAATATTTCTTCATACAAAACCCAAACTCAATTGATTGATACACTTGTTCTTTCGGTAGAATGTGAGGATTAAAAGGCACCCCAGATGTCACCCAGGAAAATCCTCTCATTTTACTGATGAGGAAAAGAAAATCTCAACATGCTAAGTGACCAGGCAAAGGTGACAAAAATGGAACATGGATTAGGAGTTCACAGCCAGTGCTCCTTCCTCCCACAAATCCAGAAAAAGCCAAATGAGGCAACTGCATCTTGCTGAACCTGACCTGTCACGGGTGTGTGAGCAAAGCTCTGCACTCTTCAGTGAAAACCCAGCAGCACAACAATTTGATTAAAAATGACGAGGTACGTGCAGGATCCAGAGCCGTGAAGGACGTGCTGCTTTGGTCCAGGACGCCCTTTACCAGCACAGAGCGCTCTCACGTCCGTTCATCTCCTCTGGCCCGTGCGCCATCAGCAGAGGGACAGACAAGGCAGAAGGGAGGCTCGATCTTCCACAGGGCCAGATGAAACTTGTGGATCCGTGAGACGGGAAAGGCCTATTCTGTTGTTTTGACTTCAGGCTTTATCAGATAGATGGTCTGTCCCTGGTTAGTGAAGACCCCTAGTTTCCGGTCCTCCTCACCCTTCTCCTTGACAAGGAACTCCAGGCAGCACAATGGAGCCTCTAAGACCACCGATCTGCGGTCCTACGGAGCACCACAGAGTAGCGCTGTCACCCTCCATAAGCTCTTCTGCCTCTGGGCCTCAGCTTCTTTGTTTGTACAAAGGGGGTAACACCACCTGATCTGCAGCGTCCCCGAGAGGATAAACCCAGACTGCGTCTGTAAACTGTTTACCGCGGTGCCTGGAATACTGTAAAAATGCAATAAATGGCTGTTACTTAGAGACTTTAGGAGGCTGGTTCTTCAGAACCATAAGAGAATGTCAGGCATCTCTGATTTGAAGCTCAGGACGGTGGAAACGTCAAGAGGGGATGGAGCGCAGAAGGAATGTTTACACGTTTTCATACACCAAGCGATCAGGGGAGATTAAGTCACGTGTCTGTCCCTTCATGAACATGTTTTTGGTGGACACAGGCTGGCGAGGCAAAGACTGACCTGCAGGAGAAAGGCCTGCTGCCACAAGAGCCGGGTTGTGGAGAATGATTATTGGTTTGTACCATAACTTGGCCCAGTTCACAGCAAAAAACTCATAAGAAAAATGCATTTGCTTAAAGACACTATAATAACAGATCTTCTCTTCTTGAAGCTTCAAAAGACTATCAGACCTTCTACTCTAGCCTCCTCCATCCACAGGCTCTTCTCGGAGAGAAGTTTCCCTGGAAGTCAGTCCAAGGTATGGTAGTGCTGCTCTAACAAGAAAGGGTAGCTCTTCCAAGCTTGTGTTTCTGTTTTCTTTATTTCCTCCCTGCTCCTCTTAGCAGATGCTAGAAGCTGCATGAAACGGCACGAAGCCAGGGCTGGTGCTGAGAAAGTTCAGGCCCTCACCTTCAATCATGCTTCCATCCACAGACAAGGTCAGGGCTGGGGACAGGGCACCGAGCCATGTCAGCAGCCTCGTGTTCTTGGGACCTCACCAAGTTTCTTTGCTGCCACCTTGATGGAGGCAGGACGTGGGCCCAGCAGGCAGGCCCAGAGCGCCCCTCCCTGCCCCCACTGTGCCGCATCCTGAGAAAGGCATCTGGCCTCTGCTGTCCCACTGCCTGGATGAATGCTAGTCTAGCAATCGCTCCTCGCTGCCCCACCCCGACGCCAACTGAGGCATTCTGTAAAAGGCGGAAGGAGGGGAAAGATGAACCCACTTGAAGAACTGTCAAAGCCTCGATCCACTTGCCAACACTTTTAGGAACTGCCTAGCCCCACCTAGATAAGGAATCGAATTGAACCAAATTCCCTTAATTGCTTCTGCTCCTAGTTTTCACAGCCCTTGTTTCTCAACCATCTATAGAGATGAGACTGTGAATGGAAGGACTACCCAGCTACCCCAGATCAATGTGTGATGACTTCTTCTGCTCTCTTGACCTCTGTTTCTTTTCCCTGGGTACTTTCTACTTTTCCCCTCCTTCACATTCCCCACTCAAGGAGGACTCAGGCTCTGTGCTCATTCCCTGAAGTGAGGTTGGGGGCTCTTGAGGGGTGGGTGCAGGAAGACACCCAGTCTGCATTAGCTTTTGCTTTCCAAAATTTTAAGCTCTTTAAGCTCTTACCTACCAGTGGAGAAGGTGAAGGAAGGGGATTCTCAGTGTGAACCAAATGTCTCAGAGTAGGAGGTGAGCATGTAGGCCTTCCTCCACCCCTAAATTAGATAGTGAGACTCCCCTGGGCTGAAGGAGGGAGGGAAGAGATCTGTGGGTCTGATCATGGGTCCAGGTCTCCTTTTTTTTTAGCAGAGCACCGAAAAGTGGCAAGACTCTAAAGGGAAGTGCCCACTCGGAGGGCATGGGTTTGCTGGGAGTGAGGGGATTCCAGAGACATAGGGCTTTCAGTGCTAAAACCAGAACATCCCAGACCAAGCAGGAGGGTTGGTTAACTAACCAGTGCACATCCAGGCAGACAAGACCATGAGGGGCCCTGCAAAAGATTCCTGCTTCCCAAGTAAAGCCTGAAGATGGGATGCCATGAACAGGAAAGGGGGATGTCTCAAGGGCAACCTCTGTGTACTAATGCTTGGGGACACCTGAAATCTCCTATAAGCCCAAGAATAACAGCTGAAATTTACTGCCAGCCCAGTGTAATGGGAGCTCCAAGTCAGAAATTAGGTTGAGAAACATGATACAGTATTCCCTGCACATCTGAGTTTGTGACAGATTCACACCTATGTGGAAGTCAGTCCAAGATGACACGCAGAGGTCGGTAGCCAGAGCACCATGAGATTCCAACTTGTAGCAGAACTTGAGTTAGTGACTGGGGGATTGAAGTGGCTTTTATTTCCTCACACCTTTCAGGTTTTAGTCTATGAATGCATCCTTTAGTCCCTGGCCACCAATCACTTCTTCCTCCCAACCAGTCTCCATGTCTAGGACAAAGACAATTGGGGGAGACAGCTGAGGAATGTCCTCCCAGTCACTGTCTTGCTTAGAAGGGTATGGGAGAGAGGAGGGGAAGGCAGGGGTTCAGAGGTGGGCACTTGGAGCCCTCAGACAATGACTGTTCCAGAAGCAGTCCCAGATAGAGAGAAATGACATGAAGAAACCTCCTTTCCGTCACGGGGAAGATTAGATTTGGGATAGGAGCTACTTAATGGTTTAATTTCATTTCCCACACTAAATGAATTTGGGAAATGTTGAAACTAATCTATAATCTTTACATTTTTTTTTAAGTTTTTACTTAAACTCCAGTTAACATACAGTGTGATATTAGTTTCAGGTGTATAATACAGTGATTTAACACTTTCATACGATACCTGGTGCTCATCACACGTGTGCTCCTTAATCCCCATCACCTATGGGGGGGGGGTTAAATAACATTTACATTTCTTAAGCATTTAGGGTAATGCTGAAAACTTGGACTGTGAAAGTTCCATCTTCCATTCTGAACTACCTCCCCCAACCCAGCCCCCACCCTGACTGGGAATCACAGATGATGGCAAACCCAGCCTCAGTGGCCCAGCAAGCATGGCGCCCACAGCAGACACGAGCCTGCGGATGGGAAGGACACAGGAGTCCATCTGCAGTTGCCACAGCCCCACACAGAATACTGTTCATCAGAGCAGTGTTTTCATGTGTCACCTGCTTCCTTATTTATGAGGAAATTAGATTTTACGAACTTCAAAGGTAGTTTTCACAGACCAAAGTTAAAAACACAGGTAATCTGCCTCAGGATATTTCCAATGTAGCTAGAGCATGCTGTGATGAGAAGGCACAAAGAGCATTAAGGGGTTGCTTCATGTTCTACAGGATGCTCAGACTTGTGAACAGAGTCTTAGAGTAAAGCAAATGGTGGTTCCTTGCAACAGATGACCTTTAAACCAGTGTTGGAGAAAGCCCCAGTTGCCCTTGATAGGCAGTGACACAGTGGCCCAGGACGGCTGAAAAATGGGAGTAAAGAAGAAAATGAGCGTTAGATGAAGAGACGGGCCAAATGGATTGCTGTGCAGGGCATGTTTCCTCAACCTCAGGCCACAGTCATTTCTTGTCTCCTGGCCATGGGTTTAGATTTGAATGCAGACTTTCCCTCACCATCAGCCTTCATGAGGGGAAAACCTGGGCATTACTCTGGACTAGGGGGACTGGAAGGGCTCCTCTTAGCAGTTTAACTGCCCCCAACAAGTCATTAGCGCAGTGGTCCTGGGAAGAGAAAGGTGTAATCCGAGGACTTCCCTATGGATGTGGATACACTTATAACTGAGCAGGCTTCATAAATAATCCCAGGAGCTCAGCATGACCCTAAGTGCATAGGAAAGAATCAGTGTTCATCACTTAGTGGCCTGGTGATCATGATAATGACTTCCATTTATTTGGTACATACCTCTACATGCCAGGCACAACACTAAGAGCTCTGCAAACATTATTTAATTACCTATAATAATCCTGGGGGATGAGCATTGTTGTACCAAACTCGTCTAGCTACATGGTAGACTTCCAATATTTGGTGAATGAATGAATGAATGAACGAAAGCAACTAAACCCTCTCCTTCCCCTCACAAAAGAAACTAACACTTATGGAGCATGTACTGAGCCAAACAGCATCCTATAATATATGTATGAGCTTAGCTGACCCTCTCACTGCCTCTGAGGTAGGGTTAGGAATTTTCCTTTACATCTGGGGTTTGTCCAATGTCACACAATAAGCAGAGGAGTTATAATTCAAGCCCAGACCCGTCTGCCTTCTTCCCACTTTATCAAACTGCTAGGAAATGGGTATATGGTCCAGATCCAAGGAGGGGGGAAAGGGGAGGAAAGGGGAGTTCTCATAAGATGTGGATAAATGTTGGGCCGCCTGGGTGACTCAGTTGGTTAAGCGACCAACTCTTGATTTTGGCTCAGGTCATGATCTCAGAATCCTGGGATTGAGACCTGCATCAGGTTCCCTGCTAAACGGGGACTCTGCTTGTCTCCCTCTCCCTCTGCTCACAAACACACACTCTCTCTCTAAAATAAATTAGTAAATCTTAAAAAAAAAAAAATGTGGGTAAATGTCTTCCAGAAAAAAGGGAGAGCTAAAGTGTAAGGAGAAGAGAAGAGGCTTGGAGAAGGAAGCTGGGGACTTGAACCATTAATCACTAGGCAGTAAGCTTACAGGAGAGACCCCAGAGGCAAGTCTATGCTGTTGGCTGGGCCTGGGACAGGGTGAGCTGGTCTGTCCGTTTCAGGAATGAACCATTAATAAGCTGTTCCTATATTGCATTTTCTGACATGTTGCTTAGCTACTCAAGGTGATTTTTTAAAAATGTTTTAACACATTAAAAAAAATTTTTTTTTTATTTTTGGAAGATTTTATTTATTTATTTACTTATTTATTTACTTATTTGAGAGAGAGAGAGAGAGAATGTGTGTGTGAACAGGGCCAAGGGCAGAGAGGGAGGGAGAGAGACAAGCAGACTTCGTGCTGAGCACAGAGCCCAACACGGGACTCAATTCTAGGGCCCTGAGATCAAGACCTGAGCCCAAACCAAGAGTCGGACACGCAACCGATGGAGCCACCCAGGCACCCCTTAACACATTTTTTTTTAAAGATTTTTGTTTATTTATTTGACTGAGAAAGAGAGAGAGAGAACACAAGCAGGGGGAGCGGCAGGCAGAGGTAGAGGGAGAAGCAGGCTCCCCACTGAGCAGGGAGCCCGATTCGGGGCTCGATTCCAGGACCCCGGGACCATGACCTGAGCCAAAGGTAAACACTTAACCAGCTGAGCCATGCAGGCGCCCCTTAACGCATTTTTTAAAGACTTTACTTTTAAGTAATCTCTACACCCAACATGGGGCTCAGACTCACAACCCCGAGATCAAGAGTCACATGCTCCTCCAACTGAGCCAGCCAGGCCCCCCTCAAGGTTTAGTCTTTATCTGCTTGACTCTGAGGTCTCTCGGTTGGTTGTTCAGAACTTGGACAAGGAAGAAGGAGTGATTTATTAGGTCTCCAAAAACTTCAACACTCCGCTCTATTACTTTCCTTCTGTTCCAGAGCAGGCTGCTACTTAACTTCTCTGAGCCTAAGTATAAAAAAAAAAAAAAAAAGGAAAAAGGACACTAATCATAGCGTCCTCCCAGGATTATTGGTGAGTCTGGAGATGGTTAATACGCGTAGCTATGGCCCAGCGCCTGGAGCACATAAGTGTCCGGTAAGCAGGGGTATTCTTGCCTTCAGGAGTTACACACCATGGAGAGTCAAAGTGATGAATGCCTGACGCTCGGCTGCCTCTCAGGAGGGTTTTCTGATTAGCTGAGGGCTGTGGGCACAACTGACCCTCCCCTCCCCATAGCGATGCAGTCATTCCCTCAACAGATATTAACTGCCTCTCTGAGAAGGCAGAAGAATTTCAAGTCAGGAAGGACCTCAGAGTCCAACCCAAGATGGCAGCTGTTCACTGGGCCTTACCCCCAGAGGAGGAGAAGCCGCTAAGGCGCACTTGGGGAAGAGGGCTTGGGGGCCTCACCCTCCTGAGCCCTGACCCTTCCAACACACCGACAGCAGGTGGGAGCTGGGCTCCAGAGAGGCTGCTCCCAAGAAGGCGCATAAAGCCACGGCCCTAAGCACAGCAGTCTCAGAGCCAGGCACCAGGAAGCACGAGGATACAGTCAGTTTTCCCCCAGACAGTCCGGGGCCCCTGACGAGGAGGCGTCTCAATTCCTTTCTATCTAAAGCCAGGGTAGTAGCATCTGTCACCAAACAGCTGGGCTGTGAGGATTAGATCGTCTATAAATGGGCCTTAATGCCAACTATCATATTGACACACATGTTAGCTTCTTCCTGAAACATGCACACTTGGGGGCACCTCTCCAGGGCCCTCACCGTCAGCTGGCCACCCCCAGAATAGCTGGGGAGTGGCAGGACCCAGAGCCACCGCCGTCATGGGAGACCGTGAGGAGGCCATTACGGCAACGTCAGCTACTGAGAGCGCTGTGTCCTTTTAGGAGACTTCCCCTCATTTTCATAATCTAGTGAGAGAAGTTGCACAATATTCATTACTTTTTTTTTTTTCTTCCTGATTTGTACATGCTGCCCTGGGGAGAGAAGAGAAGTCACTGGAGCTCTGCCAGTTGGCTTGGGATGAACCAAAACCAGACATAGAGAGGTCACCGAGTGCGTTTGCTATTGATGGGACGATGAGAAAGAGGATCATTGAAACCGAGCTCACTGCAAGGAAAGCCGGCAGTGGGGAGAGAAGGCTTTGAGATATTACAAAATCGAGCCTGCCACAAAGGCTTGGAAGACAGAGACCGACATTATGTGTGCTGAAAAAAAGGGACTGGCAGGCAGTGTGGGTGACGGGGGTGGGCTATGAAGTAGGGAGGGGAGGCGGGGGTGTGTTTTCCAGGCATCAGCGAGTTTTTCTCTGCCTTGGACTGGACAAGATCATCTGGGGCCTTTCTGAGCAGTATATCTGTTAGGAAGACAGGAAGCTACGGCCATTTCTGATCAACTTTGTTTCTCACACCCAACAGATGCCAAAGGACCGCAGGCTGGTAGCTTTATGGCCTGCATGAAGGCAGACATGAGTTGTCTTGTCTTCTCCTCCAGTGGCTGAGCAGGGCATGGGGAAGAGATGCCCACGGTGGAGGAGGGAAGCAGCTACATGGTCCCTACACACACAGAACTCGGGGGCTGGAGATCTGGGCAACATAAGCCATCGCTCGCAGCTCTTTGTGATCCCAGGGCAAGTCCTCAGCATGGATAAGAAGTACGGTGTGAAAAAAGCCAGAAAAACACGCAGTTCACACTCTCCCCACTCTGGCCTCGGCGGGGCCCACCCCTCAGCTGGGCATCACAGGGCTCTGAAAGCCGCATTCTCATTCTGCAGGAGCCCAGTAAGGTGGAGGGATTCTCTGCAGTGCCAGGAAGTAGGCAGGAGCCAGCTAGGGCTGCATCTGACTAGGGCCGGCTTTACCGAGGAACTCCTCCCAGGGGACTGGAACGCAAACAGTCATTCTCAACGCGTTTGCCCTCAGCCCATAGCTCTCTTCCCACGCCCATCCCCACTTCTGCCGCAAGAACAAAGGATTGGAGAGGAATGCGATGCTCAACAGGATTAAAAGACAACGAATTAAACAAGAGCCAAATAGTCAACAGAAGTAAAACGTTAATTAGGACAAGAGTAACTGCAATTGAACAGAGCCAACCCGAAGCAATGCTGGTGGTATGCCCACAGCAAAGTATCCTTTCCCCAGTTTGCTAAGCCCAACTCTGTGCACATTCACAAGCTTTGCAGCGTTGCCAGGCATAGTCGTGGTGGCCTGACGTCTTGACAGAGTAATGAATGTGAGTCCTCAGGAAACCAAGTAAAACACCACTTTTAGTTCATAAATAGCACATTTTAGTAAGCTTTAGTAACACACTATGTACTTTACTGATTAGTTAATAGCTCTTGCTTATAGGCGAAAATGAAAACCCAGGCATTTTTGCCATTTGCCTATGAGAATTGAAGAAAGAACATTCTGGAACGTTCAGATCAGTTGGGAACCATCAGGAAGAGTCTTGTGGCCTACCAGTGGGTTTCAAACTTAGAGGAACACTGATCTAAAACTAACATCAGAGTTGGGATAGACATCTGTGTCATCAATGGACAAGAGATGTGCACTTCGGGAGACATTTCCATGAGGAGCTGTGTGGGGACACCCTAAGAAATAAGAGGTGTGTCGTTCCTGCCATTGCATAAGCCTGCAGAGCCCCACAGGGGAACTTCTCAGTCAGGCTCCTGGGACGTGCTGGGCGGGAGGGGGAGGCTACAGGATCTCTTTGACTGAAAAGCTCTGAGAACAGCCAGCCCAGCCTCCCAGAAGCTTTGACGCTGACTTGCCTGAGGGGAGAAGGTGGGCCCTGACCCCCTGACAAGACTTTTCTGGATCTATCATTGCATGATTCATCCTTCACCTCT